>NC_041389.1:36681174-36766125 GCF_002162155.2 Triticum dicoccoides
CGAGGTCGGCGGCAGTGAGGTCGAGGGCGGCGATGGTGAGGTTGAGAGCGGCGGCGGGTGGCGGCGCAGAGGTTGAGGGCGGGCGGCGGCGGTGAGGGCAGGCTCGGGCGGCGGCGACAGAGGAGTTGGGGTAACAGGGCCGGGGGGAGTGGGGGTAAAGGATAGGACTTAGCAAAATTTTGAGCCCGCGTGTGGTTAAGTCGAATTAGTAGTAGCGCTGTTTCGTAAACGCACTATAGCTAAGTTAGCTATAGCGCGTTTTACAAAAACATGCTACTGCTATAGGACGTAGTAATTTCTTTTGTTTATCCTTACATTTTTTCTTTTCATTTCTCTGTTTCCTACTTCTATCATTTTCATTTATTTTTCTATTTTTTTCATTTCTCTTTTCTTTCTTAGCAGTAGCACTGTACGCAGGAAACACATTGCAACAATGAGCATAGTGGTAGCGCGCTTCGCTCAGAATCGCTATTACTACTCCTAGCCTACCGCCAACACGGTGGAAATTATAGTGGTAGCGCTTGTTTCTGAACATGCGCTACTTCTATACTTTAATCTATAGCACGCTTTGCACGAACGCGCTACTGCAAATTAGCAGTAGTGCCCTATTTTAACCGGCGCTACTGCTATACCTCTGTGTATAGGCTTTTCCCTAGTAGTGATTGGAGGGCTCACATACCAAAGAACAATCCCCAAAAGCAGTTTTGTGAGTGAAGCTTTGAGCAAGGAGATCGAAAATGGCAGCAAGATGAGCTAGAACTGGTGCTTGAGCTGGTTGGTGATTTTTTTTGAGAGGAAGAAGAAGTGCGTGGGTGCAGGAATAAGTGGAGGGGGCCACCAGGGGCCCACGAGGCAGGGGGCACGCCCCAGGGGGGTGAGCGTGCCCTGGACCCTTGTGGCCAGGTGCCCTCTGGCGTGTTCTATGTGCCAAATATTCTTAAATATTCTAGAAAAAAATCATATTTCATTTTCAGGGCATTTGGAGAACTTTTATTTTTGGGGTATTTTTATTGCAAGGATAATTCAGAAGACAGACAAAAAATACTATTTTTGCTTTATTATATCTAAATGATAGAAAGTAAAAGGAGGGTACACAGAGTTGTGCTTTCTAACTTCATCCATATCATGCTCATCAAAAGGAATCCACTAAAAAGGTTGATCAAGTCTTGTTAACAAACTCGTTCCAAATCACATGAAACCGGAGAATTTTCGAATAGCACTAGGTTACGTCAACGGGGATATATACATCCCCAATAATAAGAATATCATATTTCTTCTTGATAGTAGGAAGAGGAAATTCAAACCCTCCAATAATAATCGATGGAATTTTTCCAATAGAATTTACACTGTGAACTTGAGGTTGTTTCCTCGGAAAGTGTACCGTATGCTCATTACCATTAAGATGAAAAGTGACATTGCCTTTGTTGCAGTCAATAACAGCCCCTACAGTATTCAAAAAGGGTATACCAAGGATAATCGACATACTATCGTCCTCGGCAATATCAAGAATAACAAAGTACGTTAAGATAGTAACGTTTGCAACCATAACAGGCACATCCTCACAAATACCGACAGGTATAGCGGTTAATTTATCGGCCATTTGCAAAGATATTTCAGTAGGTGTCAACTTATTCAATTCAAGTCTATGATATAAAGAGATAGGCATAACACTAACACCGGCTCCAAGATCACATAAAGCAGTTTTAACATAGTTTCTTTTAATGGAGCATGGTATAGTTGGTACTCCTGGATCTCCAAGTTTCTTAGGTATTCCACCCTTAAAAGTATAATTAGCAAGCATGGTGGAAATTTCAGCTTCCGGTGTCTTTCTTTTACTTTTAACAATATCTTTCATGTACTTAGCATAAGGATTGATTTTAAGCATATCAGTAAAACGCATACGCAAAAAGATAGGTCTAATCATTTCAGCAAAGCGCTCAAAATCCTCATCATCTTTTTTCTTGGATGGTTCAGGAGGAAAAGGCATGGGTTTCTGAACCCATGGTTCTCTTTCTTTACCGTGCTTCCTAGCAACGAAGTCTCTCTTAATATAACATTGATTCTTTGATTGTGGGTTATCAAGATCAACAACAGGTTCAATCTCTACATCATTATTATTGCTAGGTTGAGCATCAACATGAACATTATCGTTAACATTATCACTAGTTTCATGTTCATCACCAGGTTGTGTTTCAGCATCAGAGATAGAAATATCATTAGGATTCTCAGGTGTGTCTACAACAGGTTCACTAGAAGCATGCAAAGTCCTATCATTTTTCTTCTTCTTTTTTAGAAGGACTAGGTGCATCAGCATTATTTCTCTGAGAATCTTGCTCATTCTAAAAAAGAAGAAGAAAAATGATAGGACTTTGCCTGCTTCTAGTGAACCTGTTGTAGACACACCTGAGAATCCTAATGATATTTCTATCTCTGATGCTGAAACACAACCTGGTGATGAACATGAAACTAGTGATAATGTTAACGATAATGTTCATGTTGATGCTCAACCTAGCAATAATAATGATGTAGAGATTGAACCTGCTGTTGATCTTGATAACCCACAATCAAAGAATCAATGTCATATTAAGAGAGACCTCGTTGCTAGGAAGCACGGTAAAGAAAGAGAACCATGGGTTCAGAAACCCATGCCTTTTCCTCCTAAACCATCCAAGAAAAATGATGATGAGGATTTTGAGCGCTTTGCTAAAATGATTAGACCCATCTTTTTGCATATGCGTTTGACTGACATGCTTAAAATGAATCCTTATGCTAAGTATATGAAAGATATTGTTACAAATAAAAGAAAAATACCGGAAACTGAAATTTCCACCGTGCTTGCCAATTATACTTTTAAAGGTGGAATACCAAAGAAACTAGGAGATCTAGGAGTACCAACTATACCATACTCCATTAAAAGAAACTATGTTAAAACTGCTTTATGTGATCTTGGAGCCGGTGTTAGTGTTATGCCTCTCTCTTTATATCGTAGACTTGATTTGAATAAGTTGACACCTACTGGAATCTCTTTGCAAATGGACGATAAATCAACTGCTATACCCATCGGTATGTGTGAGGATGTGCCTATTGTGGTTGCAAACGTTACTATTTTAATGGACTTTGTTATTCTTGGTATTCCTGAGGACGACAGTTTGTCGATTATCTTTGGTAGACCCTTTTTGAATACTATAGGGGCTGTTATTGATTGCAACAAAGGCAATGCCATACGGTACACTTTCCGAGGAAACAACCTCAAGTTCATAGTATCAATTCTGTTGGAAAAATTTCAATGATTACAATTGGAGGTTTTGAATTCCCTCTTCCTACTGTCAAAAATATATATGATATTCTTATTGTTGGGACATGCATATCCTCGTTGAGGAAACCTAGTGTTATTCGAAAAATCTCCGGTTTTATGTTATTCGGAAGAAGTTTGTTAAGAAGACTTGATCAACCTTGTTAGTGGATTCCTTTTGAGGAGCATGAGATGGATGAAGCTAGAAAGCACAACTCTATGTACCCTCCTTTTACTTTCTGTTATATAGATGAAATAAAGAAAAAATAGTATTTTTTTGTCTGTTTTCTGAGTTATCCATGAAATAAAAAATACCCCGAAAATAAAAGTTCTCCAAATGTCGTGAAAATGAAGTATGATTTTTTGTAGAATATTTAAGAATTTCTGGCACTAAGAACACACGAGGGGAACCCACCATTTGGCCATGAGGCCATAGGGCGCGCCCACCCCCTGGGGTGCGCCCCCTGCCTCTTGGGCCCCACGTGGACCGCCTCCACTTATTCCAGCACCCACTCACTTCGTCTTCCTCCAGAGAAAATCCTCCCATAGCTCAAACCCGTGTTCTAGCTCATCTTGCTGCCATTTTTGATCTCCTTGCTCAAAGCTCCAATCACAAAACTATTTTGGGGGATTGTTCTTCGGTATGTGACTCCTCCAATGGTCCAAAGTAGTTTTAATGCATGATATAGCCTCTAGGCACTTGTGGGAGTAGTTGCTATCAATCTTCTTGAGTTTGCTTCACTTTTATTTTGAGTCACTAAAAATTTCAGAAATTTTTCAGAGAAAGAAAATAATGAAGACATTGTTGAGGGGCTCCTCGAGCTAAAACTCGAAGGATAAGCAGAATGAGGAGAATAAAAAGCCCAAATACAATCTCCCTCGCACCGCGGAGGTCCAGCCATGTGAATGGCCTTGTGATGCATTCTTGAAGGCCGCCGGAATTTACGATGACTTTTATTACTTGGCTGAGAATGCAGGCCTCACCGACTTCCTCCACGACCAGCGCAAACAATATCTCCTTCTCGCTAATATTTTCGTGCAAATTTTTTACTTCCATGCTAAGAAATTACCACCTTTAGTGGAGTTTCACTTATATGATGAGGCTAAGGAGATGTCACTCCATGTTTTTTGTTTGGTTTGCAAGTTACCCTCTGTGGGCAGCATTGAGGAACCACATCTTAGCGATGTGGATGGATTTATTGATAGAATTACTATAGGAGAAACAAGGAAAGTTTCAGATGCAAGAACTACTAGTATACATTTTCCTATTCTACGTTACTTTGCAATATTTGCTAGTAGATGCTTAATTGGTCACGGGAACAGTGGAAACATTAGTGCTCCTGACATTATTATTTTTTGCCATGCTTTGTTTCATGATACAACCTTCAGTTTAGGTGCTATTGTTGCTAAACGGTTAAGTCTGAACCGTACAAGGGGCTCGGAGGTATCTTTGCTTCACGCCTTGCTAAACACTTTGAGATACCTACTAGGCATCTTGAGAAAGAGGAAAAGTTGCAGCCCACTATTTTTGTAGATTATAAGAGTATGGTTGCACATGAATTTATTGTTAAAATAATAAGAAGATGCTTAAGTATAACTTGATATTTGATAAAACTCACTGTGAGACTATTACCTTGCGTGCACCCTCTTTGTTTAACATACTTTCATGCACGTACCTCATCTTGCCCGAGGCCATTTATGCATACTGGAATCTGAACAAGTTCCAGAGCCTGAGCCAGAGCCACCATTTGACCCCTATCGATAGTTTGTTTATCAGTGGGATATGGATGAGATCGCTAACCAGTGGCACCCTGAGGACCCTCCTCAGTACACCGGAGAGAGTAGCTTCGATCCATGGGCATAGACCAACTTAGGCCAAAAGCCTAAGCTTGGGGGAGTACGTATTTCTCACCTACATTACATTCATGTTCACACACTCATGCTAGTTGTCGGTGCTCATACTTTTTCATTGTACTATCCATGCTAGTTTATTTTCTTTTCTTGCTTTCTTCTTGTGTGTTTGAAAAACCTTAAGAAAAACCAAAAAAAACTTAGTTGTAGCTTTTAGCTAGTTTACTTTCCATACTTGTTGTAGTAATTAAAAGAAAACCCAAAAAGACTTCTCGTTCTTCTTTTGCTTGTTGGGAGCTTTCCTGTGTAAATAGTTTTATTTCTTTTCTTTTCTTTGGGGGTCGAGAGGAGAAGACCACGATGAAAATGTTGAGTTGCTCTCATATGCATTGTTGTTGATCTAACCAAGAGCCCATATTTGTCTTCTCCTTTGTATTAAATGCTTGCATATTCTAGCTTAGTCCAATGCACGTGCACTATTATTGTTATCTACACCATTCGGTCATGCGAGTGAAAGGCAATAATGACGATATATGATGGACTCGTTGCGACGAGAAACTGGTATGAACTCGACCTATCTTGTTTTTGTAAATATGATTAGTCCATCATTCCTGATTTAGCCTATTATGAATGAAACTTGTTTGCAATGACAGTTAGAGATTATAGTTTCTCATGCCATGCTTAATTAGCTAGGAATTTATAATGGTTTACCTTGCGTGCCAACATTCTATTGAAACGATTGTGATGGGGTATGATAGGGTGGTATCCTCCTTTGAATGATTCGAGTGGCTTGACTTGGCACATGTTCACGCATGTAGTTGAAACAAAATCAACATAGCCTCCACGATATTTATGTTCATGGTGATTTATATCCTACTCATGCTTGCATTCATTGTTGATTAATCTCAATCCATGTTCATGACTGTTGTCGCTCTCTAGTTGGTCGCTTCCCAATCTCTTTCTAGACTTCACTTGTACTAAGCAGGCATACTACTTGTGCATCCACTTCCATAAACCCCAAAGTTATTCCATATGGGTCCACCATACCTTCATATATGCGGTATTTACCTGCTGTTCCAAGTAAATTTGTATGTGCCAAACTCTAAACCTTCAAATGAAGTTCTATTTTGTATGCTCGAATAGCTCATGAATCAACTAGGGCTGTCTATATCTTCCATGCTAGGTGGGTTATTCTCACGATGAGTGGACTCCGCTCATCATTCACGAGAAAATGGCTAGTAACTGGGATGCCCAGTCCCATGCTCAAATCAAATCAAAATAATTGCAAACAAAACTCCCCCAGGATTGTTGTTAGTTGGACGACACCCGTTGTTTCGGGCCAGCCATGGATTGATGTTCGTTGGTGGTGGGGGAGTATAAACTTTACCATTCTATTTGGGAACCACCTATAATGTATGTAGCATGGAAGATATCGAGATCTCTTGGTTGTTATGTTGACAATGAAAGTATGCCGCTCAAAATATTATTTACCTCTGTTTGAAAACTCGACCTGTGGCACCTCTGCAATTCCCTGCTTCCCTCTGCGAAGGGCCTATCTATTTACTTTTATGTTGAGTCATCATCCTCTTATTAAAAAGCACCAGTTGGAGAGCACCGTTGTCATTTGCATGCATTTCTATTAATTTACATTGAGTATGATTGGATCTCTTTTACCATGAATTACAATGTCTAGTCAGTTCTTGATCTTCAGGGGTGCTCTGCATTTATGTTTTGCGGTCTCAGAAAAGCTAGCGAGATACCATCTTGTTTTATCATATTATGATTGTTTTGAGAAAGTGTTGTCATCCGAGATTTATTATTATTGCTCGCTAGTAGATTATGCCATTGATATGAATAAACGTGAGACCTAAATGTTATTGTGAATTTGGTTAGTTCATAATCTTTGCTAAAAACTTGAATGCTGGCTTTACATATTTGCAACAACAAGATCAAACAGAGTTTGTAAAAGTTTTCTTTATCACTTTCAGTTCGTCAACTGAATTGCTTGAGGACAAGCAAATGTTTAACCATTTAAGCTTGGGGGAGTTGATACATCTCCAACGTATCTACTTTTCCAAACACCTTTTCCCTTGTTTTGGACTCTAACTTGCATGATTTGAATGGAACTAACCCAGACTGACGCTGTTTTCAGCAGAACTACCATGGTGTTATTTTTGTGCAGAAATAAAAGTTCTGGGAATGACTTGAGAATCCACGGAGACACGTTTTGAAATTACTAAAAAATATTTGCGAAACAATCAGCGTAAGGGGGCCCACTCCCTGTCCATGAGGGTGGAGGGCGCCCCCTGCCTCGTGGGCCCCCTGGACCTCCACCGACCTCAACTCCAACTCCATATATTCACTTTCGGGGAGAAAAAAATCAGAGAGAAGGAGTCATCGCGTTTTACGATAAGGAGCCGCCACCAAGCCCTAATATTCCTCAGGGGGGGAGGGGCTGATCTGGAGTCCGTTCGGGGCTCCAGAGAGGGGAATCCGTCGCCATCATCATCATCAACCGTCCTTCATCACCAATTTCATGAGGCTCACCGCCATGCGTGAGTAATCCCATTGTAGGCTTGCTGGACGGTGATGGGTTGGATGAGATTTATCATTTAATCGAGTTAGTTTTGTTAGGGTTTGATCCCTAGTATCCATTATGTTATAAGATTGATGTAGCTATGACTTTGCTATGCTTAATGCTTGTCACTAGGGCCTAAGTGCCATGATTTTAGATTCGAACCTGTTATGTTTTCATGAATATATGTGAGTTCTTGATCCTAACTTGCAAGTCAATAATCACCTACTATGTGTTATGATCCGGCAACCCCGAAGTGACAATAATCGGGACCACTCCTGGTGATGACCGTAGTTTGAGGAGTTCATGTATTCACTAAGTGAAAATTCTTTGGTCCGGTACTCTATTAAAAGGAGGCCTTAATATCCCTTAATTTCCATAGGACCCCGCTGCCATGGTAGGGTACGATAAAAGATGTCATGCAAGTTCTTTTCCATAAGCACGTATGACTATATTCGGAATACATGCCTACATTACATTGATGAGCTGGAGCTAGTTCTGTGTCACCCTATGTTATAACTATTTCACGAGGAATCGCATCCGACATAATTACCCATCATTGATCCATTGCCTACGAGCTTTTCACATATTGATCTTGGCTTAGTTACTTCTCCGTTGCCACTGTTACGATTACTACAAAACTGCTACTGTTACTTTTGCCACCGTTACCGTTACTTCCATACTACTTTGCTACTAAATACTTTGGTGCAGATATTAAGTCTTTCAGGTGTGGTTGAATTGAAAACTCAGCTGCTAATACTTGATAATATTCTTTGGCTCCCCTTGCGTCGAATCAATAAATTTGTGTTGAATACTCTACCCTCGAAAACTGTTGCGATCCCCTATACTTGTGGGTTATCACTACAACACCTAGATGTGGTAGATGATTATGTGACACTGCACAATGAAACCATTGCAAAGAAGTACCGTGATAAGGGGATGCGCAAG
This sequence comes from Triticum dicoccoides, assembly GCF_002162155.2. Classification (NCBI taxonomy): domain Eukaryota; kingdom Viridiplantae; phylum Streptophyta; class Magnoliopsida; order Poales; family Poaceae; genus Triticum; species Triticum dicoccoides. The sequence goes on from NC_041389.1 coordinate 36,689,841, forward strand.
ATGGACGACGACGTTACTTTAGAGCACAACGCCACTTTCTTGCGTGGTTCAGAGAGCAAGTTCTTTCTAATCCCCAGGAACAGGGAAGTTCGTATGGATTGCTCATACACGCCTTAGCACATGGCCCCACACCCAAACTCACGACCTATCAGGCATACGATATCAACGGGTACACGCTCTACACGAAGGCCAAAGACATGGATAGTGATTACCAGAACTCAGGGGTGACGATTGAATGCGTGACCGACACCAACGACACAATTAGAAGATTCTACGGAAGGGTCAAAGAGATCTAGGAGCTTGACTGTGCTGTACTGTACGATGCGACGATGTTCCGAGTCATATGGGCTAAGGACGTTGAAAGAAAAAACAAGTATTTCACTACCATATCTATAGCCGGCGCGAAGAGCGCTACCTTGAACGTTAACGTCATCGCCAAAACTGAGCCATGGGTACATGCTAAGCACGTGACACAATGCTTCTTCATAACCGACCCGACCAATCCCAGTCGTGTTGTCACGAGGAGAGGCAAAATGAGCATCGTCCGTATGGATGGAGTCGCCAACGAGGAAGACTACAACCAATACGGCAACGCGATGAGGGAAGATGACGATGACGATGAAGCATACATGAAAAGAAGAACCAATACTACATTACCTAAGAAAGATCGTACTCCATGGTTCCGTAAAAATCACAACGAGGGGCTCAATTATTCGACAACAAGCAAGAAAGGGAAGAAGCTCAATGTGAAACGTCCTCGACGCCACTCAGCTCATATAGCGATGGGTGGTAATCCAGTGCTACTACTAACTGTCCCCTTCCGCCTCCCTTCAGGTACCAACTGGCCGACCCCCACCTCCCCCTCTCTCTGTCAATTAAGTTTTCATTTTTTTAGAATTGAAACTAGGTTTTCAATTTAGGGTTCAATTAGGTAGGCAACAGGAATCAATTTTAGGGTTCAACAATATTCAGGTACGCAGTAGGAATCAATTTAGGATTTTTTATTAGGACAAAATATTTATTAGCAAAAACAATTCCTAGGGTTCTCGGGTTCATATGTGAAAAAAGTTATAGGAATTTCTTTAGCCGCAAAAATTAAGTTAAGATACTTCCTAAATGAAGTTAAGATACCATCAAAAAAATTATTAGCAAGTGTATATGAGTATGTTGATATATATTATATGCATACATATCTTGCTTAATTTTAAAAAAATCAATTAGTTTTTAAAAACAGAATTGTCGCTACTTAGTAATAGAAGACAATAGGTGTAGAAAAGAAAAAACTGTAGCTCCCTTCCTAGAATTTTTTTGCTATAAATAAAAGTCAGTAGCAAATGTTTAGTGAGATCAATTTGCAAAGGTTTTTGGTTTTTGAAAAGACCACTATTTTGCAATGTTTAGGGTTATATGATTTTGCAATGTTGGTTGAACGTCGAAGAATATCCCAGTGGCCTATGTTTTGCCGGAATGTTGATTCATTTCCGTTTTGGCATATTTCAGGCACTCCATATGTCCACTTTTAAGCAAAGGTCATGCCAAAAATTTTCGTGATTTTCGGCATGACTTGTGTTAGAAACTAGGACAAATGGAGTGCCCGGGATTTTCCGGAAGGGGGATGAATCAACATTCTGACCGAATATAGGCCCCTTTTTTTCTCTTCATTATATCTTTTATTTATAATTGTTGAATAGGAAACATGTCTAGCCACGCCGAAGCCGGGGGTTCTGGTCGCCTCGAAAAAGACCCCGTCGAAGCAGCAAATCATTATTTTGATTACCTGGACGAACACTAGTTGCGGATAGAGGTGGCGGTAGTGGCACCAACCCCGACACTGGCACCAGCACCGGCACCACCCCCGTGACCGGAAATGATGTTGTCGTAGCCGGTAAAGCACCAAAGTAGAAGAGGACACAAAGACCAAACGATCTCGACATCGGACAAATTATGGTCACGATGATGTACCCCAAGAAATTAGAGCCAACAATGCTGGAGGAAGCGCGCGCATGCTGGGGCGATCAACTAGGATGCATCCTCAAGGAAACCGCCATCATCAATGCTGAGAAGTTGAAGAAGATACCACATATGGAGCACATGCTCCTAAAGAAGTTGCACAATAGGTTCCTGTTCCTCGGCTGGGATGAAATCAAACATCCTTGGGATGACGATGCCATGACAAAGATAAACAGCAAGGTGATGGTGACGTTCACCAATGACTTGTCCGCCTGGAAAGTTAGGGTGAAAAAAGCGATTGCGAAGAATGAACCCTAGTCCAAGATTCATGCTGACAATCCCACACTAAAGGAAGATGACTTCGAAAAATTCAAGGAGACTTGCGCTAAAGAAGAAGTCAAGCAAATGTCGAAGAAAATGAAGGCGCTCCAGGCCAAGAACATGCCTCCCCACCGCCTCAGAAGCTGTGGTTACGAGGGGAAGAGGAACGTATGGGCCAAGGAGGATGCCGAACGTGAAAGTCACGGAATCCCAGACCCCTTGGTGTAGTTCACTGACCCACTAGAGCGTGACTGGAACAGGGCCCGGTACAAGTGGGACAGCGTCAATAAGAACTTTAACACGGACCCGAACACGAAGGAGTTCATGAGATTTCTGATAATTGTTATATTACCACCTTATTATATTAGCTTCCAATCAATTCGACTACAAGTTTTGTCACATTAGTAAACCATCCGCATTCCTTTTGCAGAAAGAATAGCACCAAAAGGCAGCCAAAAGCGACGAGTCGTCATAGTCGTCGGTGAGGCCCAAGTGGGACACCCCTTTCAATCGGGCCCTAAACGTACTGAAAAAGGTCCCGGTGGACAAACTGCCATCCTATGGACGTGTGCACGGTGTCGGAGATGGCGCCTCATGGAAGACATGCTACGACAAGCAGCCAGAGGAAAGAAGAAGAGACAGTTGCTTACTACGACGAGAAGGTTGTGATTGCGGTCAATAAGACTAAATCTGAGACTAAAGAAGAGTTGCTCGGGGTAGTCAATGCAGCGGTAGCTAGCGTCACGGCTGGCTTCAATTCTTCCATTAATACCAGCTTGATTCCGGCAATTATCAATTGGTGGAAGAGAAATCTAGATAAAGGGCCAGCGGACTTTCCCCTTCCCAGCTTCGTCGGGAGGAATTTGGTGAACATTGCACCACCAGCACCTGCTGACGCTACCGCAAAAGGTCCTACTCCTGTTCATAGCAGCCCGACCTCCATCGCTGGCATGCTCGGTAGGGCTTCATCTTTGGCTAAGCTCGACGCCCTCATGGTAATTACGTGTCATGCCCTTTTCACCAGCATGCCTATAGTCTTCTGTTTCAGTTGCCTTTCAGATGTTTGACGTTGCAGACATGTCTTCGTAGGACGACGATACCCCTTGCACCCTATTATACGGCATCAACGGCTGGAAGGTGGCCGTGGGAAAGGCAACGATCGTGAAGCCGAAGGTCCGCACGTTCCACAACCAAGTGATGCCCGATGGGATCTTCAAGGTTAACACGACTAGTGTCAAAGAAGCCTTCGAGGATTTGCCTCCTTCAGTACTAGTCGATGATTAGGAGACCCCTAAATGGATTGGCGCATGCAAGAGCTGGTTCTTGCCTTGGCCAAAGACTCTTCTTCGTGTCGAGGTGCCCGGTAGCACACCAACGATAGTTCCTCAAAAAGGTATGAACACCACCCCACCTACCAAATTACCTGTACCTGTCGTGGCGGGTGATAGCGGACGACGGGAGGGAGAGCCTCCATTAGTGTCAGATGACGTTGCCCCCGTTGAAGAAGAAAATGCTGATGATGTCATGGAGGAGGATGATGATGACCCTCTCAAGTATATCAATACCGCCTATGACGATGGATGATTGATGGCTCGGGACTATGACTCAGACTATGAGCATGGAGATGACTTGACACTGCCTGATTTGCCAGAGCCGAAACATCCTAACACGGAATGCAAAAAGTCTCTTTTCATGTGATCCTTGCAGGAGACGCCTCCAAAAGCCGCCTCTACTCAACAACAACCGGAGGGCCGTCCACTAATTAGCCCGACGACACTAGGGGTGGTGGTTAGGGAAGGTATTGTGGGATCACTACCGCCACCCACCAAGAAACAAAGGAGGAGACCGGACAAGGAAGGCCCTAAAGGCGCTAGAGCTGCTCCAAGCAGCCAGCCGCCTCTAAAGCCCCGGGAGGTAGATAGAATACCTGTCAAAGGTGCGGAGCATTTCCATGTCACCGGCCACCCGATCCTACCTCCGAAAGCTCTAGAGCACATATCAAACAATGATCTAAGGAGACTTCATGAAGATGTGTTGGCCAGAGAGAAAAGTGTTCTCATCTCGGAAAAACCAGGATACCCGCTTTACACGGCTGAGGTGCTGGGCGGGAAGCTGTACATTGAGAGATGTCCCGCGGATAAGTTCATCCTGTGATTTGACTACATCTACGACATGTTCCACATGACCAAGTTGGATTTCACGTTTATCCGCATGTATGCCCTGTATGTCAACTACATCATCAGGTGCGAGAACATAGAATATATCCATGTCGTGGACCCATACTATATGCACGAGAGCTTCTTGGCAGTTTGCAAAGAGCACCGTGACAATGCGAGCAAGTACATCGGTAAGTTCATGATCCAGAATAAGGACAAGTAAAGAATTCTCCTGCCTTATCATCCCACGTAAGTCATCCACGGATATCCTTTCGTAACTTTTAATTATTCCTTTGCAAGCATGGAGGCTAATCTGAGGTGTACTTATTTGCGCAGCGGGGGGGGGGGGGATCTGATAGAAAAGGGTCCCATGATCCTGAGCCGGTCTTACCTTGGCTAGGGGGGCGTCTGTTGGGGAACATTGCAGAAAATTAAAATTTTTTCCTACGGTTTCACCAAGATCCATCTATGAGTTCATCTAAGCAACGAGTCATGGGAGAGAGATTGCATCTACATACCACTTGTAGATCGTGTGCGGAAGCGTTCAAGGGAACGGGGATGATGGAGTCATACTCGCCGTGATCCAAATCACCGATGACCAAGTGCTGAACGGACAGCACCTCCGCGTTCAACACACATACAGAACAGACGACGTCTCCTCCTTCTTGATCCAGCAAGGGGGAAGGAGAGGTTGAGGAAGAAGACTCCAACAGCAGCACGATGGCGTGGTGTTGGTGGAGAGGCAGTACTCCGACAGGGCTTCGCCAAGCGCTAACGGAGGAGGAGAGGTGTTGGGGAGGGGAGGGGCTGCGCCTTGGATCAGGTGTTCAGCCCTCCCCTCACCCCTCTATTTATAGGGGAAGGGGGAAGGGGGCCGGCCCCCTCTAGATGAGATCTAGAGGGGGGGGGCGGCCAGGGAGGGGGGCTTGCCCCCCAAGCAAGGGGGGCGCCCCCACTAGGGTTCCCCCCCAACCCTAGGCGCATGGGCCCAAGGGGGGGCGCCCAGCCCACCAGGGGCTGGTTCCCTGCCCCTTGCGGCTCATGTGGCCCTCCGAGAGGGGTGGCCCCTCCCGGTGGACCCCCGGAACCCCTCCGGTGGCCCCGGTACAATACCGATATGCCCCCGAAACTTTCCGGTGTCCGTATGACAACTTCCCATATATAAATCTTCACCTCCGGACCATTCCGGGACTCCTCGTGACGTCCGGGATCTCATCCGGGACTCCGAACAACATTCGGTAATCACATACAAGTCTTCCTAATAACCCTAGCGTCACCGAACCTTAAGTGTGTAGACCCTACGGGTTCGGGAGACACGCAGACATGACCGAGACGGCTCTCCGGTCAATAACCAACAACGGGATCTGGATACCCATGTTGGATCCCACATGCTCCTCGATGATGTCATCGGATGAACCACGATGTCGAGGATTCAATCAACCCCGTATACTATTCCCTTTGTCAATCGGTACGTTACTTGCCCGAGACTTGATCGTCGGTATCCCAATACCCCGTTCAGTCTCGTTACCAGCAAGTCACTTTACTCGTACCGTAATGCATGATCCCGTGACCAGACACTTGGTCACTTTGAGCTCATTATGATGATGCACTACCGAGTGGGCCTAGTGATACCTCTCCGTCATACGGAGTGACAAATCCCAGTCTCGATCCGTGTCAACCCAACAGACACTTTCGGAGATACCCGTAGTGCACCTTTATAGTCACCCAGTTACGTTGTGATGTTTGGTACACCCAAAGCACTCCTACGGTATCCGGGAGTTACATGATCTCATGGTCTAAGGAAAAGCTACTTGACATTGGAAAAGTTCTAGCAAAACGAACTACAATATCTTGTGCTATGCTTAGGATTGGGTCTTGTCCATCACGTCATTCTCCTAATGACGTGATCCTGTTGTCAATGACATCTAATGTCCATAGTCAGGAAACCATGACTATCTGTTGACCAACGAGCTAGTCAACTAGAGGCTTACTAGGGACGTATTGTGGTCTATGTATTCACACGTGTATTACGATTTCCAGATAATACAATTATAGTATGAATAAAAGACAATTATCATGAACAAGGAAATATAATAATAATCCTTTTATTATTGCCTCTAGGGCATATTTCCAACAGTCTCCCACTTGCACTAGAGTCAATAATCTAGTTACATTGTGATGAATTGAACACCCATAGAGTTCTGGTGTTGATCATGTTTTGCTCGCGAGAGAGGTTTAGTCAACGGATCTGCGACATTCAGATCCGTATGTACTTTGCAAATATCTATGTCTCCATCTTGAACATTTTCATGGATGGAGTTGAAGCGACGCTTGATGTGCCTGGTCTTCTTGTGAAACCTAGGATCCTTGGCAAGGGCAATAGCTCCAGTATTGTCACAGAAGAGTTTGATCGGCCCCGACGCATTGGGTATGACTCCTAGGTCGGTGATGAACTCCTTCACCCAAATCGCTTCATGCGCTGCCTCCGAGGCTGCCATGTACTCCACTTCACATGTAGATCCCGCCACGATGCTCTGCTTGCAGCTGCACCAGCTTACTGCTCCACCATTCAACATATACACTTATCTGGTTTGTGACTTAGAGTCATCCAGATCTGTGTCGAAGCTAGCGTCGACGTAACCCTTTACGACGAGCTCTTCGTCACCTCCATAAACGAGAAACATGTACTTTGTCCTTTTCAGGTACTTCATGATATTCTTGACCGCTGTCCAGTGTTCCTTGCCGGGATTACTTTGGTACCTTCCTACCAAACTTACGGCAAGGTTTACATCAGGTCTGGTACACAGCATGGCATACATAATAGATCCTATGGCTGAGGCATAGGGGATGACGCTCATCTCTTCTTTATCTTTTGCCGTGGTCGGGCATTGAGTCGAGCTCAATCTCACACCTTGTAGTACATGCAAGAACCCTTTCTTGGACTGATCCATTTTGAACTTCTTCAAAATCTTATCAAGGTACGTGCTTTGTGAAAGACCTATGAGGCGTCTCGATCTATCCCTATAGATCTTGATGCCTAATATGTAAGCAGCTTCTCCAAGGTCCTTCATTGAAAAACACTTATTCAAGTAGGCCTTAATGCTGTCCAAGAACTCTATATCATTTCCCATCAAAAGTATGTCATCTACATATAATATGAGAAATGCTACAGAGCTCCCACTCACTTTCTTGTAAACGCAGGCTTCTCCATAACTCTGCATAAACCCAAACGCTTTGATCATCTCATCAAAGCGAATGTTCCAACTCCGAGATGCTTGCACCAGCCCATAAATGGATCGCTGGAGCTTGCATACTTTGTTAGCATTCTTAGGATCGACAAAACCTTCTGGCTGCATCATATACAACTCTTCCTTAAGATGCCCGTTGAGGAATGCCGTTTTGACGTCCATCTGCCATATCTCATAATCATAGTATGCGGAATTGCTAACATGATTCAGACGGACTTCAGCTTCGCTACGGGAGAGAAAGTCTCATCATAGTCAACCCCTTGAACTTGTGGATAACCCTTAGTGACAAGTCGAGCTTTATAGATGGTAATATTACCATCTGCATCCGTCTTCTTCTTAAAGATCCATTTGTTTTCTATCGCTCGCTGATCATCAGGCAAGTCAGTCAAAGTCCATAGTTTGTTTTCATACATGCATTCTATCTCGGATTTCATGGCTTCTAGCCATTTGTTGGAATCTGGGCCCGCCATCGCTTCTTCATAGTTCGAAGGTTCACCGTTGTCTAACAACATGATTTCCAGGACAGGGTTGCCATACCACTCTGGTGTGGAACGTGTCCTTGTGGACCTACGAAGTTCAGTAGCAACTTGATCAGAAGTACCTTGATCATCATCATTAATTTCCTCTCCAGTCGGTGTAGGCACCACAGGAACATTTTCCTGAGCTGCACTACTTTCCGGTTCAAGTGGTAGTACTTCATCGAGTTCTACTTTCCTCCCACTTACTCCTTTTGAGAGAAACTCTTTTTCCAGAAAGGATCCGTTCTTGGCAACAAAGATCTTGCCCTCGGATCTTAAGTAGAAGGTATACCCAATGGTTTCCTTAGGGTATCCTATGAATACACATTTTTCCGACTTGGGTTCGAGCTTTTCAGGTTGAAGTTTCTTGACATAAGCATCGCATCCCCAAACTTTTAGAAACGACAGCTTAGGTTTCTTCCCAAACCATAATTCATACGGTGTCCTCTCAACGGATTTAGACGGTGCCCTATTTAAAGTGAATGTAGCTGTCTCTAGAGCGTATCCCCAAAATGATAGCAGTAAATCGGTAAGAGACATCATAGATCGCACCATATCCAATAGAGTGCGATTACGACGTTCGGACACACTGTTACGCTGAGGTGTTCCAGGCGGCGTGAGTTGTGAAACGATTCCACATTTTCTTAAGTGTGTACCAAATACGTGACTTAAATATTCTCCTCCACGATCCGATCGTAAGAATTTTATCTTTCGGTCACGTTGATTCTCTACTTCATTCTGAAATTCCTTGAACTTTTCAAAGGTCTCAGACTTGTGTTTCATCAAGTAGACATACCCATATCTACTCAAGTCATCAGTGAGAGTGAGAATTTAACGATATCCTCCGCGAGCCTCAACGCTCATTGGACCACACACATCAGTATGTATGATTTCCAATAAGTTGGTTGCTCGCTCCATTGTTCCGGAGAATGGGGTCTTGGTCATTTTGCCCATGAGGCATGGTTCGCATGTGTCAAATGATTCATAATCTAGAGACTCTAAAAGTCCATCAGCATGGAGCTTCTTCATGCGCTTGACACCAATGTGACCAAGGCGGCAGTGCCACAAGTATGTGGGACTATCGTTATCAACTTTACATCTTTTGATATTCACGCTATGAATATGTGTAACACTACGTTCGAGATTCATTAAGAATAAACCATTGACCATCGGGGCATGACCATAAAACATATCTCTCATATAAATAGAACAACCATTATTCTCGGATTTAAATGAGTAGCCATCTCGTATCAAATGAGATCCAGATACAATGTTCATGCTCAAACTTGGCACTAAATAACAATTATTGAGGTTTAAAATTAATCCCGTAGGTAAATGTAGAGGTAGCGTGCCGACGGCGATCACATCGACCTTGGAACCATTCCCGACGCGCATCGTCACCTCGTCCTTCGCCAGTCTCCGCTTATTCCGTAGCTCCTGCTGTGAGTTACAAATGTGAGCAACGGCACCGGTATAAAATACCCAGGAGTTACTACGAGTACTGGTAAGGTACACATCAATTACATGTATATCAAATATACCTTTAGTGTTGCCGGCCTTCTTGTCCGCTAAGTATTTGGGGCAGTTCCGCTTCCAGTGACCCTTCCCCTTGCAATAAAAGCACTCAGTCTCAGGCTTGGGTCCATTCTTTGACTTCTTCCCGGCAACTGGCTTACCGGGCGCGGCAACATCTTTGCCGTCCTTCTTGAAGTTCTTCTTACCCTTGCCCTTCTTGAACTTAGTGGTCTTATTGGCCATCAACACTTGATGTTCTTTCTTGATTTCAACCTCTGCTGACTTCAGCATTGAGAATACTTCAGGAATGGTCTTCACCATCCCCTGCATATTGTAGTTCAACACAAAGCTCTTGTAGCTCGGTGGGAGCGACTGAAGGATTCTGTTAATGACCGCCTCTTCCGGGAGGTTGATCTCCAACTGGGACAGGCGGTTGTGCAACCCAGACATTTTGAGTATGTGCTCACTGACAGAACTGTTTTCCTCCATCTTACAACTATAGAACTTGTCGGAGACTTCATATCTCTCGACCCGGGCATGAGCTTGGAAAACCATTTTCAGCTCCTCGAACATCTCATATGCTCCGTGCTTCTCAAAACGCTTTTGGAGCCCCGGTTCTAAGCTGTAAAGCATGCCGCACGAACAAGGGAGTAATCATCCGCACGTGATTGCCAAGTGTTCATAACGTCTTGGTTCTCTGGGATGGGTGCTTCACCTAGCGGTGCATCTAGGACATAATCTTTCTTGGCTGCTATGAGGATGATCCTCAGGTTCCGGACCCAGTCCGAATAGTTGCTACCATCATCTTTCAACTTGGTTTTCTCTAGGAACGCGTTGAAGTTCATGTTGACATGAGCGTTGGCCATTTGATCTACAAGACATATTTTGCAAAAGTTTTAGACTAAGTTCATGATAATTAAGTTCATCTAATCAAATTATTTAATGAACTCCCACTCAGATTAGACATCCCTCTAGTCATCTAAGTGTTACATGATCCGAGTCGACTAGGTCGTGTCCGATCATCACGTGAGACGGACTAGTCATCATCGGTGAACATCTCCATGTTGATCGTATCTTCCATACGACTCATGTTCGACCTTTCGGTCTCTGTGTTCCGAGGCCATGTCTGTACATGCTAGGCTCGTCAAGTTAACCCTAAGTGTTCTGCATGTGTAAATATGTCTTACACCCGTTGTATGTGAACGTAAGGATCTATCACACCCGATCATCACGTGGTGCTTCGAAACGACGAACTTTAGCAACGGTGCACAGTTAGGGGGAACACTTTCTTGAAATTATTATAAGGGATCATCTTATTTACTACCGCCGTTCTAAGTAAACAAGATGCATAAAACATAATAAACATCACATGCAATTATATAGTAGTGACATGATATGGCCAATATCATATAGCTCCTTCGATCTCCATCTTCGGGGCTCCATGATCATCTTCGTCACCGGCATGACACCATGATCTCCATCATTGTGTCTTCATGAAGTTGTCACGCCAACGACTACTTCTACTTCTATGGCTAAAACGTTTAGCAATAAAGTAAAGTAATTTACGTGACGTTCTTCAATGACACGCAGGTCATACAAAAAATAAAGACAACTTCTATGGCTCCTGCCGGTTGTCATACTCATCGACATGCAAGTCATGATTCCTATTACAAGAACATAATCTCATACATCACAATATATCATTCATCATTCATCACAACTTCTGGCCATATCACATCACATGACAATTGCTGCAAAAACAAGTTAGACGTCCTATAATTGTTGTTGCATCTTTTACGTGGCTGCAATTGGGTTCTAGCAAGAACGTTTTCTTACCTACGAATAACCACAACGTGATTTTGTCAACTTCTATTTACCCTTCATAAGGACCCTTTTCATCTAATCCGCTCCAACTAAAGTAGGAGAGACAGACACCCGCTAGCCACCTTATGCAACTAGTGCATGTCAGTCGGTGGAACCTGTCTCACGTAACCGTACGTGTAAGGTTGGTCCGGGCCGCTTCATCCCACAATACCGCTGAAGCAAGAAAAGACTAGTAGCGGCAAGCAAGTTGACAAGATCTACGCCCACAACAAAATTGTGTTCTACTCGTGCAATAGAGAACTACGCATAGACCTAGCTCATGATGCCACTGTTGGGGAACGTTGCAGAAAATTAAAAAAATTTCCTACGGTTTCACCAAGATCCATCTATGAGTTCATCTAAGCAACGAGTCATGGGAGAGAGATTGCATCTACATACCACTTGTAGATCGCGTGCGGAAGCGTTCAAGGGAACGGGGATGATGGAGTCGTACTCGCCGTGATCCAAATCACCGATGACCAAGTGCTGAACGGACAGCACCTCCGCGTTCAACACACGTACGGAACAGACGACGTCTCCTCCTTCTTGATCCAGCGAGGGGGAAGGAGACATTGAGGAAGAAGACTCCAGCAGCAGCACGACAGCATGGTGTTGGTGGAGAGGCAGTACTCCGACAGGGCTTCGCCAAGCGCTAACGGAGGAGGAGAGGTGTTGGGGAGGGGAGGGGCTGCGCCTTGGATCAGGTGTTCAGCCCTCCCCTCACCCCTCTATTTATAGGGGAAGGGGGAAGGGGGCCGGCCCCCTCTAGATGAGATCTAGAGGGGGGTGGGGCGGTGTCAGGACCCCGACTCAATGCCACATCGATCTAGCATGTAACACCTCATATCACTTTGCGGCCTCACGCTCGGTATTCCCACGGGTGTCGCCTTACCTTTGCCCGGGACCATTTGCGCCTTTTGGCACACGTATATGCCAGTGTCGCTAGCATCCATATGATAAGGAGCCCGGGCTGACATGGCTAGTCGTAAACCCAAAGTGGCACAGACTTACAGGGACAGGCATCCATGACCCAGCATCGAACGTGTCGGTCATCAGCGAGTGAATCCAGGCTGTAGCACTGGGCTAGCAGGACTCCGGTGAACCGGGCTGTAGCGGGCTAACAGGACTCCGATATTCATCGCGTGACATTTCCCCGAAGGGACAGACACAGGAACGAAGAAGGACACATGCCGGCCAGCCTAAGTGTTCCGGAGCAGTAGCAAGCTACCATTGCTCGGTGGAAACACTAGGAGACATTTCCCGGTAAGAGAGGCTACTAAAGATAAACAACTAGATGGTCAGATCCCACACATACCAAGCATTTCAATAGCATACACACAATATGCTTGATATGTGCAAATACAACATGGCATCACAACATGACTCTACGACTCAAGTAATTTATTCAATAGGCTCCGAGGAGCGAGATATTACAAACATGGGTCTCATGACCCAACAATCAGAGCATACAAGTCAAAGCACGAGCGGAAGCTATCATGTCTGGGTACAGACATCTATAACTGAAAAAGGCTGAGAAGCCTGACTATCTACCAGATCCTGCCGGGGCACAAGATCGTAGCTGAGGTAACAAGCTAAACGTCGAAGTCCACGCGGTACTACTAGCGAGACCGAAATCTCTCTGCAAAAATATAAAATGAGCAAACGTGAGTACAAATGTACCCAGCAAGACTTACATCAGAACTAACTACATATGCATCATTATCAACAAAGGGGATGGTGGGGTTTAACTGCAGCAAGCCAGCTTTGACTCGGTGGCTATCCTGAACTACGATTGCAATGTAACTCTTTTGAGGTGGCGCACACGAGTCCACATATTCACCATATCAATACACCACTATGGATCCGCTCCCGGCTCCCTACGAGAACGCCATCCATAGCACTCACGCTTATCTTGCGTATTTTAGAGTATCCACTTTCACTTGTCTATGAACTGATATAAGCAACCCAGAAGTCCTTTTCCGCAGACACGGCTATTCGAATAGATGATGTTAACCCTGCAGGGGTGTACTTCTTCATACATGTTTCCACCACTTAGCGTCTGCACACGACATGTGCTCGGCAGACTTCAAGCGAAAGCCGACGTGGGTGTAGACCACGACCTACCTAAACACTCAAGTCTCTAGTCCAGGTTTATCGCCTATTCGGGTTCCATCCATGAGGAGATCCGGCCGGAGTTTCGCTCACAGCCCCAACCGATGTGAACAGGGTTCCCGAGATACCAAATGGGCATCCGGTACACCGTGCCACGTACCTACCGCATCACAGCCCACCCCTACGGTCAGCGCTGTCCACGGCCTCCAGTAAGCTACAAACACCAGAAACTACTTGCAACTCCTGGACAAAGGACTAGGGTGAATAAGAAGTCGAGTGGGGTCATATTTCAGGGCCCAATGTATGGTAGTAGCTGAATCATGGATCACAAACACAGAACTCAGTTCCTGAGGACGGCTGCAATGAGACAACCCACCATGTACTCCTACATGGCCTCTCACCGCTACCTTTACCAAATCGTGTTCACACACTTAGCTCACACACGGTAGGACATGTTCACACGCCTCTGATTCATCCCCGATGAATCAGACCTGACTCAACTCTAAGCAGTAGCAGGCATGACAAACAAACATGAATGAGTAGGCACAACAGGGCTCAAACAACTCCTACTCATGCTAGTGGGTTTCATCTATTTACTGTGGCAATGACAGGTCATGCAAAGGATAAAGGGGTTCAGCTACCGCAACAAGTAACAAATATGTCGTTGTTGTCCTAATGCAGTAAAAGAGAGCAGGAGCGAGAGAGTGGGATTTTATCGAAATGAACAAGGGGGTTTTGCTTGCCTGGCACTTCTGAAGATAACATTGAGTCTTCATCAGTGTCAACGATCACATCATCGGTATCACGTCTATCGAGAGGGGACAAATACCGGCAAACAAAAAGAACACAATCAATGCAATGCACAATATGATGCATGCTATGACATGGCAATATGAATGTGTTTTGGGCTAATGCAACTAGCAACAGATTAAATGAAGTTGGTTTGAATACAAGATTCAAATTCAAACTCCATATGTGATTATTTAAATGCCCTTTAATTGATTTGTGCTAAACAGCAGCTATAAGTTGTTCTAACATGCATGAAAATGGTACAGATGGATTCCTTGAATTTTCTGATAATTTTTCATATATAAATTATTTAATTTGGAGTTACGGATGAATTTCTATGAATTTTTGAAGTTTGTGGTATTTTCTGGATTTTTCAGAAAAAGGATAAATCCAGAAAATTGCATTACTGCGTCAGCATGACGTCGTTGTGACGTCAGCAGGTCAACAGACCGAGTCCAGGTCAAACCTGACGTGTGGGGTCCACACGTCAGTGACTAACTAACTAACCTAATTAATTAATGTTAAATTACTACTAACTAAAATGTCAGTTGAGTTAATTAGACTTAATTAAAAAGACTAATCTAGGATTAGCTGGGCCAGGGCCCACTTGTCGGTGACCCAGGGGAGGTCAAACCCCTGGTCAGCCGAGGCTAATATGCCGGCGGCTCGTCGCCGGCTACAGCAGGCGCGGCGGAGGGCTCGGGTTAGCTCCTCCGGCCACCAAAACGACGGCGGAGAGGCTCTACGAGATGCCCAGGCTCGCGCGCATCCATTGCGGCCAGAGGCAGCAGCTGGGGTGCACTACAGCGACGGCGGCGATGGCAAGTGCGGCGGCCGGAGCTACGGGTTCGAGCGGGGCGAGGCCACAGAGGACGGAAGGGATGGCTAAGGGGCTCACCGAGCTCCTGAAGATGCTAGGAGCACGGTGCCGTGCTCGGTTTCGAGCCTTACTGGCTGCAGTGACGGCGGCGACATCGCCGGCGGCGTGGAATTCTCTGCCAAGACGGGGCTATGGCCTAGAGGTCGAAAGAGACCAGGGGAGAAAGGGAAGACGACTCGGGGGCTCACCGTGAGTCCGTTTGTAGGGTCAGTGGGCTCGAGGGCGGCCGGAGTGCAGCGAATCGACAGCGACGATCTCCGGTGGCTGACGAGGGGAACGGTAGTGCTTGCGGTGTCCAGGGGCTTCCGGTGTCGGGCGGCTCGGTGAGGAGGAAGAGAGGGACAAGGCGGAGCTCGTGGGTGTGTCGGAGAGGCTCGGGGATAGCTGCGGCTACGGCTATGGTGAACGGCGGCGGCGGTGGCGCTCGGTGGTGAGAGGGAGAGAGAGCAGAGGAGGGGAGAGGGTGCAGCGAGTGAGGGAGAGGAGCGAGGGGACACGGGGCATCGTCGTGGCATCGCTAGGAGGGGCCGGGGAAGAGCCAGGCAGGCAGGGAGGGAGGAGGTGGCCGGCGCGGGGCGGCCACGCGCCTCCGTCCTTCTGGCGAGAGAGGAAGACGACAGGGGGGAGGCGGTGGTGGGCTGGGCCGGCCAGGTGGGCCTGGTGGGCTGCAGAGGTAAGTCCAGGTAAGGTTTCTCTCCTCTGTCTTTTATTTCTGTTTTGTTTTATTTAATTTATTTTGCCACTGGTTTTGAATTTAAAATAATTCAAAGAATGCCAAAAACTCCTCTGAATATTTTATATTGCTAGATGGACTCTTCCAAAAGCTTATAAAATATTTCAGGGGTATTTGAAATTATATTCTAATTATATGAATATAATTCAAATTCAAATAGCTAATGAATTAAATCCAAAGTCCCAAAAATAATTCCTTAAAAATGTTCAATATTTTGGTTGGGACCAGAACCCCTACCAAAAATTATCAAACATTTAAGAAGAGCATTTTGGAGCAATGAATGAGATTTTTAGGGGTTTTGCCCTTCTTTTATTTAAGTTTTTGAGGCTTCCAAAATTCCTCAGTTCAAATTTCATTTGAATTAAAACATGATGCTCACATGAGGTCTAGCCTAGTGCATAACAGGACCAGGGATGTGACAACTCACCCCCACTAAACAAAAATCTCGTCCCGAGATTCAAGCGTAGGGTAAGGTGAAGGGGGAACGCAACTAGTACAATCTTCACGATCCAGGTTGCACTTCATAGGAACGTTGATTCGATCACCATCATTGTCTTGAAGTCTTGCTCTGAGAAATCCTGTCAACATGACATGGAGGGAAGAAGGAGACTCTAGAAGGGTCGATCTTCTCGAAGATCGAACAACTCACGGAATGAGACATAGGACCATCTCTCGGGTTGAGACACGAGATACACATCAAGAGGGGTGGAAAGAAACGGATGACGAAGGTTCACTAGGTAGACAACAATTTCACGCTTAAGAAGGTGGTAATCGATTGTCAACGTAGCGAGGAGTTGAGTTGCCATGAAACCACAACGAGGCACCTTAGGGAAGGTGACTCGTAGAAATATCCCCTTAAGTGGCAAAAAGAATTACCTTTGTTTCAGAGATCATTGAGACTCTTTAAACCAGCCTAAGGCAATTCTCGAGCAATCGTTTGGAGGGGTTCGGTGGAATGGTATACTCGGACTTGGCTGATGTGGATTACCTTGTTGAAGACAACGTAATGGATGAATTTGCTTATCACCGGAAATGGAAGAGACCCATGGTAGAATGGCACATTGGCGGTGCAAGCTGGGAACAAAATGCAAATACTGGGAATGATTCTGGTAACTGGGGAAGAACCCAACAATAGAGAGTGAATCCACTGTTTGAGAAGTTATAGCATAACCGAGGAAGTTGGGAGCAAACCTAGTTAGTGCCGATGGTAACACCTAACGCTTGTGCGTGCTCTCAAGAACTTGAGCATTTCCATAACCATCAAGGTTTTACCAATATCCGTGTCAAGGATTCTGGCAACACAACTTACTACCATGATGAATACCGGTGGAAGATGCCGATGCAAAGGAAGATAACACCTTCTTAGATTTCACCCTTGGCGGGGCCAAGGAAATAAAATCTGGATGATCGACCGAGAGACATTTAGCACTCCGCTTCTAATGTTCTCCATGATGTGATAGCATAATCCATTCATAGATATGGTTTGACATCTAGGACATCAAGTAAAGGTCGGACTTCGGGATCTCAAAAATCCATAGGGGCAACTAGGGAGTAAATCCTACGAAATCCCTATGGGGAGGTGGCCAACTTCCTCAATCAAGATATTATAATAACAGGTCTTCCGGCTGGGTGTGTTGGCCACGACATCCACTTTACCGGTTTCCAAGGGATCGATATTATAATTCTTGGGAAATATTCCAACCATCATATCTGCCTGAGATTCAGATCTGGTTGGTGTCAGGATATTCCAGACTCATCGAGTCTAGGAAGAAAAACGGAATTTTGCAACATGAATCGACGAGATGACGTTGCGGGATTCTCGGGAGATGAACTACGATAGCAAGCTCCAAAACATGAGCTGGTTCTGCTACAAACATGTGAACACGTTGTCCAAGACAAGCATGACCACAAAGTAGTCTTATAATAAAAACACTACCGAGTTCAGGTGGGGAACCATCAACGAGGATATCAAAATCCTTGCATAAGGTATACTCTTAAGAAGGAACTTCTTCTCCTTGAACAAATCAATCAGTGGCTTGGTGTGCTAGGGATACATATAGATTGAAGGTTGCAAGTCTTCAAACCATAGAATTCTTCGCACATGTGCATGACTGACTTGCGATGATTCCAGAGGAAGCAACATTGACTTTCTCGAGTTCACGGCGGCACCCTGCATCAAATGCACACGAACTAGAGGAAGTCACTTCTTACATCCGAACATATGCTTCATGAGCTAGCATGAACAAATGCTTTCAAAAGTTTCCAACACTAGCTTAATGTTCAGCAAAATTATGGAGAAGACAAGGATGTTGTCAATGGGCACAACAACAATTCATCTGGGTTTCCTTTTAAAAGGAATTCCATAGTTAAGTGAACAAGTGATAGCATTGGTCAGACCCAAAAGATAAAATGGTGCATGCTCGAGGGATCAACCACGAGTAAGACAACATTACGAATATCGTTGGTTCTGGTCTGATTGGATGATAGCCCATACTCAATCAAAGGTTTGGGTAAGATAATAGATCCAACAATTGTTCACGAGGACCAATCGATGAAGATATCATCTTTATTCAACACACACTACACCAGAATATCCCTTTGGAACGAACTAAGTCAGGCAAGCTTTTATCTTCCAACTCTCCAAGTTGTTGTCTAGCTTAACCAACTAGCTCCGGGATATCCAACACAAATTCTTGGAGAAAGGGTGATTTACAGGAATAAACCAACTTGATCACGAACTCAACATAGCGGTCAGGTGACAACCTGGTAATACTTCTGAGAAGATATTCAGAAAATCACGAACCACCGGTATGTTACTAAGCTCGAGAACAATCTTGCTTTTTAGGGCAAGACGATATGATCAATAGAGCAAGGATTTGAAATAATCCTAACTCATCGATCGAGGAGTGAACCAGGAGAATGGACTAGGTAGCACGATCAATCTTAGAATGATGATTCAATAACCAACACACTAAGAATGAAATTATTGTCCTTTAACTACCCAGCAACGAGGTTGCTAGGCGTATTGATTTCACACATCACAATTCATTTGTCGGTATTCCGATTGCATCAACACGAAGACCGAGGAATGACTAATGATGGCAAGAAGTATCACTGTACCAAGAGTTCATAGGATGGTGTGCAATTCCTATAACAATCCCGATATAAAGATGGTAATACTCCAAGGTAGAACAGAACAAAAGCTGGATTAGCAATTTGATCTGCGGAGCACAACTTCTCTGACCCAATCCTGGATATGGAAGAGATACTGGAGTTTGTTTCTCCTAGTCATTCTGGGATAGAATGGCTTGACGGACCACAAGAGTAATAGGCATCGAAAAACGAACGCACGCATACTCTTGACTATCAATTGATAGACGAGGGTCAGAATGCAACTAAAGAGAACAACTCAAAGGAACATATAATTTTCTGAGTTGTGGATGCATAGATTAGTATGTCGAACCAAGTTCAACATATTTCTTCCAGATAACCCATGCAGAAAGGTAGAACTGGCAGAGTCACGATTTATGAATGGAGAACTCCTCAAGAATAATCCTGTTGTGATATTTCAGTTCAACGAGGAACTTCTGCCATAAGTAGTTCATGGTATTTGGAAGAAGAAGATACCACGGACTTCAAGGACTATCGCAAAGGTTACTAATATCCTGAAGGCACTAGCAATTACTATCAACATAAAGTAGGTAGAGTGAATCTCGGGTTCAAGAACCCAGGGACAGAATACCTATTACTAAGTAGCATCACGGGATGCTTTCGAGAATGATGGCCAGAATCATCACACTGGGAACACAAATCATGGCTAAATTACTAGATGATCCCCTAAGACACCTAGGGTCATAATACCAGCTCCAACATATATGTCAAGGCAATAAAGTACCTCAACTCACCGATTAGTGTGGTTAATCTGGCCCAAAGGAACATCGAAACGGGAGGAAGGAATTTGCAAATGCATCAGATTGTTTAGAAACCTGGGATGACTCGGACAGCATAACGGCTGTAAATGCTCAGAAAAGATTTGAGACATTCACAAAATGGTGGCATAACCACTTAGAAACACAATATCAAGGTTTCGAGATCAACAGTTAACATACGGAAGTAATAGGAACTGAAACGAGACTTAAGTCCAACAATCTATAAGTCTACGGATTAGTAACACGTGATCCTAATAGAAAGAAGAGATAGCCTAGTTCTTAATCCCCGTAGGGAAGATAAGATGACTCAGATCAGAAGGCCATGAGGTATAAGGAGTAAAAAGAGCCTTACGTTCCATCCCATAATCAATTCCCTTATATAACTAAAGAATTTCTAGACTCAACTTCGACCAGTTTGGCTTGATAATCCTACAGGCAGTCAAGCTCTGATACCAAGGCTGTCAGGACCCCGACTCAATGCCACATCGATCTAGCATGTAACACCTCATATCACTTTGCGGCCTCACGCTCGGTATTCCCACGGGTGTCGCCTTACCTTTGCCCGGGACCGTTTGCGCCTTTTGGCACACGTATATGACAGTGTCGCTAGCATCCATATGATAAGGAGCCCGGGCTGACATGGCTAGTCGTAAACCCAAAGTGGCACAGACTTACAGGGACAGGCATCCATGACCCAACATCGAACGTGTCGGTCATCAGCGAGTGAATCCAGGCTGTAGCACTGGGCTAGCAGGACTCCGGTGAACCGGGCTGTAGCGGGCTAACAGGACTCCGATATTCATCGCGTGACATTTCCCCGAAGGGACAGACACAGGAACGAAGAAGGACACATGCCGGCCAGCCTAAGTGTTCCGGAGCAGTAGCAAGCTACCATGGCTCGGTGGAAACACTAGGAGACATTTCCCGGTAAGAGAGGCTACTAAAGATAAACAACTAGATGGTCAGATCCCACACATACCAAGCATTTCAATAGCATACAGACAATATGCTCGATATGTGCAAATACAACATGGCATCACAACATGACTCTACGACTCAAGTAATTTATTCAATAGGCTCCGAGGAGCGAGATATTACAAACATGGGTCTCATGACCCAACAATCAGAGCATACAAGTCAAAGCACAAGCGGAAGCTATCATGTCTGGGTACAGACATCTATAACTGAAAAAGGCTGAGAAGCCTGACTATCTACCAGATCCTGCCGGGGCACAAGATCGTAGCTGAGGTAACAAGCTAAACGTCGAAGTCCACGCGGTACTACTAGCGAGACCGAAATCTCTCTGCAAAAATATAAAATGAGCAAACGTGAGTACAAATATACCCAGCAAGACTTACATCAGAACTAACTACATATGCATCATTATCAACAAAGGGGATGGTGGGGTTTAACTGCAGCAAGCCAGCTTTGACTCGGTGGCTATCCTGAACTACAACTGCAATGTAACTCTTTTGAGGTGGCGCACACGAGTCCACATATTCACCATATCAATACACCACTATGGATCCGCTCCCGGCTCCCTACGAGAACGCCATCCATAGCACTCGTGCTTATCTTGCGTATTTTAGAGTATCCACTTTCACTTGTCTATGAACTGATATAAGCAACCCAGAAGTCCTTTTCCGCGGACACGGCTATTCGAATAGATGATGTTAACCCTGCAGGGGTGTACTTCTTCATACATGTTTCCACCACTTAGCGTCTGCACACGACATGTGCTCGGCAGACTTCAAGCGAAAGCCGACGTGGGTGTAGACCACGACCTACCTAAACACTCAAGTCTCTAGTCCAGGTTTATCGCCTATTCGGGTTCCATCCATGAGGAGATCCGGCCGGAGTTTCGCTCACAGCCCCAAACGATGTGAACAGGGTTCCCGAGATACCAAACGGGCATCCGGTACACCGTGCCACGTACCTACCGCATCACAGCCCACCCCTACGGTCAGCGCTGTCCACGGCCTCCAGTAAGCTACAAACACCAGAAACTACTTGCAACTCCTGGATAGAGGACGAGGGTGAATAAGAAGTCGAGCGGGGTCATATTTCAGGGCCCAATGTATGGTAGTAGCTGAATCATGGATCACAAACACAGAACTCAGTTCCTGAGGACGGCTTCAATGAGACAACCCACCATGTACTCCTACATGGCCTCTCACCGACACCTTTTACCAAATCGTGTTCACACACTTAGCTCACACACAGTAGGACATGTTCACCCGCCTCTGATTCATCCCGGATGAATCAGACCTGACTCAACTCTAAGCAGTAGCAGGCATGACAAACAAACATGAATGAGTAGGCACAACAGGGCTCAAACAACTCCTACTCATGCTAGTGGGTTTCATCTATTTACTGTGGCAATGACAGGTCATGCAAAGGATAAAGGGGTTCAGCTACCGCAGCAAGTAACAAATATGTCGTTGTTGTCCTAATGCAGTAAAAGAGAGCAGGAGCGAGAGAGTGGGATTTTATCGGAATGAACAAGGGGGTTTTGCTTGCCTGGCACTTCTGAAGATAACATTGAGTCTTCATCAGTGTCAACGATCACATCATCGGTATCACGTCTATCGAGAGGGGACAAATACCGGCAAACAAAAAGAACACAATCAATGCAATGCACAATATGATGCATGCTATGACATGGCAATATGAATGTGTTTTGGGCTAATGCAACTAGCGACAGATTAAATGAAGTTGGTTTGAATACAAGATTCAAATTCAAACTCCATATGTGATTATTTAAATGCCCTTTAATTCATTTGTGCTAAACAGCAGCTATAAGTTGTTCTAACATGCATGAAAATGGTACAGATTGATTCCTTGAATTTTTCTGATAATTTTTCATATATAAATTATTTAATTTGGAGTTACGGTTGAATTTCTATGAATTTTTGAAGTTTGTGGTATTTTCTGGATTTTTCAGAAAAAGGATAAATCCAGAAAATTGCATTACTGCGTCAGCATGACGTCGTTGTGACGTCAGCAGGTCAACAGACCGAGTCCAGGTCAAACCTGACATGTGGGGTCCACACGTCAGTGACTAACTAACTAACCTAATTAATTAATGTTAAATTACTACTAACTAAAATGTCAGTTGAGTTAATTAGACTTAATTAAAAAGACTAATCTAGGATTAGCTGGGCCAGGGCCCACTTGTCGGTGACCCAGGGGAGGTCAAACCCCTGGTCAGCCGAGGCTAATACGCCGGCGGCTCGTCGCCGGCTACAGCAGGCGCGGCGGAGGGCTCGGGTTAGCTCCTCCGGCCACCAAAACGACGGCGGAGAGGCTCTACGAGATGCCCAGGCTCGCGCGCATCCATTGCGGCCAGAGGCAGCAGCTGGGGTGCACTACAGCGACGGCGGCGATGGCAAGTGCGGCGGCCGGAGCTACGGGTTCGAGCGGGGCGAGGCCACAGAGGACGGGAGGGATGGCTAAGGGGCTCACCGAGCTCCTGAAGATGCTAGGAGCACGGTGCCGTGCTCGGTTTCGAGCCTTACTGGCTGCAGTGACGGCGGCGACATCGCCGGCGGCGTGGAGTTCTCTGCCAAGATGGGGCTATGGCCTAGAGGTCGAAAGAGACCAGGGGAGAAAGGGAAGACGACTCGGGGGCTCACCATGAGTCCGTTTGGAGGGTCAGTGGGCTCGAGGGCGGCCGGAGTGCAGCGAATCGACGGCGACGATCTCCGGTGGCTGACGAGGGGAACGGTAGTGCTTGAAGTGTCCAGGGGCTTCCGGCGTCGGGCGGCTCGGTGAGGAGGAAGAGAGGGACGAGGCGGAGCTCGTGGGTGTGTCGGAGAGGCTCGGGGATAGCTGCGGCTACGGCTATGGTGAACGGCGGCGGCGGTGGCGCTCGGTGGTGAGAGGGAGAGAGAGCAGAGGAGGGGAGAGGGTGCAGCGAGTGAGGGAGAGGAGCGAGGGGACACGGGGCATCGTCGTGGCATCGCTAGGAGGGGCCGGGGAAGAGCCAGGCAGGCAGGGAGGGAGGAGGTGGCCGGCGCGGGGCGGCCACGCGCCTCCGTCCTTCTGGCGAGAGAGGAAGACGACAGGGGGGAGGCGGTGGTGGGCTGGGCCGGCCAGGTGGGCCTGGTGGGCTGCAGAGGTAAGTCCAGGTAAGGTTTGTCTCCTCTGTCTTTTATTTCTGTTTTGTTTTGGTTTAGTAAAAATACTAAACCATTTTATAAAATCCTGAAAATAATTATCTGGCTAGAACTAAAATATACCAAACCACATAAAATGTTCCAGAATTATTGGACATATATTAATTATATATAATATATATATCCAATGCAAATAGTTATTGAATTAACGCAAAGGCCCAAAATAATTAACTCTGGGATACCAAAAATATTGTTTTGGGTTTTACCTCTTTGCAATATTTTCAGAGACTAAGAGGAACATTTTCTTGGACTTCTTTGAGGAGATTTTAATGTTGATCATTTTTAGAAGGTTTCTGAGGCTTCCAAAATTCCTCAATTCAAATTTCATTTGAATTAAAACATGATGCTCACATGAGGTCTAGCCTAGTGCATAACAGGACCAGGGATGTGACAGGCGGCGGCCCGGGAGGGGGGCTTGCCCCCCAAGCAAGGGGGGCGCCCCCACTAGGGTTCCCCCCCCAACCCTAGGCGCATGGGCCCAAGGGGGGGCGCCCAGCCCACCAGGGGCTGGTTCCCTGCCCCTTGCGGCTCATGTGGCCCTCCGAGAGGGGTGGCCCCTCCCGGTGGACCCCCGGAACCCCTCCGATGGCCCCGGTACAATACCGATATGCCCCCGAAACTTTCCGGTGTCCGTATGACAACTTCCCATATATAAATCTTCACCTCTGGACCATTCCGGGACTCCTCGTGATGTTCGGGATCTCATCCGGGACTCTGAACAACATTCGGTAATCACATACAAGTCTTCCTAATAACCCTAGCGTCACCGAACCTTAAGTGTGTAGACCCTACGGGTTCGGGAGACACGCAGACATGACCGAGACGGCTCTCCGGTCAATAACCAACAGCGGGATCTGGATACCCATGTTGGCTCCCACAAGCTCCTCGATGATGTCATCGGATGAACCACGATGTCGAGGATTCAATCAACCCCGTATAGTATTCCCTTTGTCAATCGGTACGTTACTTACCCGAGACTCGATCGTGGGTATCCCAATACCCCGTTCAGTCTCGTTACCGGCAAGTCACTTTACTCGTACCGTAATGCATGATCCCGTGACCAGACACTTGGTCACTTTGAGCTCATTATGACGATGCACTACCGAGTGGGCCCAGTGATACCTCTCCGTCATACGGAGTGACAAATCCCAGTCTCGATCCATGTCAACCCAACAAACACTTTCGGAGATACCTGTAGTGCACCTTTATAGTCACCCAGTTACGTTGTGACGTTTGGTACACCCAAAGCACTCCTACGGTATCCGGCAGTTACACGATCTCATGGTCTAAGGAAAAGATACTTGACATTGGAAAAGCTCTAGCAAAACGAACTACACGATCTTGTGCTATGCTTAGGATTGGGTCTTGTCCATCACGTCATTCTCCTAATGATGTGATCCCGTTGTCAATGACATCTAATGTCCATAGTCAGGAAACCATGACTATCTTTTGACCAACGAGCTAGTCAACTAGAGTCTTACTAGGGACGTATTGTGGTCTATGTATTCACACGTGTATTACGATTTCCGGATAATACAATTATAGCATGAATAAAAGACAATTATCATGAACAAGGAAATATAATAATAATCCTTTTATTATTGCCTCTAGGGCATATTTCCAACAGCGTCCTCATCTGTCTACCCAGAATACTCCCATGATATGTACTTGGACTCATCGAAGAACATCAAGAAAAAGGATTACACGCATATAAAGAGTGTTCTCGATAGTGCCCTGTTAACCTTCAACATGTCTAGTGGATATATCAAGGTGAAAAAGTACAAGAAGAATAGGCTGGCTTTTGGCCATAAGACCAACTTCTACTGCATCCAGCAACTGTACACCAGTAAGGCTTATGGATTCTACCTCATGCATGACATGATCGAGTACAGAAGGGATAATCAATGCCTTCGCATGTCAGCTACTTTCAATGATGCCAAGATTGTCAACTGGGCCACAAGCATAGGAAGGACACTGGATATTGAATCCGACCTGAGTTTTATCACGTACAGTGTGAACTTGCCCAAGTGATCATGAATGAGGTCCTCGAACTAACAGGGATGTTCTATCATGGGCCAATCATGCGGAACGATGTCCGAGCACTACTAGTGGCTCAACGTCTGGACCTGAAGACTTTCAATAAGCTCGGGTGCTTCTTCCCTGACTATGAAGATTGGTACGCCAACCTAGAGGAATGATTGACGTTGACAATGTGTCACTACTGTCTTTCTATGACAACACTTTGAATTTATGCACGGCGAAACTCTGTGATGTAATTAAACCGTCCTCATGAACTAGCGTAGATCGCTCTAGTTAATTAGTTTGGGTATGGGAACTTCATTATTTATATTTACTATAGGTTGCTTGTATTTTTCTAATTATGCCTCTTTGTGTTTCTCAAGTACATTATGTTGTATATTATCGTTGAATTCATCAACTGACGATGCAGGTACATAGGTCAGAGATGACGAAGGACTACTACACCGTATTCATTGGGAGGGTTCCAGGAGTGTACGAGCACTGACTAGACGCTCAGGCCTAGGTGGACAGGTACCCGGCCGCTATCCACAGAGGGTTCGACAGCAGAGCCGAAGCGGAAAATAGTTACTTGAGGTGGATGCTCTGGTCAGAGAGGGAGCGAAACCAGTGCCTCAAAAAGTACTACATAGTCGCGCTATTGCTCATGATGATCGATCTTCTCTTCTACATCATGGTTTAGATAGAGATGATGAAACTTGTGTGTGCCATGACCATGCAGTTGCATTTATTCGAGACATGACATGACTTGTGTATCGCTATTTTTGATATGTGATGATATTTGTGTTGGATGATGATGATGGTATGATGAGACTACTGTATGTGTATGATATGATGAGAATAATGTATGTTTGTTATGATATGATGAAACTACTGTATAGAGCAAGAACAAATACATCACAAATACGTAGAGGGGAAATAAAAATATGTAAGCAACATTATTATCAGTAGCGCCGGTAGGCGTCTAGCGGCAACGCTGGATTAGCAGCAGCGTTTTCTTAGGAGCAGCGCTCCCGACAATTAGTAGTAGCGCTTGTTGGAGCAGCGCTACTGCTACAACTTAGTGGTAGCGCCTTAGCAGTAGCGCTGCCCCCAGTGCTACTGCTATAGGTATTTCCAACACTGCTAGTACACTAGTAGAAAACAGGGCTTTGGTCCAGGCTAGATCAGAGCATTAGTCCTGTTTCTTTTACGAACCGGGAACGATGGGTGCATCAGTCCCGGTTCGAGCGGTCAGGGCGCCGGTCAGGCCTCTGCGGAAACCTTTCTCGGTTCGTCTGACCCCTTTGGTCCTGGTTCCAGACATGAACCGGGACTAAAGGGCCTCGCTCCTGGCACAACCCCTTTAGTCCCGGTTGGTGTCTGGAACCGGGACTAAAGGTTGGCCTTTAGTCCTGGTTTTAGACACAGACCGGGACTAAAGTTTTTCCTATATATATCCATGCCCCCATCTCCTCTTTTTTTGCCGTGGAAGGGTGGGAGGTTTGTGCTACTCTGTTCTCACCTCCTATGCACATGAGGTGTTTGATGAAATGCCCGAGCCACACTTAAGCTTTCTCCTCTCCAAGCTCGACGTTCAAGCTACATTTCCCCCAAGATTTCTCTATGTTTGGCAGTGCACCAACTACACAAGTGTTGTAAAAGGTTAGCAACTTCATCATTTCATCCCTCACTGCTAGTTTATCTCATTTCAAATGCTCTAGAAGTAGAGTGGTTTGTGTGTTTTAGTGGAGGAGTGTATGTGGGAGTTCTTTTGAGTTAGATGCACAATTTAAGCTGAAATTAACTTCTTAGAGTCTACACATGCATGTGTAGGGTGCCGTCCCCGTCACCGTCCTCACCGCCGTCGATCGCCCGCGCAGATCTTGTTGCCGGCACCACCGTGGTTAGCCTCTTGTTCTTATCTTCTTTTTAAAAGAAAAAATCTTACTTGTATCATTTAGATAGATACTTGTATAATTTTATTACTTTTATTATTATTTGTTATTATATAGTGTCATGGTTTTGGTATCCGCCCCCATCAGCCCTCGTCCTGTCTATGATTCGGATGTGGTATATTATCTTTTATTACTATTTGTTTCATTTAGTGTTTATGACAATTATGCCGACCAATGTGACATAGATGTTTTTGTCTAGGAGGTATGTGAATCGGAAATTCCAACCGACACTCTTGTCGAGAGCTTAAATTTAGTTGAAAAAGAAAACAATTACTTGAAGAAAAAATTGAAAGAAGATGGAACAGGAGTTGCATGTTGCCAATGCCGTTGATGATCACAAGATCCATATGGATGCAATGCGCTTGAAGATTAGAAAGATTAGAAAATATGCCATTGATAATGAGGCTTGGTATCATTATGTTGTTGGATCAATTGTTACCTTAGTTGCGAGTATAATCGCATTTGTTGTTGCATTTAAATGTTTTAGATAGTAGTATGTTAGTTTCAATGTATGTTTTAGTTAGATGCTCTAGAGAGCTATATGTTTTTCTATGAGAACTATGTATGAACTTTATGTATCTATTTTCGCAGTAATAACATTTGATCACTTATTAGTGTACTTTGGTTTTAATGTGATGGTGGACTTGTATTAATTTGGCTAGTTCTATATTCATGATGTTCTGTAATGGTTTTTGATACACTTACTTATATAATGCACGCAGATGAACTGGCAATGGATGTAAAGTGACCGACGCACCTCCGAGTACATTGAGGGCCTGCATAAATTTCTTGAAGTGGCCGAGGCAAACACGCAGAATGGTTTTACGTATTGTCCATGCCCTATTCGTGAGAATACAAAGGATTACTCTATCTCGAAAACCCTTCACTTGCACCAGCTTGAGAAGGGTTTCATGCCACACTATAATATTTGGACCAAACACGGAGAAAGAGGGGTTATGATGGCAGGCAACTATCCTATGTTCCCTGAATACGATGATATTGCAACGGGGTGAAGCTAAAGATCAAGAGGCACCAGATGATGTGCCCGATGATGATCTTCGCCGGTTCATTGTTGATGCACAGAGAGAATGCGAAAATGAAAGGGAGAAGTTGAAGTTCGATGCATGTTAGATGATCAGAAAAAGGGTGGTACCCAAATTGCGAAGATGGCAATACAAAGCTCGGTACCGCACTGGAATTGCTGCAATGGAAGGCAGAGAATGGTGTAACTGACAAGGAATTTGGGAAGCTACTTCAAATAATGAAGAAGAAGCTTCCAAAGGATAAGGAATTGCCCGACAATACGTACGTGAAGGAAATATGCCCTAGAGGCAATAATAAAGTTATTATTTATTTCCTCATATCATGATAAATGTTTATTATTCATGCTAGAATTGTATTAACCGGAAACATGATACATGTGTGAATACATAGACAAACATATAGTCACTAGTATGCCTCTACTTGACTAGCTCATTAATCAAAGATGGTTATGTTTCCTAACCATAGACATGTGTTGTCATTTGATTAATGGGATCACATAATTAGAAGAATGATGTGATTGACATGACCCATTCCGTTAGCCTAGCACTTGATCGTTTAGTATATTGCTATTGATTTCTTCATGACTTATACATGTTCCTATAACTATGAGAAATATGCAACTCCCGTTTACCGGAGGAACACTTTGGGTACTACCAAACGTCACAACGTAACTGGGTGATTATAAAGGAGTACTACAGGTGTCTCCTTAGGTACATGTTGAGTTGGCGTATTTTGAGATTAGGTTTTGTCACTCCGATTGTCGGAGAGGTATCTCTGGGCCCTCTCGGTAATGCACATCTTTATAAGCCTTGCAAACAATGTGACCAAATGAGTTGGTTACGGAATGATGCATTACGGAACGAGTAAAGAGACTTGCCGGTAACGAGACTGAACTAGGTATTGGATACCGACGATCAAAGCTCGGGCAAGTAGCATACCGATGACAAAGGGAACAACGTATGTTGTTATGCGGTTTGACCGATAAAGATCTTCGTAGAATATGTAGGAACCAATATGGGCATCCAGGTTCCGCTATTGGTTATTGATCGAGAAAAGTTCTAGGTCATGTCTACATAGTTCTCGAACCCGTAGGGTCCGCACGCTTAACGTTACGATGACAATTTTATTATGAGTTTATAAGTTTTGATGTACCGAAGTTTGTTCGGAGTCCAGGATGTGATCACGGACATGACGAGGAGTCTCGAAATGGTCGATACATAAAGATTGATATATTGGAAGCCTATGTTTGGACATCGGAATCGTTCCGGGTGAAATCGGCATTTTACCGGAGTACCGGGAGGTTACCGGAACCCCCCGGGGGGTTATTGGGCCTACATGGGCCTCGGGAGAGAAGAGGGAAGGAGGCAGGAGGGGGCCGCGCGCCCCTCCCCTTCCTAGTCCGAATAGAACAAGGGAAGGGGGGCGGCGCCCCCCCTTTCCTTCCCCTCTTCCTCCTCTTTCCCCCCTTCTCCTATTCCAACTAGGAAAGAAGGGAGTCCTACTCCCGGTGGGAGTAGGACTCCCCCCTTGGCGCGCCCTCCTTGGCCGGCCGCCTCCTCCCCCCTGGCTCCTTTATATATAGGGGCGGGGGGGGGGCACCCCATAGACACACAAGTTGATCTACGGATCGTTCCTTAGCCGTGTGCGGTGCCCCCCTCCACCATATTCCACCTCGGTCATATCGTCGCGGAGTTTAGGCGAAGCCCTGCGCCGGTAGAACATCATCATCGCCACCATGCCGTCGTGCTGACGGAACTCATCCCCGAAGCTTTGCTGGATCGGAGCCCGGGGATCGTCATCGAGCTGAACATGTGCTGAACTCGGAGGTGCCGTACGTTCGGTGCTTGGATCGGTCGGATCGTGAAGACGTACGACTACATCAACCACGTTGTGCTAACGCTTCCGCTTACGGTCTACGAGGGTATGTGGACAACACTCTCCCCTCTCGTTACTATGCCATCACCATGATCTTGCGTGTGCGTAGGATTTTTTTTGAAATTACTACGTTCCCCAACAGTGGCATCCGAGCCTAGGTTTTATGCGTTGATGTTATATGCACAAGTAGAACACAAGTGAGTTGTGGGCGATACAAGTCATACTGCTTACCAGCATGTCATACTTTGGTTCGACGGTATTGTGAGATGAAGCGGCCCGAACCGACATTACGCATACGCTTACGCGAGACTGGTTTCACCTTTACGAGCACTCGTGCTTAAAGGTGGCTGGCGGGTGTCTGTCTCTCTCACTTTAGCTGAATCGAGTGTGGCTACGCCCGGTCCTTGCGAAGGTTAAAACAGCACCAACTTGACGAACTATCGTTGTGATTTTTATGCGTAGGTAAGAACGGTTCTTGCAAAAGCCCGTAGCAGCCACGTAAAATTTGCAACAACAAAGTAGAGGACGTCTAACTTGTTTTTGCAGGGCATGTTGTGATGTGATATGGTCAAGATGTGATGCTATATTATATTGTATGAGATGATCATGTTTTGTAACCGAAGTTATCGGCAACTGGCAGGAGCCATATGGTTGTCGCTTTATTGTATGAAATGCAAACGCCCTGTAATTGCTTTACTTTATCACTAAGCGGTAGCGATAGTCATAGAAGCAATAGATGGTGTAACGACAATGATGCTACGATGGAGATCAAGGTGTCGCGCCGGTGACGATGGTGATCATGATGGTGCTTCGAAGATGGAGATCACAAGCACAAGATGATGATGGCCATATCATATCACTTATATTGATTGCATGTGATGTTTATCCTTTATGCATCTTATCTTGCTTTGATTGACGGTAGCATTTTAAGATGATCTCTCACTAATTATCAAGAAGTGTTCTCCCTGAGTATGCACCATTGCGAAAGTTCTTCGTGCTGAGACACCACGTGATGATCGGGTGTGATAGGCTCTACGTTCAAATACAACGGGTGCAAAACAGTTGCACACGCGGAATACTCGGGTTAAACTTGACGAGCCTAGCATATACAGATATGGCCTCGGAACACGGAGACCGAAAGGTCGAGCGTGAATCATATAGTAGATATGATCAACATATCGATGTTCACCATTGAAACTACTCCATCTCATGTGATGATCGGACATGGTTTAGTTAATTTGGATCACGTGATCACTTAGATGACTAGAGAGATGTCTGTCTAAGTGGGAGTTCTTTAGTAATAAGATTAATTGAACTTAAATTTATCATGAACTTAGTACCTGATAGTATTTTGCTTGTCTATGTTTGTTTGTAGATAGATGGCACGTGCTGTTGTTCCGTTGAATTTTAATGCGTTCCTTGAGAAAGCAAAGTTGAAAGATGATGGTAGCAATTACACGGACTGGGTCCGTAACCTAAGGATTATCCTCATTGCTGCACAGAAAAGTTACATCCTGGAAGCACCGCTGGGTGCCAGGCCTGCTGCTGATGCAACTGACGATGTTAAGAACGTCTGGCAGAGCAAAGCTGATGACTACTCGATAGTTCAGTGTGCCATGCTTTACGGCTTAGAACCGGGTCTTCAACGACATTTTGAATGTCATGGACCATATGAGATGTTCCATGAGTTGAAGTTAATATTTCAAGCAAATGCCCGGATTGAGAGATATGAAGTCTCCAATAAGTTCTATAGCTGCAAGATGGAAGAGAATAGTTCTGTCAGTGAACATATACTCAAAATGTCTGGGTATAATAATCACTTGATTCAACTGGGAGTTAATCTTCCTGATGATAGTGTCATTGACAGAATTCTTCAATCACTGCCACCAAGCTACAAGAGCTTCATGATGAACTATAATATGCAAGGCATGAACAAGACTATTCCCGAGCTCTTCGCGATGCTAAAAGCCGCGGAGGTAGAAATCAAGAAGGAGCATCAAGTGTTGATGGTTAACAAGACCACCAGTTTTAAGAAAAAGGGCAAAGGGAAGAAGAAAGGGAACTTCAAAAAGAACAGCAAGCAAGTTGCTGCTCAAGAGAAGAAACCCAAGTCTGGACCTAAGCCTGAAACTGAGTGCTTCTACTGCAAGCAGACTGGACACTGGAAGCGGAACTGCCCCAAGTATTTGGCGGATAAGAAGGATGGCAAAGTGAACAAAGGTATATGTGATATAAATGTTATTGATGTGTACCTTACTAATGCTCGCTGTAGCACCTGGGTATTTGATACTGGTTCTGTTGCTAATATTTGCAACTCGAAATAGGGACTACGGATTAAGCGAAGATTAGCTAAGGACGAGGTGACGATGCACGTGGAAAATGGTTCCAAAGTCGATGTGATCGCGGTCGGCACGCTACCTCTACATCTACCATCGGGATTAGTTTTAGACCTAAATAATTGTTATTTGGTGCCAGCGTTAAGCATGAACATTATATCTGGATCTTATTTGATGCGAGACGGTTATTCATTTAAATCAGAGAATAATGGTTGTTCTATTTATATGAGTAATATCTTTTATGGTCATGCACCCTTGAAGAGTGGTCTATTTTTATTGAATCTCGATAGTAGTGATACACATATTCATAGTGTTGAAACCAAAAGATGCAGAGTTAATAATGATAGTGCAACTTATTTGTGGCACTGCTGTTTAGGTCATATCGGTGTAAAGCGCATGAAGAAACTCCATACTGATGGGATTTTGGAATCACTTGATTATGAATCACTTGGTACTTGCGAACCGTGCCTCATGGGCAAGATGACTAAAACGCCGTTCTCCGGAACTATGGGGCGAGCAACTGATTTGTTGGAAATCATACATACTGATGTTTGTGGTCCAATGAATGTTGAGGCTCGCGGCAGATATCGTTATTTTCTCACCTCACAGATGATTTGAGAAGATATGGGTATATCTACTTGATGAAACACAAGTCTGAAACATTTGAAAAGTTCAAAGAATTTCAGAGTGAAGTAGAAAATCATCGTAAAAGGAAAATAAAATTTCTACGATCTGATCGTGGAGGAGAATATTTGAGTTACGAGTTTGGTCTACACTTGAAACAACACGGAATAGTTTCGCAACTCACGCCACCTGGAACACCACAACGAAATGGTGTGTCTGAACGTCGTAATCGTACTTTACTAGATATGGTGCGATCTATGATGTCTCTTACTGATTTACCGCTATCGTTTTGGGGTTATGCTTTAGAGACGGCCGCATTCACGTTAAATAGGGCACCATCAAAATCTGTTAAGACGACGCCTTATGAACTGTGGTTTGGCAAGAAACCAAAGTTGTCGTTTCTTAAAGTTTGGGGCTGCGATGCTTATGTGAAGAAACTTCAACCAGATAAGCTCGAACCCAAATCGGAGAAATGTGTCTTCATAGGATACCCAAAAGAGACTATTGGGTACACCTTCTATCACAGATCTGAGGGCAAGATTTTCGTTGCTAAAGTCGGATCCTTTCTAGAGAAGGAGTTTCTCTCGAAAGAAGTGAGTGGGAGGAAAGTAGAACTTGATGAGATAACTGTATCTACTCCCTTATTGGAAAGTAGTTCATCACGAGAACCGGTTCCTGTGACAACTACACCAATTAGTGAGGAAGCTAATGATATTGATCATGAAACTTCAGATCAAGTTTCTACTGAACCTCGTAGGTCTACCAGAGTAAGATCCGCACCAGAGTGGTACGGTAATCCAATTCTAGAAGTCATGTTGCTTGACCATGATGAACCTACGAACTATGAGGAAGCAATGATGAGCCCAGATTCCGCAAAATGGCTAGAGGCCATGAAATCTGAGATGGGATCCATGTATGAAAACAAAGTATGGACTTTGGTTGACTTGCCCGATGATCGGCAAGCAATTGAGAATAAATGGATCTTTAAGAAGAAGACTGACGCTGATGGTAATGTAACTGTCCATAAAGCTCGACTTGTTGCGAAAGGTTTTCGACAAGTTCAAGGAGTTGACTACGATGAGACTTTCTCACCCGTAGCGATGCTTAAGTCTGTCCGAATCATGTTAGCTATTGCCGCATTTTATAATTATGAAATTTGGCAAATGGATGTCAAAACTGCATTCTTGAATGGATTTCTGGAAGAAGAGTTGTATATGATGCAGCCAGAAGGTTTTGTAGATCCAAAAGGTGCTAACAAAGTGTGCAAGCTCCAGCGTTCCATTTATGGACTGGTGCAAGCATCTCGGAGTTGGAATAAACGCTTTGATAGTGTGATCAAAGCATATGGTTTTATACAGACTTTTGGAGAAGCCTGTATTTACAAGAAAGTGAGTAGGAGCTCTATAGCATTTCTGATATTATATGTAGATGACATATTATTAATTGCAAATCATATAGAATTTCTGGATAGCATAAAGGGATACTCGAATAAAAGTTTTTCAATGAAAGACCTCGGTGAAGCTGCTTATATATTGGGCATCAAGATCTATAGAGATAGATCAAGACGCTTAATAGGACTTTCACAAAGCACATACCTTGATAAAATTTTGAAAAAGTTCAAAATGGATCAGGCAAAGAAAGGGTTCTTGCTCGTACTACAAGGTGTGAAGTTGAGTCAAACTCAATGCCCGACCACAGCAGAAGATAGAGAGAAAATGAAAGATGTTCCCTATGCTTCAGCCATAGGCTCTATCATGTATGCAATGTTGTGTACCAGACCTGACGTATGCTTAGCAATAAGCTTGGCAGGAAGGTACCAAAGTAATCCAGGAGTGGATCACTGGACAGCGGTCAAGAACATCCTGAAATACCTGAAAAGGACTAAGGATATGTTTCTTGTATATGGAGGTGACAAAGAGCTAGTCGTAAATGGTTACGTCGATGCAAGCTTTGACACTGATCTGGACGATTCTAAATCGCAAACCGGATACGTGTTTTTATTAAACGATGGAGCTGTAAGTTAGTACAGTTCTAAACAAAGCGTCGTGGCGGGATCTACATGTGAAGCGGAGTACATAGCTGCTTCAGAAGCAGCAAATGAAGGAGTCTGGATGAAGGAGTTCATTTCCGATCTAGGTGTCATACCTAGTGCATCGGGACCAATGAAAATCTTCTGTGACAATACTGGTGCAATTGCCTTGGCAAAGGAATCCAGATTTCACAAGAGGACC
This sequence comes from Triticum dicoccoides, assembly GCF_002162155.2. Lineage (NCBI taxonomy): Eukaryota > Viridiplantae > Streptophyta > Magnoliopsida > Poales > Poaceae > Triticum > Triticum dicoccoides. Next base: position 36,726,117 of record NC_041389.1, read on the forward strand.
AAGCACATAAAGAGACGCTTCAATTCCATTCGGGACCAAGTCCAAGTGGGAGACATAGAGATTTGCAAGATACATACGGATCTAAATGTTGCAGACCCGTTGACTAAGCCACTCTCACGAGCAAAACATTATCAGCACCAAGACTCCATGGGTGTTAGAATCATTACTATGTAATCTAGATTATTGACTCTAGTGCAAGTGGGAGACTGAAGGAAATATGCCCTAGAGGCAATAATAAAGTTATTATTTATTTCCTCATATCATGATAAATGTTTATTATTCATGCTAGAATTGTATTAACCGGAAACATGATACATGTGTGAATACATAGACAAACATATAGTCACTAGTATGCCTCTACTTGACTAGCTCATTAATCAAAGATGGTTATGTTTCTTAACCATAGACATGTGTTGTCATTTGATTAATGGGATCACATCATTAGAAGAATGATGTGATTGACATGACCCATTCCGTTAGCCTAGCACTTGATCGTTTAGTATATTGCTATTGCTTTCTTCATGACTTATACATGTTCCTATAACTATGAGAAATATGCAACTCCCGTTTACCGGAGGAACACTTTGGGTACTACCAAACGTCACAACATAACTGGGTGATTATAAAGGAGTACTACAGGTGTCTCCGAAGGTACATGTTGAGTTGGCGTATTTCGAGATTAGGTTTTGTCACTCCGACTATCGGAGAGGTATCTCTGGGCCCTCTCAGTAATGCACATCTTTATAAGCTTTGCAAGCAATGTGACCAAATGAGTTGGTTACGGAATGATGCATTATGGAATGAGTAAAGAGACTTGCCGGCAACGAGATTGAACTAGGTATTGGATACCGACGATCAAATCTCAGGCAAGTAACATACCGATGACAAAGGGAACAACGTATGTTGTTATGCGGTTTGACCGATAAAGATCTTTGTAGAATATGTAGGAACCAATATGGGCATCCAGGTTCTGCTATTGGTTATTGACCGAGAATAGTTCTAGGTCATGTCTACATAGTTCTTGAACCCGTAGGGTCCGCACGCTTAATGTTACGATGACAGTTTTATTATGAGTTTATAAGTTTTGATGTACCGAAGTTTGTTCGGAGTCCCGGATGTGATCACGGACATGACGATGAGTCTCGAAATGGTCAAGACATAAAGATTGATATATTGGAAGCCTATGTTTGGACATCGGAATCGTTCCGGGTGAAATCGGCATTTTATCGGAGTACCGGGAGGTTACCGGAACCCCCCGGGGGGTTATTGGGCCTACATGGGCCTCGGGAGAGAAGAGGGAAGGAGGCAGGAGGCGGCCGCGCGCCCCTCCCCTTCCTAGTCTGAATAGAACAAGGGAAGGGGCGTCGCCCCTCCTTTCCTTCCCCTCTTCCTCCTCTTTCCCCCCCCTTCTCCTATTCCAACTAGGAAAGAAGGGAGTCCTACTCCCGGTGGGAGTAGGACTCCCCCCTTGGCGCGCCCTCCTTGGCTGGCCGCCTCCTCCCCCCTGGTTCCTTTATATACGGGGGCGGGGGAGGGGGGCACCCCATAGACACACAAGTTGATCTACGGATCGTTCCTTAGCCGCGTGCGGTGCCCCCCTCCACCATATTCCACCTCGGTCATATCGTCGCGGAGTTTAGGCGAAGCCCTGCGCCGGTAGAACATCATCATCGTCACCACGCCGTTGTGCTGACGGAACTCATCCCCGAAGCTTTGCTGGATCGGAGCCCGGGGATCATCATCGAGCTGAACGTGTGCTGAACTCGGAGGTGCCGTACGTTCGGTGCTTGGATCGGTCGGATCGTGAAGACGTATGACTACATCAACAGCGTTGTGCTAACGCTTCCGCTTACGGTCTACGAGGGTACGTGGACAACACTCTCCCCTCTCGTTGCTATGCCATCACCATGATCTTACGTGTGCGTAGGAATTTTTTTGAAATTACTACGTTCCCCAACAGTACGAACCAAAGAAAGTTGTGTGCCCTCTAGGATAGGAGGTGCAGAAGATACATGCATGCCCTAATGACTGCATCCTCTACCGCGGAGAGTACGAGGAATTGAACGCATGCCCGGTATACAGTGCATTGATGTATAAGATCAGAGAGATGACCCTAGTGATGTTGAGGGCGAGCGCCCCAGGAAGAGGGTTCCTGCCAAGGTGATGTGGTATGCTCCTATAATACCATGGTTGAAACGCCTGTTCAAAAACAAAGAGATTGCCAAGTTGTTGCGATGGCACAAGGAAGACCGTAAGAAAGATGGGAAGTTGAGAGCACCCGCTGATGGGTCACAGTGGAGAAAAATCGAGAGAAGGCGGGGGAACTTTGCAGCTAACGCAAGGAACGTATGGTTGGTTTAAGTGCGGATGACATTAATCCTTTTGGGGAGTAGGCTAGCAATCATAGCACCTGCCCATGACTCTATGTACCTATAACCTTCCTCCTTGGTTGTGCATGAAGCGGAAGTTCATTATGATGCCAGTGCTCATCCAAGCCCTAAGCAACCCGGCAACGACATTGCTGTGTACCTAAGGCCATTAGTTCAAGAACTTTTACAAATGTGGAATGGAAAATGTGTATATGTGTGGGATGAGCACAAACAGGAGGAATTTGACCTACACGCGTTGCTGTTTGTAACCATCAATGATTGGCCTGCTCTTAGGGCCAGTTCTTCTAGGTGGCTTAAAAAATAAGCCACCTCTCCCCAGCTTAAAAAATAAGCCGCTCCCAAAATTTGTTGAGGCTTCTATATTAGTTATTCCATAACTAGTCCAGAAGCCCCAGTGAATAAGGGAGGTGGCTTATGAAAAAAGCTAGGGAGGAGGCGGCTTATTTTTTAAGCCGCCAAAAGAACTGGCCCTTAGTAACCTTCCAAGACAGACAAACAAGGGATACCACACATGCACACACTGTTTAGATGATACCGATAGTATATATTTGAACAAATGTAGGAAGAATGTGTACCTGCGACATCGTCAATTTCTTCCAACCAACCATCCCTTAAGAAAGAAAGGCAAGCATTTCAAAGGTGAGGCAGATCACCGGAAGAAGCATGCCCTCCATACTGGTGATGCCATACTTGATATGGTCAAGGATTTACAAGTGATCTATGGAAAGGGTCCTGGCAGATAATCTATTCCAAGTGACACTGAGGGACGTGCACCCATGTGGAAGAAGAAATCTATATTTTGGGACCTACACTATTGGAAAGGCCTAGAGGTCCGCTCTGCAATCGATCTGATGCACATGACGAAGAATCTTTGCATGAACCTGCTAGGCTTCTTGGGCTTGTATGGGAAGACAAAAGATATACCAAAGGCATGGGAGGACCAGCAATGTGTGCACGAAAAAGACGGCATGCATCCAAAGCAGTATCAAGGTCCTGCCAGCTACGCTCTTACCAAAGAAGAGAAGGAAATCTTCTTTGATTGCCTGCTTAGTATGAAGGTCCCATCTGGATTCTCGTCAAATATAAAGGGAATAATAAATATGACACAAAAAAGTTCCAGAACCTAAAGTCTCATAACTTCCATGTGATTATGATGCAATTGCTTCCAGTTGCATTGAAGGGGCTTCTACCGGAAAATGTTCGATTAGCCATTGTGAAGCTATGTGCATTTCTCAATGCAATCTCTCACAAGGTAATCAAACCAAAAATTCTACCAAGATTAAAGAATGATTTGGTGCAATGTCTTGTTAGTTTTGAGTTGGTGTTCCCACCATCCATCTTCAATATCATGACGCACGTCCTAGTTCATCTAGTCGACGAGATTTCCATTCTGGGCCCTGTATTACTACACAATATGTTCCCCTTTGAGAGGTTCATGGGAGTCTTAAAGAAATATGTTTGTATCCATGCTATGCTACAAGGAAGCACTCCATGGGCCATCAAACAAAGGATGTCATTGGGTTTTGTGTTGACTTTATTCCTGACCTTAAGTCGATTGGTCTCCCTCAATCATGGTATGAGGGGAGGCTGACTGGAAAAGGCACGCTAGGAGCGGATTTAATAATATGTAGGGACGGGCATTCTTGGGCTCAAGCACACTACACAGTTCTACAGAATTCTACCTTGACGACCCCGTATGTCTATGAACACAAGAACTTTCTTCACTCCAAACACTCGGTGCAGTCTGACGACTGGATTACATATGAACACATCACGACTTTCTGCAGTTGGTTGCAAAAACATCTCGTGGGTAACAACATTGTTGGAGATGAGTTGTACTCGTTGTCCAGGATACCATCTTTGACTGTATTGATTTACCAAGGGTACGAGATAAATGGGAATTACACGATCGCCCAAGATCAAAAGAGCACCAACCAAAACAACGGTGTCCACTTTGATGTAGCAACCAACAGGGGAAAGGACACATATTATGGTTACATAGTGGACATATGGGAACTTGACTATGGAAATGATTTTAAGGTCACTTTGTTTCGGTGCAAATGGGTCAATCTGTCAGGAGGCGAGGTACAGGTAGAACCGCAGTACAAAATGACAACATGGATCTCAGCAATCTTTGGTACACAGACGAACTATTCGTCCTAGCCAATGATGTGGTGCAGGTCTGCTATGTGAAGGACATGTCTACCAAACTGAGAAGAAGAAAAGATAAGGAACTGAATACATCATACGATGAGCCAAAGCGCCACATAGTTCTTTCAAGGAAAACAGACATCGTGGGAGTGAAGCGAAAGACAGGCATGTCTGAAGATTATGAAAAGTTCCATGAAATTCCTCCCTTCAAAGTGAAGGCTGCCCAAGCACCTTGTTAAATGATGAAGATTATGTTACGGTGCAATAAGCAAGGGACACATGCAAATAAAAAGTGAAGACTTTCTCTCCAAAAATATTCTGATGATGACTTTGATCTAGAATATCACTGCAATTACATGTCAAGAAATGAAATGCCTTTTGTAACAGATGAGTTTCCGTCCGAAACCTTGACACTTCGAAATAGATTGTCCAGTTTGTACACGAAGTGCATCCAATTTTTCCCGTAACCCTCTCAACTTTTTAGCACATGCTATGTGGGTGAAATGACGATATCATGCCAAGTTTCAACCTTTTTAGAGTTCATTTGTAGTGCATTTCAATTTCAGGGTCATTTAGCTAAAAAATTAGTAAATGCATGAAAAATAGCAGATGAAGTCAGAAAGGGTTGAAAATTGGAGATGTGGCTTTGAATGGTGTATGTTGAATGCACAAAAATTCTAGAATTGAAAAAATTAAAAAAAATGAAATGCCTTTGTAACAGATGAGTTTTCGTCCGAAACTGTGATACTCCGAAAGAGATTGTCCATTTTGTACATGAAGTGCATCCAGTTTTTGCCGTAACACTCTCAAATTTTAGCACATGCTATGTGGGTGAAATGATCATACCATGCCAACGTTCAATCTTTTTCGACTTCATTTGTTTTGATTTTCAATTTCAGGGTCATTTAGCTAAAAAAGCAGTAAATGCATGAAAAATAGCAAATGAAGTCAAAAAGGGTTGAAAATTGATGATGTGGCTTTGAATGGTGCACGGTGAACACACACAAAGTCTGGAGTTGAAATAAGTTGAAAAATGAAATGCCTTTGTAACAGATGAGTTTTCGTCCGAAACCGTCGAAAGAGATTGTCCATTTTGTACACGAAGTGCATTCAACTTTTGTCATAACCCTCTCAACTTTTTAGCACATGCTATGTGAGTGAAATGATGACACCAAGCCAACTTTCAACCTTTTCAGAGTTCATTTGTAGTGCTTTTCAATGTCAGGGTCATTTAGCTCAAAGAATGAACTAATAGCAAAAAAAATGAACTAAAAAGCTTTTATAAAACTATAATAGAAAAAAGAATGAACTAAAAATAATCAATTAAAATATTTTGTTATGATCAACTAAAGCAAAACTATAATATTCTTCAGTAGCAAAAATAATCAACTAAAAAGCTTTTATAAACCTCTAGTTATTATTAAAATAATATTAACTTAAAATTATATAAAATTTATGCAACTAAAATTATCAAAGTATTTTTTGTTAAAAAGTTTAATAGCAAAAAGAATTTTCATAAAGTATTTTATCTTTAAAACTTTAATAGCAAACTAAAATGATATAAAAAATAAAAAAATGCCGCCTACTAGGCCACCACTATGTGCATACAACTAGAAACCCATCTGTACATGGGCCAGGATGCAGGCCCAACATGGGAGTGACAAAGGTTAGGCAAGTACTGCCTGCATTAGAGAGGAGCTCGAAAGCTCAGCCGCAGCGCGCCTTATAAACTAGTGTTGCCATCTCTCAACTAGCGAGGTGGGACTAAACTTCCACTACCTCGTGCCAATGCCAGGACCAGGCCTTTAGTCCCTATTGGTGTCTCTCACTGGGACTAAAGGGGGCCTTTAGTCCCGGTGCGAGCCACCAATCGGGGCTAAAGGCCTGCGCTTCCCACCCCCGTGGCCTAGTGAAATTCAACTTTAGTCCCAGTTCATGGGTCGCACCAAGACTAAAGGGGGATCTTTAGTCCTGGTTGGAGCCACCAACCGGGACTAAAGAGTTGTGTATATAAGCAGCACTTGTGAAAAATTTCAAACCCCATTCAGTTTCTTCGATCCTCCTCTCCCCCGACGGCGCCGACGACCACCTCGAAGCCTCCAGGCTGCCGGACCTCGCCGTCGATGCCCTGCCCTGCCCCAACGCCTCCACGCCCCTGCCCTACCACCGACGCTGCCGTGCCCCTGCCCTTCCCTGATGCCACCACGCCCCTGCCCTGCCCCGACGCAGCTGCTCCATAGCTAGCTAGCCGGACAGGTACTTCCTCCTCCATCCCACCCCTTTCCTCCCTTCTTTCTCCTTGTATGTATAAAGTTGCCCCTATTCAAAGAGTTGCATATAGTTTCAGCGGTGTCCACAAGGTGTTTGTTGAAATGCTAGGGATAGCTAGGGAACTTTGTTGTATGTGAAACTTGGCAGGATGATGTTTCCTTGGATGTTAATGATGATGGTCAAGTTGGTTTGATAAAAGGAAAAACTTGTTAGTGCAAGTTTTATTAGGATTTAGTTTTGTACAAAAACTACAGGGAATTTTTTGGTGGACTTGCAAGATGCTATTGGGGCTGCCCTGATAACCCACAAGTGTAGGGGATCTATAGTAGTCCTTTCGATAAGTAAGAGTGTCGAACCCAACGAGGAGCAGAAGGAAATGATAAGCGGTTTTCAGTAAGGTTTTCTCTCCAAGCACTGAAATAGTAGGTGATAGATAGTTTTGTGATAGGATAAATAGTAACGAGCAAAAGCAAATAAAGTAAATAAAGTGCAGCAAGGTGGCCCAATCCTTTATGTAGCAAAGGATAAGCCTGGACAAATTCTAATAATAAGGAAGAAGCTCCCGAGGAGACATTGGGAATTATCGTCAAGCTAGTTTCATCACGTTCGTAAGATTCTCGTTCGGTACTTTGATAATTTGATATGTGGGTAGACCGACACTTGGGTACTGCCCTAAGTTGGAGAAGCATCCCACTTATGATTAACCCCTATTGCAAGCGTCCGCAACTACAAAATGGAGTATTAAGGTAAACCTAACCACAGCATTAAACATATGGGCCCATATGAACCCCTAACGAAGCAACTCATAAACTAGGGTTTAAGCTTCTGTCACTCTAGCAACCCATCATCTACTTATTACTTCCCTATGCCTTCCTCTAGGCCCAAATAATGGTGAAGTGTCATGTAGTCGATGTTCACATAATACCACTAGAGGAAAGACAACATACATCTCATCAAAATATCGAACGAATACCAAATTCACATGACTACTAATAGCAAGACTTCACCCATGTCCTCAAGAACTAAAGTAACTACTCACAAAGCAAAATCACGTTCATAATCAGAGGTGTAATAATATGCATTAAGGATCTGAACATATAATCTTCCACCAAGTAAACCAATAAGTATCAACTACAAGGAGTAATCAACACTACTAGCAACCCACAGGTACCAATTTGTGGTTTTGGATACAAGATTGGATACAAGAGATGAACTAGGGTTTGAGAGGAGATGGTGCTGGTGAAGATGTTGATGGAGATTGACCCCCTCCCGATGAGAGGATCGTTGGTGATGACGTTGGTGATGATTTCCCGCCAGAGCCCTAGATTGATTCCGCCAAGGTTCCGCCTCGTGGCGGCGGAGTTTCGTCCCGTAAGCTTGCCCACAAATTTTTCTAGCACAAAACCGTTCATATAGCAGAAGATGGTCGCCGGAGGCCCACCAGGGGGCCCAGGAGATAGGGGGCGCGCCCTATAGGGGGGGGCTGTCTCCTGGACAGGGTGTGGGCCCCCTCACCTATTTCTTTTGCTCACAAATTCTTAATAAATCCAAAAAGTGGTTTCGTGGAGTTTCAGGACTTTTGGAGTTGTGGAGAATAGGTTTCCAACGTTTGCTCCTTTTTCAGCCAGAATTCCAGCTGCCGGCATTCCCCTTCTTCATGGTAAACCTTGTAAAATAAGAGAGAATAGCCATAAGTATTGAGATATAATGTGTAATAACAACCCATAATGCAATAAATATTGATATAAAAACATGATGCAAAATGGACGTATCAACTCCCCCAAGCTTAGACCTCGCTTGTCCTCAAGCGGAAACCGAGATCGAGAAATATGTCCACATGTTTAGAGATAGAGGTGTCGATAAAAATAAAATACGGCCATGAGGGCATCATGATCATTCTAATAACAACAACATATATGGATTTTGTCATATGATTTCCCATGTTCAAGTAATAAGGAATTCACAATGTGAAGTATGGTTCGTAAACTTCATTGGGAACTAACAAACTATATTCTCAGTCATTGAAGCAATTGCAATTTATCGTAACATCAGAAAGAGTCAATAATAGAGCTTTTCAGCAAGCTCACATACTCAACTATCTCGTAGTCTCCTATAATTATTAACACTCACTCAATACTTGTGGTTATAGAGTTTCAGCCGGACACTGAGAAAGATAGGGGCTTATTGTGTTACCTCCCAACGTATTCACCTTTAGGTGATGTCAACAATAATAGCTTATGCCAACTTACATCCAATTTGATATATGTATCATGACCTTTCAAACACGAAGAGCTTGCCAAAGGATAAAATGAAAAATTGGAAAGGTGAGGTTCACCTCGACTCAAGCATAAAGTAAATCATAAAGTAAAAGATAGGCCCTTCGCAGAGGGAAGCAGAGGTTGTCATGCGCGTTTAGGGTTGATGCACGAAATCTTAATGTAAAAGAACATCACTTTATATTGCCCCTTGTATGTGGACCTTTATTATGTAGTCCGTCGCTTTTATTACTTCCACAACAAGTTCGTACAAAGCTTATTTTCTCTGCACTAATAAGTCATGCATATTTAGAGAGTAATTTTTATTGCTTGCACCGATGACAACTTACTCGAAGGATCTTACTCAATCCATAGGTAGGTATGGTAGACTCTCATGGCAAAACTAGGTTTAAGGGTATTTGGAAGCACAAGTAGTATATCTACTTGGTGCAAGGAATTTTAGCTAGCAAGAGGGGGAAAGGCAAGCTCAACATGTTTAGAAGGTCAATGACAATATACTTTAACTGAGATGTCGGAAAACATAAACCATTACGTTGTCTTCCTTGTCCAACGTCAACTCTTTTAGCATGTCATACTTAATGAGTGCTTCACAATTATAAAAGATGTCCAAGATAATATATTTATATGTGAACCCCTCTTTCCTTATCCCTTCCTATTAATTGCAACGATGACCAAGGCTACATTCATCAACTCTCAACAATTTTTATGCCTCATACTTTCTATGTGTGAAGTTATCACTATCCATAAGATCAATATGAACTCTTTTGTTCTTTCAAATTTCTCAAGATCATAGCAACATAGCAAAGCCCTTGACTCAACACTAATCTTTATTATAGATAGCACACGGACTCGCTTACATAAAGAGATCACGAAGCAAAACTCAAAACTACTTGATATCAAAACTTCAATCTACTAGATCAAGATACTACTAAAAGGATCGAACTAAATAAAGCGGTAAAGATAGGAGTGTGATGGTGATACGATACCGGGGCACCTCCCCCAAGCTTGGCAGTTGCCAAGGGGAGTGCCCATACCCATGTGATTATTTCTTCGGGGGTGGTAAAGTAGGAGTTGTTGATGGAGTAGGCTTGTCATCCATCTTCCAAGGCATAGGCTCTCCATCAAAAAAGGATGATCGAGTCTCCGGGGTCCTTAAATCTGCAGCCAAACTCATTCGCTTGAATCTATATTCATACTCACAGTTCTGGTTTTGCAGGTCATAAATCTGGGCTTGGAGGTGCTGAAGCTTGAAGATGGTCTCCCCAATGACTTGGGCATCCATCTTGTGGTTGTTGGTGAATTCCGTGATCATCATCTGGTTGGCGTTGAGTCCATGCTCCACCATCCCTTGACACTTAAAAACTTCTTGTTCCATGGCTTCGAGCTTTGTCTCCATGCTCCCGGTACGCCTTGGTCCTTCCACATCGTGGATGTGCAACACCCACTCACGCATCTCAATGGTTTGAGGGTGATGTAGCACCTCCGCAAGATAGGGGTTGATAACCCTCTCGAAAAACTTGTCCTTGGGAGCGCTTGAAGATGACATGATGCTCTAGATCTAAAACAGAAACAGCCTAAACAAAAACAGAAGATATTTGCGTGATACGGTGGTCAAAACCTTTGGGAGTATATATAATGAATTTTTACCGACCAAAATACGTAACATACAAGAAAAGCGGAGTCCGGGAGGCACACGAGGTGCCCACGAGATAGGGGGGCACGCCCTACAGGGGGGCTCCTCTCTCGTGGGAGCCTCGTGTCCCTTTCGGACTACTTCTTTCTTCCTAAAATTTCTAAATAATCCAAAACTGATAAAAATTGCCATTAGAGTTGTTTTGGAGTCGGTATACTTACCGTACCATGTACCTATGCCTTTTCGGAGTCTGGAACGTTCTGGAAAGTGTCTCTTATGTATTCCTCAGGGGTTATGGTTTCAATAATATTGGTTTCAACATTGATAGGATTACCTAAAATATAATGTTTAATTCTTTGACCATTAACCACCCTCGGATTGGTGCCTTCAAAGTTGTTGATTTTTATAGCACCGGAACGATAGACCTCCTCGATAACGTAGGGACCTTCCCATTTTGAGAGAAGTTTTCCTGTAAAAAATCTTAAACGAGAGTTGAATAATAACACATAATCTCCTACGTTAAACTCACGCTTTTGTATCCTCTTATCATGCCAGCGTTTGACTTTTTCTTTGAAGAGCTTGGCATTCTCATAAGCCTGGGTTCTCCATTCATCAAGTGAGCTAATATCAAACAACCTCTTCTCACCGGCAAGTTTGAAGTCATAATTGAGCTCTTTAATATCCCAATATGCTTTATGTTCAAGTTCAAGAGGTAAATGACATGCTTTTCCATAAACCATGTTATATGGAGACATACCCATAGGATTTTTGTATGCAGTTCTATAGGCCCATAATGCATCATCAAGTTTTGTGGACCAATTCTTTCTAGATCTATTCACAGTCTTTTGCAAAATTAATTTGAGCTCTCTATTGCTCAACTCTACTTGATCACTAGACTGCGGGTGATTAGGAGATGCAATTCTATGATTGACATCATACTTAGCAAGCATCTTACGGAAAGCACCATGAATAAAGTGTGAACCACCATCAGTCATAAGATATCTAGGGACTCCAAACCTCGGAAAAATAACTTCTTTAAGCATTTTAATAGAAGTGTTATGATCAGCACTACTAGTTAGAATAGCTTCTACCCACTTAGTAACGTAATCAACAGCAATTAAAATATGTGTATAACCATTAGAGGCAGGAAAAGGTCCCATATAGTCAAAGCCCCAAACATCAAACAGTTCAATAACAAGAGAGTAATTCATAGGCATTTCTTGACGTCAGCTAATGTTACCTATTCTTTGACATTCATCACAAGATACGACAGACTTACGAGCATCTTTGAAAAGAGTAGGCCAATAAAAACCTGATTGTAGTACCTTGTGTGCAGTTCTATCTCGAGCGTGGTGTCCTCCATAGGATTCAGAGTGACATTTGCCTAGGATTTGTTCCTGTTCATGCTCGGGCACACAACATCTAATAACACCATCTACTCCTTCTTTATAAAGGTGTGGATCTTCCCAGAAGTAATGTCTTAAATCATAAAAGAACTTTTTCTTTTGCTGGTATGTGAAACTAGGCAGTATATATTTAGCAACAATGAAATTAGCATAGTCAGCATACCAAGGAGCAGTACGAGAAGCATTGACAACCGCTAATTGTTCATCAGGAAAACTATCATTAATAGGCAGTGGGTCATCAAGAACATTCTCTAACCTAGACAAGTTATCTGCAATGGGGTTCTCAGCTCCCTTTCTATCAATAATATGCAAGTCGAATTCTTGGAGCAAGAGAACCCATCTAATGAGTCTAGGCTTAGCATCTTTCTTTTCCATAAGATATTTAATAGCAGCATGATTAGTGTGAATAGTAACTTTGGAATCAACAATATAAGGTCTAAACTTATCACATGCAAACACAACTGCTAAGAATTCTTTTTCAGTGGTAGCATAATTTCTCTGGGCAGTATCAAGAGTCTTACTAGCATACTGGATAACATTCAATTTCTTATCGACTCTTTGCCCTAGAACAGCACCTACAGCATAATCACTAGCATCACACATAATTTCAAAAGGCAAATTCCAATCAGGTGGCTGAACAATAGGTGCTGTGATCAAAGCTTTCTTAAGTGTTTCAAATGCTTCTAGACAATCATCATCAAAGACAAAATAAATATCTTTTTGCAATAAATTAGTTAGAGGCCTAGAGATTTTAGAAAAGTCCTTAATGAACCTCCTATAAAAACCGGCATGACCAAGGAAACTTCTTATACCTTTTATGTCCTTAGGACATGGCATCTTTTCAATAGCATCAACTTTGGCTTTATCGACTTCAATACCTCTCTCGGAGATCTTGTGCCCCAAGACAATGCCTTCATTAACCATAAAGTGACACTTTTCCCAATTCAGGACGAGACTAGTGTCTTCGCATCTCTGCAAAACTTGATCAAGGTTGCTCAAACAATCATCAAAAGAGGATCCATAGACGGAGAAGTCATCCATGAATACCTCACAAATCTTTTCACAAAAATCAGAAAATATAGCCATCATGCATCTTTGAAAGGTAGCAGGTGCATTACATAAACCAAAATGCATACGTCTATAAGAAAAAGTACCAAAAGGGCAAGTAAAAGTAGTTTTAGATTGATCCCCTGCTGACACAGGTATTTGAGAGAAACCAGAATAACCATCTAGAAAGCAAAAATGTGTGTGTTTGGAGCCTTTCTAGCATTTGATCAATAAAAGGTAAAGGGTAATGATATTTCTTAGTGGCTTTGTTTAACTTACGGAAATCAATTACCATCCTATAGCCCTTTAATAATTCTTTGCGGGATCAATTCATCTTTATCATTAGGAACAACGGTAATACCTCCCTTTTTAGGGACACAATGGACAGGGCTTACCCATTCACTATCAGCAACGGGATAAATAATACCTGCCTCAAGGAGTTTTAGTATCTCATTTCTCACCACTTCCTCCATTTTGGGATTTAATTGCCTTTGAGGATCTCTAACAGGTTTGGCATCTTTCTCCACTGAAATTTTGTATTGACATAATGTGGGACTAATGCCCTTGAGATCATCCAGGGTATATCCAATAGCAGCTCGGTGCTTCTTCAGAGTTTTCAATAATCTTTCTTCTTCTTTCTCTGAAAGGTTAGCACTAATAATAACAGGATATATTTCATTTTCATCAAGATAAGCATACTTGAGATTATCAGGTAAGGGTTTGAGTTCAAACACGGGATCACCCTTGGGTGGAGGGGGATCCCCAAGAATTTCAACGGGAAGATTATTTTTTAGCATAGGTTCTTGTTTAAGGAACACTTCATCTATTTCTTTCCTTTACTTCATAAACATATCGTTTTCATGGTCTAGCAAATATTGTTCTAACGGATCAGTTGGAGGAACAACAATGGAAGCAAGACCAATAATCTCATCCTTACTAGATGATTCCTTTTCACGATGTTGTCTACTAAACTTAGCGAAATTAAACTCATGAGACATACCATCTAAGCCAATAGTGACAATATTCTTTTCACAATCAATCTTAGCACTAGCAGTGTTCAAGAAGGGTCTACCAAATATAATGGGACAAAAATCATCTTGTGGGGAACCGAGAACAAGAAAATCAGCAGGGTATTTAATCTTTCCACACAAAAGTTCAACATCTCTAACAATCCCAATAGGTTTAATGGTGTCCCTATTAGCAAGCTTAATTGTAACATCGATATCTTCTAATTCAACTGGTGCAATATCGTGCATAATTTCTTTATAAAGATCATAAGGTATCGCATTAGCACTAGCACCCATATCACATAAGCCATGATAACAATGATCTCCTATTTTAACAGAAATAACAGGCGTGCCTATAACAGGTCTACGTGTCTTAGTATCGGGTCTAGCAATATTAGCAGTTTCACCCACAAAAGAAATAACATGCCCATCTAAGTCTTCATCCAAGAGATCTTTAATCATATTAATACTAGGTTCAACATTAATTTTCTCAGGAGGTGTATAAGTCCTAGTATTTCTCTTACGAACAACAGTCGAAGCTTTAACGTGATCTTTTATCCTAAGAGGAAAAGGAGGTTTTTCGACATAAGTAGTAGGAATAATAGGATCACTATATGTAATAGTCTTTTCTTCTACTGTAATAGGTGCAACTACTCTCACTTCAACAGGAGGATTATATTTAAACCACTTCTCTTTAGGGAGATCAACGTGAGCAGCAAAAGTTTCACAAAAAGTAGCTACTATGTCAGAGTCAAGTCCATACTTAGAGCTAAATCCACGGAAAGCATCGGTATCCATAAAAGATTTAACACAATCAAACATAGGTGTCATACCTAACTCCTTACCATCGTCGGAACCCCAATCTTCAGAGTTTCGTTTAATTCTTTCCAATAAGTCCCATTTGAAATCAATAGTCTTCAGCATATAGGAACCATCACAGGAAGTATCGAGCAAGTTGCGATTATCAAGAGAAAGCCGAGCATAAAAATTCTGAATAATCATTTCTCGAGAGAGCTCATGATTGGGGCATGAATATAGCATTGACTTAAGCCTCCCCCAGGCTTGAGCGATGCTTTCTCCTTCGCGAGGCCAGAAATTATATATTTAATTACGATCACGATGAACAAGACGCATAGGATAGAACTTCTGGTGAAATTCCAATTTCAATCGCTTATAATTCCAAGATCTCGTATCATCACATAGCCTATACCATGTCATTGCATCTCCCTTCAAAGATAAAGGTAAGACCTTCCTTTTGACAACATCATCGGGAATACCTGCAAGCTTAAATAATCCACAAACTTCATCCACAAAGATAAGGTGTAAGTCGGAATGCAAAGTTCCGTCTCCTGCAAAAGGATTAGCTAGCAGTTTTTCTATCATACCCGAAGGAATCTCAAAGTGAATATTTTCATAAAGTTCAGTAGGTTGAGGAGCATCTCTTTGCTCTTCTGGTTGGGGTGAAGATACCCCAAACAAGCCACTCAAAGGATTAGTTTCCATAGTGACAAGTAACAGAAAATTTCAGCACACTAAATAAATGTTTCCTTACCAAGTTCCACTCACCAAGAGCGCTACGCTCCACGGCAACGGCGCCAGAAAAGAGTCTTGATGACCCACAAGTGTAGGGTATATATCGTAGTCCTTTCGATAAGTAAGAGTGTCGAACCCAACGAGGAGCAGAAGGAAATGATAAGCGGTTTTGAGTAAGGTTTTCTCTCCAAGCACTGAAATAGTAGGTGATAGATAGTTTTGTGATAGGATAAATAGTAACGAGCAAAAGTAAATAAAGTAAATAAAGTGCAGCAAGGTGGCCCAATACTTTATGTAGCAAAGGATAAGCCTGGACAAATTCTAATAATAAGGAAGATGATCCCGAGGACACATTGGGAATTATCGTCAAGCTAGTTTCATCACGTTCGTAAGATTCTCATTCGGTACTTTGATAATTTGATATCTGGGTAGACCGACACTTGGGTACTGCCCTAACTTGGACAAGCATCCCACATATGATTAACCCCTATTGCAAGCGTCCGCAACTACAAAAAGGAGTATTAAGATAAACCTAACCACAACATTAAACATATGGGCCCATATGAATCCCTAACGAAGCAACTCATAAACTAGGGTTTAAGCTTCTGTCACTCTAGCAACCCATCATCTACTTATTACTTCCCTATGCCTTCCTCTCGGCCCAAATAATGGTGAAGTGTCATGTACTCGACGTTCACATAACACCACTAGAGGAAAGACAACATACATCTCATCAAAATATCGAACGAATACCAAATTCACATGACTACTAATAGCAAGACTTCACCCATGTCCTCAGGAACTAAAGTAACTACTCACAAAACATAATCATGTTCATAATCAGAGGTGTAATAATATGCATTAAGGATCTGAACATATAATCTTCCACCAAGTAAACCAATAAGTATCAACTACAAGGAGTAATCAACACTACTAGCAACCCACATGTACCAATTTGGGGTTTTAGATACAAGATTGGATACAAGAGATGAACTAGGGTTTGAGAGGAGATGGTGCTGGTGAAGATGTTGATGGAGATTGATCCCCTCCCGATGAGAGGATCGTTGGTGATGACGTTGGTGATGATTTTCCCCTCCCGGAGGGAAGTGTCCCCGGCAGAACAGCTCCGCCAGAGCCCTAGATTGATCCCGCCAAGGTCCCGTAAGCTTGCCCACGAATTTTTCTAGGACAAAACCCTTCATATAGCAGAAGATGGTCGCCGGAGGCCCACCAGGGGGCCCAGGAGATAGGGGGCGCGCCCTATAGGGGGGCGCGCCCCCTGTCTCCTGGACAGGGGGTGGCCCCCCTGACCTATTTCTTTTGCTCATAAATTCTTAATAAATCCAAAAAGTGGTTTCGTGGAGTTTTAGGACTTTTGGAGTTGTGGAGAATAGGTTTCCAACGTTTGCTCCTTTTTCAGCCATAATTCCGGCTGCCAGCATTCCCCTTCTTCATGGTAAACCTTGTAAAATAAGAGAGAATAGCCATAAGTATTGAGATATAATGTGTAATAACAACCCATAATGCAATAAATATTGATATAAAAACATGATGCAAAATGGACGTATCATGCCCTTCTGGACTTAAGGGTTTAGTTGGAAAGACTATAAGATGCGAAAAATTCAGAATTATTTGAGGAAGTAAAAATAGGGTTGTAGTTCAATGCCAAGATTGGACCAAAATTAAAATATGGAAGTTGTGCTCAAAATTTTCAAATGACCAAAGTTGCTTTTTGCATAAAAATGATCTATAGGCGTCAAAAGACTTCTCAAAAAAATGGTGGCATTTGAAAAAATTATTTGAAATAGTTCTAGTGCAACAAGGTCATTCTAGAGTTTGAAAACACTAATAAAAGAATTTTTTTGTGGCCAAATCATTATGAAAATAATTACTACTGATGTTTATGAGATAACTAAAAGGATTTGGAGAAAATATTAAACCCCACATTATTTGAAAAAAGTTTCTATATGGAGGGAATGATTTTTAAAAACAGAGAACTATTTTTGAAATAGAAGAAAACTCTATCAAGTGTTGTATTTTTGTGACAAATATACTTCTTTTTTACTTTATGTGATAGCTAGTTTGAAGTGTCAATGCTTTATGTGTGACCTAGGTGATGTATTAAAACTTTGTCAATATTTTGTCTTTAGAGTTCATTTAGAGTTCATTTTGATGTTCATTGTGATGTATGAAAACTTGGTCAATATTTTGTATTGTGGATGCCATGCCATGCTATTTTGCTCTAAGTTTGAAACTTGCTTTCAAATTGGTATCTAGCTAGCTACAATTTTTTTATCAGGTTGTGGTGTTACATTCATGTCATGCCATTTGTTGCCATGCTAATTTTCACTCTCGATGGAATTACATGTTGTGGTGTTGCATCTCCGTGGAGTTGGTCACTTATCATCCCTCCATTGTTCAACAAAAGGTGTCCATTTGTTGTATATTTGTTGATTTTTGTTCATAGAATGATGGTTGGTTCATTTGTTGAGTTGTGTATTCATCTTGTGTATAAAGCTTGTATTCCTATTGTCGTTAAAACATGAGAGAGGAGGTCGTCAAAACATAGCCTCGATAACTTTGATTTTTAGGCATATGAAAACATGAGAGAGGGGGTCATTAAAACATAACCCCGATAACTTTGATTTTCAGGCATATGAAAACATGATAGAGGGGGTCATTAAAACATAACCCCGATAACTTCGAGATGAGGGCCCCCCGGGGGGGGGGGGGGTCATTAAAACATAACCTCGATAACTTTGATTTTGAGGCATATGAAAACATGATTTGCACGTCAGGCAGGCATGAGAGAGGCGGTCCGCAAAGTATCCTCTCTCGAAAGATAGGACGACTCATCAGACATGAGGGGGGAGGAGTCCTCAACGATCATCTGAAACTGACTGTTATAAAACTTGTGAACTTTGCATGATGTTTGCCACTAATCCATTGCTCATATATGCATATGATTCCTTGTTGTGATTAGCTAGCTAGGTCTATGTTTGCCACTAATCCATCTCTTATGGTTGTACATTGCCATGTTGTAATATTTGCAGAAACTATGGACAGAGACTTAGAAAAAGAAGAGTTGTCGGGGGATATAATCCGCGACGAAGGTGATATCACCTTGTCATTTCTCAATGGCACCGATGGTGAGGAAAGAGAGGGTGATGGATCCGGTGATCCAATGGAGGAGGAAGGAGATCATGACGGCTCTGGTGACCGAATGGAGGAGGGAGATCATGACGACCGCGGTGACCGAATGGAGGAGGGAGCCTTAACTGTTGCAAAGTCCGGTGAGGTATATATATATATATATATTAAGCCTCTGCTAACTATATGCATTAATTGTTTTGTATGTACATATATTAATGCTTCTTTCTTCTTTTAGCCCTCTAGATCGAGCCAAACTTCGGCAAGGAGATGAGGCCCGAAGTAAAGGTTAGGCCAAGATGAAAGGTTCACGATCGAACACGTCGCTCCAAATGGCCAACCTATTGCTCCCAAGCGGAGCAAGGACACATTTATATATCAGTGCGGAGTTGTTGTTAGGGACAACATCCCGATCAACATCCAAGAATGGAACAAGAAGGACCCTAAAGTTTCTAATGTCCAGGATAGAGATAAAGATGATCTTTGGAGCTCGCTAATGAAAAATTTTAGCCTACCGCCAGAGGCGGATCCGAATAAGGTCAAGGCGTTTGCTCTTAAGAAGATGGCAGAACTATTCAAGAGCTGGAAGAAAGATTTGAAGAAAAAGTTTGTCGACAAAGACAAGACTCCAGAATTCACCGGTCAATATGAGAAGATCAAAGATCACTGGCCCACATTTGTGGCCTACAAGAAATCGATAAGCCTAAGCAAAGGTCACAGATAAACAAACAAAATGCTACAAATAAGAAGTATCACCATGTTACGGGGTTAGGTGGCTACAGAAAAGCCCGGCCTACGTGGGACAAAGCTGAGCAAGACCTTCTTGCTAAAGGGGTCCAGCCAGCGACATTGCACTTGCCAGATCGGTCAAGGACTTGGTTCTTCGAGGTTGGGGAAACTTTGGACCCGTTATCAGGGAAGTGTGATTGGACGAAAGCTCAACTTCCAATACCCGTCAAGAAGCTTGAGGAAGCAATCAAGGCAGCGCAAGAAGGGAGGTTCCATCCTAATAAAGAGAAGGACGAGCTGACAGAGGCCCTCTGGAATCCTGAACACCCTGGACGAACATGAGGCACATCAGGCTATGTTCCATGGGTGCATGGGTTTCCCAACAACACTGGTTACAGAAGCCGGGAGAGAAAGAAGAAAAAGGAAGGAAGCGAAATACAGAAGATGAATGAAAGATTAGCGAGACTAGAGGAACTTGAGAGATAGTGAGTGTTGACGCTCAAAAGTGGCACAGTCATAAAATTAGCATAGGCTGCATCAAGACTAATTCAAACTTATTATTGGAGGTCACCTCTGAATGGCTCTCTTTAAGAAGATTGAGAGGGATATGAAGATTTTCTATAGCGGAGCTCCAATGTAATAGTTATGACAAGTTCGGAGATGCTTATGTTGATACCAGATTAAAGAATGGCATGAAACTCAACTAAGAAGGCCTCTAATGAAAAACATTCCAACATGAAAGTTGTGCCTATCGTCGAAACGGTGGATTTTGATATAAAAATCGTCTTAATCCGAGGTCATATGCAACCTGTGGAGGCAAAACAAGGTCAGAAACAGAAGCTGCAGAGTCATTTCGGACCGACCGAGTTGATTTGATCGGTGAGACCGAGCTGGTCCGAAAATTTACCAGAGAGTTGGCAATGTTGACTCGGTAGGACCGAAGCAAGCCAATCGGTGAGACCGAGTTGATCCAAAAAATTACAGAAGGATACAGAGAGTTGGCAGCCTTCACTCGGTGGGACCGAAATGAACCAATCGGTGAGACCGAGTTGGTCCGAGAAATTACCAAAGATTCCTATCCGAGTTAGGTTAGGGTTTTTGATGTTTTGGACGGAATTTTTGTCTTTTTCTTGTACGGGAAGTCCAGCCGCCTCATAAATAGATGAGCGGTGACGGCCGATTGAACATCACCAATCGAACCAATCAATCTATTACACTTTTGTGTTCATCTATCTTTATTCCCTATCCTTGTATCTTTCTTTCTCGTTCTTCGTTCGTTCTTCGCGTTGGAGGGCAGCGATCCACGAGGCTCTAGGGGTGAGCGAATCGACCTAGGGCAGCCCATAGCCGCCGCACTCCCTGACAGGGTCCCTCCCGTGCGTGTGGGGTTTCGGGTCTGCAAAAGCACCCGCCGACTGTCTTGCGTATCGCGTTGTCGGTCGGATCTCCTTCGATGTGAGCTGCGGTGCATCACCCCCGGCGTCAAGGGTACACGTGACGTGTTCGTGTGTCAACACACTTTTTGGCGACTCCACTGGGGACGAAGCTTTGAACGGTCTCCGGCCTGTTCTTGCTACGAAAGGATCGTCATCTAGGGTTTGCAATCTACAAAGGTAATATGAATACCCAATTCCCTACTGTAGATTCAAATAATTCATATGGTGTTACTAGATCGTTCAATGAGTATACTCTATCGGCTAGCCCTAGTTTTTTCAATAAAGCATCTAATTATGTGCAAGGGCCGATTCAAAGTAATTTGCATGCTTCAACTTCTTATGATACTAGTAACCTACACCATATGTATCCCAACTCTCATGCATCGGCAACCCCACAAATTTTTATGCCGATGAACAACATGGTGAGTTCAGTTAATAAATTTGAAACACCTTATGTTAGATTTTCCAATGCCATGCAAGAAAATGTTTCACCCTTTTATTCATCGGCAAGTAATGTGCAATATACTAATCCAACCATGCTGATGAACGAGAGAATTGGCCATGCTACTACTAGCTATTCGGCCAGTTATTCCCAACCGTCATATGCTACACCTCATGACAATAATTTTTCAGCACCATACACAACTGTAGATGTTCATAATTCGGCTTCCGACCTTCCTGGTCATAGCCGAATGAATGTAAATTTTACAGGAGCGGTTGTGCCGAATATTGTAGAAGATGAGGTAGTAGTGGCTGCATTGAAGAGTTTAGCCCAAAATAAGAGGATTAGTGCTCTTTGCCTTGAACAACATGAAAAGGGGCTATTTCCTGATTATGCTGCAATAAAAGCTAGAGTTTCGCAAGAAGATGAATCTTTGCCAATTGATAAAATTGGCGAGAAAAAATATGGTTTTACAACAAAGCATATGCCTTCACCTAGTACTATATCATATTATACACTCCCTATACAATTGCAAAATTTCGGCAACACTCGTGTGTCATTGTCGAAAGAATCTAAAAGCATTGGGGGGCAATCATATCCGGAGTGGGCTGAAATTGAGAAAAAACTTAAAGCCAATTTTGTCGCTTGCCGCCAGAAACAAATAAAGAAGGAATTGGCTCAAATAAAAGAAGCATTGCCAATTGGTAGAATCAATGAAAAGAAGGATGATTCAGAACATGAAGGTGCTTCGGTTGAAAAAGCCGAATCAAGTAGTTTATATTCTGAGTCCATCAAACCCAAAGCGGCAAGCATTATTGAGAAAGGGCATCACAAGCATAGCAAAACAATCGTGCTTGATTTTTCTGAAGTTAAGGGAACCTACTTCCTGCCCTATGAGTTCCGTGCCGTAGAAATTGACAAGCCTCAAGCACAAGAGCAAGTAGCCGAACAAAGTTTGGCCGATAAGGATCTTCAAGGTAATGATGCACGGAATAAAGAAAAAGATGATGAAAAGGCGTTGGAGAGTCATCCAAAGACGAAGCTAGATATTGTTCAAGTCACACCACCATCATGCTCTCCCAACGTATTTGAAGAGGTATGCATAGCGAGTAATTTACCTATTTTCAGATTTGGTCGCAACTTCATTATTGATGCATCTATAAGAAATATTCTCATAAGTAATTTTGAAAGACCAAAGAAGAAGGGTAATTTACTTGTTAGCAATAAAATTGTTATGGAACATATCTATCAACCCATTGTGCCATTTATAAAGACCAATAATGACTTATTATTACAGCGAAAGCTTTCCCCGTTGCTTTATCTAAAGTTCATGTCTAGTTGGGTAGCTTTGCTTATTTCGTACTTGGCTTGCACTTGGTCTCAACTGAGACATGTATATTCTAAATATCTTTGTTTCAGAAATTTAAAGCCAAGGTTAAATTCTATTAAGAAAACCGATGCTAATATAATATCTTATCAAAAACATCGGAGATAAAGTGGAAAACACAATGCATAGCCGAATGGGGAGATTCCAAATCTGAACCATTCGTTTGCTTATCTCCAAAGCCGTTCACGCAGCAAGATCGGCTAGAAAACAAGAAGTATACCTTCAATTCAAGCATGTGTGATCAAATATTTGATTTGTTGCTGAAAAATAATTACATTACAACTCTTGATCACCATGTTAAGATATCAATCCAAGGACAAATGTATTGTAAGTTGCATGATTTGTCCAAGCATAATTTTGAGGATTGCAACATGTTTCGTCAAATAGTTAAATCGGCCATTGAAAAAGGACGATTAAAGTTTGCTGAAACACCAAGAGATGACCAGTCTATTCCAATTGGTCCCGATGGCAAAAGGTTTTTACATCGGCTACTTCAAGCCGATCCATTTAAAGAGAAGGTAAAAACTGCAGGTGATGGGATCAAGCTTTCAAGTAAAGAAGTTGTTGAAGAGTATAATGAAAATAATCTTGAGGGTGAGAATTCCATCGAAGATACAATGGAGACGCCAAGGACTGGGGGGAGCAAGCAAATCCAACGATCTACGAAAGCAAACCAAAAGAAAACAAAGGCCGAAATAAGCGCAAGTGTAAGAGATCAAAAATCACCTTCGCTGAACTATTGGATAAATATCAAAATAAGAGTGAAGAGAAGAATACTTACCGGCCAAATCATGCAAAGAAACCAAGATCACCCCAAGGCGCAAATATGAGGATCAGTATTGGCAAAGTGAGAATTTAAATGCAACATGTTTATATCCTTATTTTGGGCCGCCAATGCCAATGCCGTGGATGCCTCCCTATGCTCATATAGATCCATATCCATCATGGGACAGGTATGATACAAGGGCACATTCTCCATCTTATTTTAGACCATCTCACCAATATTATGCAGCTCCAAGAAGATCAACATTTGAACAATCACATGTTAAAGACCGTTTCAATCATAAGGAATCGGTCCAGAGCTCAAGGAAGAAGAAAGAGGTGGTCAAGCAAGTTTACCGTGTTAAAACATATGGTCGTAAGAGTGCGACTTCAGATTTGATCTCAAATGATGAAGAGCCAATTAAAGTGTTGACATTGGCTACTAAAGGCAATGAGACAAAGCAACAAATTATTGAGAGTCAAAGTGCCAAATCTGAAGAAAAGAAGTTGAGAGTGCACAAGGCCAAAAAGGAATTGCCATTGGTCAAAACAGAATCACAACCGAGATGCCCGCTCGGCTTATCGTATTGGCAAAAGAAGAAATTACAAAAACTTAGTGCACAAGAACTTGAAGAAAGGAACATGGGCATGGGTTCCCAAAGGAAGTGCTCAAAATAAGAATTATGTGCAAGCTTCCATTACAAGAAGTGCGGCAAAAGTGAACAAGGAAAAGAGTGAAAGCTATGAAGGACCAAGCCGAAGGTTTCAACATCTTTGGTCTACACATTATCCATATTCTTCAACTATGCCATTAATGCCTATGCTATGGAATTCGTCATCAGGTATGATTGGTAACCCTCAATGGGCTTATTTTAATCCATGGATGCAATATAAATTCTTACGTCATGAAAGGGTATTACCAAGTCACTATACATTTGATTAGCTACAAGTTTGTTGTTGATCCAAAGGGACGAAATACTTGATTTGTCATTTCATTTGTTTATTTTGGCTATATGTGCTTTGAATGAAGTTTACAAGGTAATGGCCGATATTTATCTATCGTCCTAAGAGTATGTCAATGCATGGCCGGTGTAGTATTCTAACATCGTCCTTAGTTTGATTGAAGAATGAGATAAGGTGCTATACATATTGAGGCTTCCGGTGATTCGTTAGTGCAACAAATATCCAAGGGTGATCAATGTTTTGACGAATCACTTATAGTTTATCTGTTGATATGACTAGATGCAAGATTTACCTTGAGTTTCTTAAAAATTGTTCATATATCTAGACATGACAATTCAAGAGAGTTGGCACAACAAGCATCCGGCTACTATGTTAATCATAATGTGTTGCATTTATATCAATAGCCGGTGCTTAGTCTTGTCAACATAGGTAAGGCTGAACTGAAGTCCACCGCTTCGGCCACTAATGATTTTTTATGCAGGCAAAAGTAAGGATCGGAGAAATGTTATTGTTGATTATCTGCAAAATCCTAGCAAAAGGGTGAAGAATATGGTTCGGAGGATGACCTTGAGATACATATCTATGGGACTTTATCATCGGGTTGTTAATGAAGTTGAGAAGGTTTCACCCAAGTTTGCATCAAGGATTCGAACAAATGATGGCCGATACATAACTATCGCGCTAAGCATATAAATGGCCGATGGAGTGTTGACATCGTCCTTAGAACCAACACGGTACATGTTATTTTTCGGCACACTAGCTTTGCCGAACAACAGGGGGGCATGTGTTGACGCTCCAAAGTGGCACAGTCATAAAATTAGCATAGGCTGCATCAAGACTAATTCAAACTTATTATTGGAGGTCACCTCTGAATGGCTCTCTTTAAGAAGATTGAGATGGATATGAAGGTTGTCTATAGCGGAGCTTCGATGTAATAGTTATGACAAGTTCGGAGATGCTTATGTTGATACCAGATTAAAGAATGGCATTAAACTCAACTAATACGACCTCTAATGGAAAACATTCCAGCATGAAAGTTGTGCGCCTCGTCGAAACAGTGGATTTTAATATAAAAATCGTCTTAATCCGAGGTCATATGCAACCTGTGGAGGCAAAACAAGGTCAGAAACAGAAGCTGCAGAGTCATTTCGGACCGACCGAGTTGATTTGATCGGTGAGACCGAGTTGGTCCGAAAATTTACCAGAGAGTTGGCAATGTTGACTCGGTAGGACCGAAGCAAGCCAATCGGTGAGACCGAGTTGATCCGAAAAATTACAGAAGGATACAGAGAGTTGGCAGCCTTCACTCGGTGGGACGGAAATGAACCAATCGGTGAGACCGAGTTGGTCCGAGAAATTACCAAAGATTCCTATCCGAGTTAGGTTAGGGTTTTTGATGTTTTGGACGGAATTTTTAGTCTTTTTCTTGTACGGGAAGTCCAGCCGCCTCATAAATAGATGAGAGGTGACGGCCGATTGAACAACACCAATCGAACCAATCAATCTATTACACTTTTGTGTTCATCTATCTTTATTCCCTACCCTTGTATCTTTCTTTCTCGTTCTTCGTTCGTTCTTCGCGTTGGAGGGCAGCGATCCACGAGGCTCTAGGGGCGAGCGAATCGACCTAGGGCAGCCCATAGCCGCCGCACTCCCTGACGGGGTCCCTCCCGGGCGTGTGGGGTTTCGGGTCTGCAAAAGCACCCGCCGACTATCTTGCGTATCGCGCTATCGGTCGGGTCTCCTTCGACGTGAGCCGCGGTGCATCACCCCCGGTGTCAAGGGTACACATGACGTGTTCGTGTGTCAACAATGAGCTAAGGGCCAACCATCTCGGCGGCACGAAGATCCTTCATTCGACACTGCCCCCGAAGCTACCCCACCATCTCAAGGAGAAGCGGCGTGGCCTCCACGGAGCTCGTTCAGCCTGATATCACGGCTCCTCGCAACCCCGTGGATAGTGAATGAACATTGTGTGCTAATGGAAAATGCCATAACCTGACCTTGAAGGTGGCGCTCAGATCTGTCTTACCTCCTCGAGCTGAGGGAACTTTCCATTGCCGTCCGATTCCACATGGCTTTGCTATTGTCGTGGTGGATGAAATAATGGACGCATTTGAGGGGATGGAGCTTGAGTACCCTATAGGTGATGGGGAGATTTTTCTAGAAAATGCCTTAAGGAGTACCTGTCTATGGAGAAAGGAGAACATCAAGCTCCCAAACTGGACGCCGCCTCAGCTGGAGGAGGCCCCTCCGCAGACTCCTCATAGTCCAGCCCAGCCGTATCAGCTGCCTGAGTCGTCTCGGGCGTGTTGGCTGTCTCCGTCGCCTCAGTCATCACCGGTGGAGGTGGGCCCTCAGCAGAGTCCTCTTACGCCTCAGCTATCTCTGGTGTGTCAGTGGGCTCCGCCTCCTCCGACGCGTCAGCAGACTCCGCCGCCTCAGCAACAGCGAAAGAGAGCTGCCGCCGCTCCGGCGGCTAGTAGTACAAAAGGCGGGAAGAAATTCAAAAGCTGGGCCAAGCCTCAGGGCTCCTCCAAAGATACCATATGAGAGGACTGACGGGGAGAACAAGGACATCAGTGTTGCCGAAGTGCAAGCCCATTTTGAACGGAAATGTCCAGCTCCGAAGGAAATAATAGATCCGGTGAAAGTGAAGCGCACTCTGGATGCCCTTAAGAGACCACCACCGCCTCCACGCAATCCAACTATGACCGTTGTATTGAAAAGACAAATGATGAAGCACGGTGGTTGGGAAGTACTACCAGTGCTGGAAGACAAAGTGGGAAAATAATTCCTCAGCTCGGCGAACATGAGAAGCAATTGTGCCCCCAGCTCAAGGTGTCTAGCGATATCGCTAATCATCCGGGGCTAGCACCCGGTACCACTCTTTGTGATTACATGGGCGATGATGTACAGTTTGAAATGGATGAGGTAGTAGCGCCCTTTAGATACGAGCACGGGAAGCCTCTCGTCAAACCTGATCAGCTCTTGCATCTACCAACAATGATTTGAAGATTGCATAACTGGTACTTGGAAACCTGCAGCAAGGATGGGACCGATAGTATTTTGCTACGAATTAAAGATGTGCGCGACTTCATTGGAGTCGACCTGATGGCTTTGAATTTGTGGAATTATTTCAGTTATTCAATCAAGACGCCCTCGACAAACAACTCATGACTTGCTATTGTCTATAAGTATTACTTCTATAATTAAGTCCCTAGCTCAGCTCGTCCATTGCATGTATATATAAATATCCTCACTATATTATGCAGATTGAAGATCGTCGAATGCAAAAGAGGACAAATCTATGACATTGGGTTCATTAGCCCCAATACCGTAAATGAATGGATGGTAGAAAACAGAGTTGAAGATACTGAGGAAAACTTGCTAAAAGCGTTCCTTCGATATCAAAACAAAAGGTAAATACTCTTTCCTTACAACTTCAAGTGAGTGGTATTGTCCTGTGCATATTCGCTTTCGCTTACTCGAGGTTAAGTACTATAATTGATGAGTTATGGGTGCGCAAGGTTCACTTTATTCTGCTATCCATTAAGCTTGACCGGGTAGTAGTAACTGTCTTAGACTCGAGACATAAAGATCCTAAGGATTATGCGAACATGAGTGCAATGCTCTAGAAGTAAGTTCAATCATTATCGCACCATATCGGCAACGTTCGTTCATTTCCTGATATCAAGTAATCATTTTCTTTGCCGGGCAGGGTTTGGAAAAAGTTCACCGTAATGGTTCCGGGTCTGAAGAAGGAGCTGCGATTTACATACCCCAAAGTAAGTAGTACTAGCTAGTTCCACGCATCTCTCATTGATTCTAGTTTCATCAATACCATTATCATGCTTGATTATCAGTTTGATTAAACTCTATTTTCGTAAAGTGCTTGTGGCAGGAAGGCGGGAATAATTTATGTGGATACTACGTTTGTGAGTTCATGCGCCACTCGACCTCTGAGCGGGGCTCCTCTAGCCAAAAATTTGAAGTACGTAAACAATATTCACAATTTTATTTTATTACCATCAATTGTGTTGAGTTTCATTCATATATATGTATCGACCCCCTTCTCTAAATTAGATGCGGCAGATGCGGGAAGAACTCCTACCACATGATCGCATACGAGCAATTCAAGAGGAATTGGCGGGATTCTTTCTTGACCACGTCATACATGACAAGGGACAATACCATACAGAAATTCAAACAGATTTTTGGTAGATAATGTCAGGGATCGTAAGAGATGTTATATTGTATATATGTAGTAGCTTTGGATAGATATATGAAAACTTGTTGTTCGACCAAGCATGGAGAAAGGGAGGTCACTTCTCTCAATATATGTTCATGACGACCTTGTGTAATGGTTCATTCATTGCTATATGTAGTAGCTAGCGTCGAGTTGAATGGAAAACATTAAATGAAAATAAAACCCTAAATATAAAAGAACTGAAGGGTAAACACAAAAATAAAAGGGGGAAACACAATATGAAAACCCCCAAACCCTCCAAAATCCCTAAATCCATCCTTAAAAAAAACAGGAAAAACCAGCGCATGGCAGCTGCTGACGTGTGACGCCCCCGATTCAATCGTACACTAATCATGCACACAAATGTGTACGATCAAGATCAGGGACTCACGGGAAGATATCACAACAAAATTCTAAAAGTAAAATAAGTCATACAAGCATCATATTACAAGCCAGGGGCCTCGAGGGCTCGAATACAAGTGCTCGATCATAGACGAGTCAGCGGAAACAACAATATCTGAGTACAGACATAAGTTAAACAAGTTTGCCTTAAGAAGGCTAGCACAAACTAGGATACAGATCGAAAGAGGAGCAGGCCTTCTGCCTGGGATCCTCCTAACTACTCCTGGTCGTCGTCAGCGGCCTGCACATAGTAGTAGGCACCTCCAGAGTAGTAGTCGTCGTCGACGGTGGCGTCTGGCTCCAGGGCTCCAGCATCTGGTTGCGACAACCATGTAGAAGGGAAAGGGGGAAAAGAGGGAGAAAAGCAACCGTGAGTACTCATCCAAAGTACTCGCAAGCAAGGAGCTACACTACATATGCATGGGTATATGTGTAAAGGGCCATATCAGTGGACTGAACTGCAGAATGCCAGAATAAGAGGGGGTAGCTAATCATGTCGAAGACTACGCTTCTGGCAGCCTCCGTCTTGCAGCATGTAGAAGAGAGTAGATTGAAGTCCTCTAAGTAGCATCGCATAGCATAATCCTACCCGGCGATCCTCCCCTCATCGCCCTATGGAAAAGCGATCACCGGGTTGTCTGTGGAACTTGTCTGGGTGTGTTTTATTAAGTATTCAGTTCTAGTTGTCATAAGGTCAAGGTACAACTCCGGGTCGTCCTTTTACCGAGGGACACGGGTATTCGAATAGATAAACTTCCCTGCAGGAGTGCACCACATAACCAACACGCTCGATCCCATTTGGCCGGACACACTTTCCTGGGTCATGCCCGGCCTCGGAAGATCAACACGTCACAGCCCCACCTAGGCACAACAGAGAGGTCAACGCGCCGGTCTAAATCCTATGGCGCAGGGGTCTGGGCCCATCGCTCATTGCACACCTGCACGTTGCGAGGGCGGTACGAAGCAGACCTAGCCTCCCTTATACAAGAGTAGGCGTTCCAGTCCAATCCGGCGCGCGCCGCTCCGTCGCTGACGTCAAGAAGGCTTCGGCTGATACCACGACGTCGAGTGCCCATAACTGTTCCCGCGTAGTTGGTTAGTGCATATAGGTCAGTGGCCAGACTCAGATCAAATACCAAGATCTCGGTAAGCGTGTTATTATGAAATAACCGCGGACGCCGACCAGGGCTAGGCCCACCTCTCGCCTAGGTGGTCTCAACCTGCCCTGTCGCTCCGCCACAAAGTAACAGTCGGGGGCCGTCGGGAACCCAGGCCCACCTCTACCGGGATGGCCTGTCCTTCCAGCCCCCACATCAAAATCACTTGCGGGTACTCAACGAGCTGACCCGACTTTAGTCACCATTTGTATAGTATGTGTGTATGTATAGTATATACCCGTGATCACCTCCCAAGTGATCACGGCCCGATAGTATAGCAAGGCAGACTAACAAGAATGTAGGGCCAATGATGATAAACTAGCATCCTGTACTAAGCATTTAGGATTGCGGGTAAGGTATCAACGACTGTAGCAACAATGACAGGTTATGCAACAGAATAGGAGTAACCAAACAGTAACATGTTACACTACTCTAATGCAAGCAGTATAGAGAAGAATAGGCGATATCTGGTGATCAAGGGGGGGGGCTTGCCTGGTTGCTCTGGCAAGAAGGAGGGGTCGTCAACTCCGTAGTCGAACTGGGCAGCAGCAGCGTCGGTCTCGTGGTCTACCGGAGAGAAGAGGGGGGAAGAAACAGTAAATACCATGTAAACATAAGCATGACGATGCATGACATGACAATGAGCGGGGTTAGGTGTGCCCTAACGCGGTAGTAGGTGATACCGACGAAGGGGGAAAACATCCGGGAAAGTATTCCCGGTGTTTCGCGTTTCCGGACAAGGGAACCGGAGGGGAAAGTTGTGACTTCTATATGTTAGGGATGTGTGGCGGATGAACGGGCTACGTAACCGGATTCGTCTCGTCGTTCTAAGCAACTTTCATGTAGAAAGTATTTTCATCTGAGCTACGGTTTATTTTATATGATTTTCTAAAGTTTTAAATCATTTTTAGAATTTTAATTAATTTAATTTAATTCAACATTATCCAAAACAGTGTTTGCTGACGTCATCATGACATCAGCATGACATCAGCAGTCCACAGAGGTGTTGACTGGTCAAACTGACGTGTGGGCCCAGTGGGACCCACCTGTCATTCACTGTTAGGTTGATTAGGGTTTAGGTTAAAGTAATTACTATTTAAGTAAACTAACTAGTTAATTGGATTAAGTAAAGATGATTAATTAGCTTAATTAATTAATTAATTAATTAATTCATTAATAATTTATTTTTATTTTATTTTCCTTTTTTTATTAAAACGTTATGGGGCAGGGCCCCCTTGTCAGTGGCCCAGAGGCCTTAGCGGGCACCGGGTCATGCGGTTACGGGCATGTGGGCGCAAGGGCGCTGGGGAAACGGGGCATAGCCCCAGGTGGGCGGGCGCCTGCCAGCCCGAGCGGGGTTAGGGGAAGCCAGGCACGGGCGCCGGCAGCCAGGGGCCGCACGGGCGCCGGCCGGATCAGGGCGGCGGGCCGGAGGGGAGGTGGCCAGGGGAAGAGGGCGCGAGGGAGGTCGGCACGGCCGCGGGTCGAGCTCGCGTCCATAGTGGATGGCGGGGGAAGGCGGAGAGGCTTCGGCCGGGAACGGCGATGCATGCGGTGGCGCACATGAGCACCAGTGCGCGTGGCTGCGGGGCGACGACAGCGGCGAGGCCGCGAGCGGCAAATGGGGGTGCGGCGACGTGGTCGCACGGGCGGGTGCGAGAGGGAGAGCGGAGGAGATGGGGAGCTCACAGGGGGGCTGTAGGGCACGGGGCAGCGGTGCTCGAGGTGGGTGACGGGGACGCGGTCGACGACGAAGAGGAAGGCGAGGCGGCTCCGGCGAGCGGCTTGAGGAGGAGAGATCCGGTGAGGGAAGGTCCGGCGGGGTGGCTCCAGCGACGGCTGGGTTCGTCGAGGGGTCGGGGCGACATGGGGTTTGTTCCCCCCGATCCCGATCTGGATCGGGGATGGGGGAGAGAGACGAGAGAGTGGGATGGGGATCGTGCAGTGGGAGTGGGTGCGGGTCACGGTTTAGGGTTTGACCGGGGTGGGGTTTATGGTGGAGTGAGGGGGCGGCCTGGGCCGATTTGGGCCGGCCTTGCTAGCAGCTGGGCCGACTGGCCCAGTGGGGGGGGTTCCTATTTCTTCTGTTTTGTTTTGTTTTTACTTTTTATTTACTTTACTTTTTCAATTTTAGTTTTGTTTCCTATTATTTTTGTTTTAGTAAAATATACACTTAGTATCTAAATTAGTATTTCAAGTTAGTCCATAGTCACAAGAAGTCTAGTCCTCCAATAAATTAGTTTGACATTTTATTAATTACAAAAGGTATTTAAATAACTGATTTTGCTGCTGTTTTATTCATCTTATAGTATTTAAACATTTTATAAAGGTGTGGTTTCTCCATCATAATTACCTATACAATATTTGGTTCACTCCGAACATTTTAGTTTTAATATTTGAAAACTTTTATTGTTTGCTTGCTTTTGGATTTGAATTTGAATCGGTTTTGAACTAACGCGAGATTAACAACAGTAACTGTGGTGACGTGGCAACATTAACGTGGGGTTACTGTAGTCTAAATATCCGGGCGTCACAATTCTCCTCCACTACAAGAAATCTCGTCCCGAGATTTAAGAGGGGAAGTGAGGGGGAAGGGATTTGGTTACGAAAATCTAACGAGCGTTCTGAATCTTGGTTGCTCTTCTCGAAGAGGTCGATCCATTATGTTGATGTCTTCATTTCTCTGCTTCAGTCATCATGATGAAGTCATCATTTTCTTCGGGAACTCCAACGTACTTACGAGTAGGTAAGGGATAGCTCGGCTACAAAAGAATGCTTATGAGGGAAACAATCTAGGGTTAACCCATGAATGAGCATAAGCTTATCTCTCGAATTGAACATTTAAAATACAACGAGAGTAAGGTACGAAGGTACAATAAGAGGTTCCAAGCGGATAGATAGTTGCTCGAACTCTGAACCAAAGTGAGAAAGGGGTTCAGAGCAGCGAGAGTAAGTATTGCGTTTGACACCAGAATAGAGCACTAGGAAGGTGGCCCGTGAATTAAATACGAAACCAAGCGCGAGGAATAAGTTTGGAAATAGGGGGTATAGGAGAGTCAGGTTTCGATCATGTGGAACTGTGGGTTATGGACCCACCATGTGGGTTAAAAGTAGGAAGGGCGAAGACGTCTTGCGTGATCATGTAAGCAAGGCATGTCAGAGGGTAGCCTGTCAATTATTTCAGCAACAACGTCCGTACCAAGGGCGAGGGACGAAGAGAACCATTTTCCTGCTCGTTAGGGCGAGGCGGACCAACAGGCAAAGTTCTCGTCCATCGATGGTTCCAAGAATGTCATCAACAATAGTAACAGGGTCTTACTAATAGAGTTGTACACTAAGGTGTTTACATAAGCAGGAGAATATTATTGCTTAGATCATAAAGATCACAAGAAACGTTAAACCAACCAATGGAAAGGAAGATACGATTATCAGATTAAACAGAACAATGGAAAGGAAAGTGTGTTTAAACACATATTTCAAGCGTATATCCTTCCCAAGGACAAGCAGAGCATGATATCCATGACATGATATAATGTAGAAAACTCTTTAGGTAGGGGAGAAAATTTTCATGACATTACCCATACAGCGGTGTTTGGATAATTGATCAAGAAACATTTAGCATTGGGCTTTAAATGTTCTTGTTGAAAATCGGAGTACCACAGACATGCTTCGAGATAGCATTGACATGGTCTTCAAGCAAAGGTCGGACTTGGATAGACAAAGGATTCATCAGGAACAACTTATAGAATAAGTCTTACAATTTCCTCATGGAAGAATGGTTAACCTTGTTAAAAAGGAAACCATAACAGCAGGTCCTCCGGCCAGGTGTTCTAGGCATGACATCACCTTATCGGTTCATATAAAGACCAATGTTAAAACTCCTGGAAATATGTTCAAACCACCATATCTGACCCGAGATTTGGATCTGATTGGTGTTAGGATACCTCAGACTCATGATGCCTGAGAAGGAAGGGTGCAACTCAATTTGACGTGATGGAGTTGCAAGATTCTCGGGAAATAAACTATGGAAGCAAGTTCTGAATCATGAGTTCATCATTAAACCAAGGAGAGGGTGAAGAGGTGGCTGATGAACTCAGTGACAATTTATTGGGATTCCCAAAACATGGATTTCCACAATTAGGTGAACAAGGAGATAACATTTTTCAGATCAAATGATATAATGAGGTATGCTCGAGGAAAACATACACAATTAATCATTGGTTGAAAGGTGAGCCCGAAATATGGGTTGGGTTGCATGACCAATGTCAGAATGGTGATTCAATAATCAATAGTCAAAGAATGAACTGTCGACCATTAACTTCAAAGCAATAGGGTTGCTAGAAGTACAGAATCCAAGCAGCATGGTTCACGTGTTGGTATCCCAATTAGAATCAACACGGGGACCAAGAAAGAATGGTGATGGTGGGAAGCGTCACTGTATCACAAATTCTTAAGAGGTGGTGTAATTCTCACAACATTGATGACATAAGAGATGGTAATGTTCCGAGTAAAGAAGAACAATTGCTGGATGGCAGGGAACTCAAGGTACAAGACCAAACACGAACAAGCTGTGTTGGTGGGAAGGCAATAAAGTGGTCAATGATAATAAAATTCATCGAGGGCAAGGATGGTATTTCTCATCATGAATTCAATTGATATCCTAGAAGAGCTCAAAATGTTGATGATGATCACGACACAATTGTCGAGAGATTTCATGAAGGTGTAACCGATCGGCGATGACATCAAGTCAAAGGAATGATGAAGCGAAAGGTTATTGGAGCCACGGGTACATTACAAACTCCAAACCAAGTTTGCTGTTCAAGGCGAAATGACATGATGAGGAAAATCGACGTAAGCTCAGCTCAGCGTCGAAAATTGTGCTCCGAGAAGAAGGACCAGGTAGCACAGTTAAAATCAACACGAATAGACATAGCAGAGCTGGCTAGGCATGACATGATCGGGTACAAACTCGTACTTAAAGAAGATTACTGAAGAGTTGTTGAACCATAGTGCGAACTTGGTTCAGTTATCAGTGTCTTGGAGTGTTTAATAACTCAGAGCCCGTGAAAAATTGGAATCCGTGAGAATGTAGTACTTGATGAAGAACTCATAAGAGGGTATGCAGTTCCATGATAATCTCGAGATACCAGGGGTAATACTCGATGACAGATCAAAGTAGAGGTTGGACTGGGGTATTGCTCTGCAGAAGACAAGTGCTTAAACTTGCACGAGAAATGGTATTTAAAGGAGAACATGGTCGGAACCACGATTGGAAAAGGCCATAACCCAGATATAAGATGAACTTATACCAAGGGAATAATTAATTTTAAAAGAAGCTTTGATGAGAATATCTACATCGTGTCTATGGGCATGAACACAAAGTTCAAGGTTGACTCCCACTTCTCCAATGCATAACCTTTCATTTACTTCTCGCGTTCGATGAAGTTTTAGTGTTGAAATTTTATCTTGGTAAAATAACAGAAGAGAATGACTCGTGAAAACTTTCGAGTTCACACATATTAAGGAAGGCATAGGTTCAAGCCATCGGGGCTTCTTAGAACATATACCACGAACTTCAGGAGTAATTAACACAAGCTCAAAAGTAGAGCATGGTTGACAAAACAAAGGATACAATTAACCAAAGGCATTATGTATCAGGGAAAGAACTTCTTGAGGTTTTGTATAGGAAGGACACTGTCGGATGATATTTCAACAAAGGATCCGACGGTCCATAGCGAAGCTGATGTGAGTACTGGCACACAACCAGAGGAAGAAACAATGCGAAGGCATTGGATTATAGAAGCAACTGGAGAATTCAAAGCTCAATGCAAAGGAATTATGATTTCAAATTCAAGGGATCAGAAACAAACGCTCTGATTAAGGATGGATAAGCTGAATAGACTTAGGGGTACAATCGACGACAACTTAATTGGTTGAGAACCAACTCATGTCCAAACTGACATTGAGCCGGAAGGATGAATTCTAGGATTCGACGGAGGAATGCGAGCATCCTCAACATATTGAATCAACAGACTTAAAATGATAAAGTCAAGGGATGCCAATAGGATTACGAGACTTATGGGATTAACCATAAAAGCAAGCAAGAATTTCAAGAGCAATAGGCAGCTCAGGAATTTCGGAAGATCGAATGGTATTTCGAAGTCTTTTGCAAAACACTTGATCAGTGGAGTTGAGAGGATACTCGGTAAGTGCGAGGAATTATCCGTAGGGGGTATTCATGTGGCAAGAACTGCAAGGCAGTAGGCACAAATGATTATCGAAACAACGACGAGTATTTCGGGGTATCTTGTAATAACAGGACCAACTGGGGATGAATGTAACAATGACAACTCCATGTAGTTACACACCAGGGTTGACGGTGGAAGGGGAATTGCCAACGCGATGAACACAAGTTCTCGAGTTAACAACGGAGAGTATCTTCAGGTCTTCTGGTGCAGCAGGCGATCATCTGTAGTAAGGGGCTCTCCGGGTGGATGTGATCACGAGATCCTAGTGTTAGTGTTAGTAAAACTATTTTAACCCGAATAAAAGGGAGATCAGAGTCCCAGAGTATAGACGAGGAATAAAAGATTCTACTACCACCCAATGGCGACATGGGCCTATAAGCCACACAGCCATGTTAGTAAAAAGTTTGCAATGACTAGACTCGACTTCGGCCAAGGAGTGTGGAAGGGGATTCCTACAGGCAGTCGGCTCTGATACCAACTTGTGACGCCCCCGATTCAATCGTACACTAATCATGCACGCAAATGTGTACGATCAAGATCAGGGACTCACGGGAAGATATCACAACACAACTCTAAAAGTAAAATAAGTCATACAAGCATCATATTACAAGCCAGGGGCCTCGAGGGCTCGAATACAAGTGCTCGATCATAGACGAGTCAGCGGAAACAACAATATCTGAGTACAGACATAAGTTAAACAAGTTTGCCTTAAGAAGGCTAGCACAAACTAGGATACAGATCGAAAGAGGAGCAGGCCTCCTGCCCGGGATCCTCCTAACTACTCCTGGTCGTCGTCAGCGGCCTACACGTAGTAGTAGGCACCTCCAGAGTAGTAGTCGTCGTCGACGGTGACGTCTGGCTCCAGGGCTCCAACATCTGGTTGCGACAACCAGGTAGAAGGGAAAGGGGGAAAAGAGGGAGAAAAGCAACTGTGAGTACTCATCCAAAGTACTCGCAAGCAAGGAGCTACACCACATATGCATGGGTATATGTGTAAAGGGCCATATCAGTGGACTGAACTGCAGAATGCCAAAATAAGAGGGGGGTAGCTAATCCTGTCGAAGACTACGCTTCTGGCAGCCTCCGTCTTGCAGCATGTAGAAGAGAGTAGATTGAAGTCCTCCAAGTAGCATCGCATAGCATAATCCTTCCCGGCGATCCTCCCCTCGTCGCCCTGTGGAAAAGCGATCACCCGGTTGTCTGTGGAACTTGTCTGGGTGTGTTTTATTAAGTATCCGGTTCTAGTTGTCATAAGGTCAAGGTACAACTCCGGGTCGTCCTTTTACCGAGGGACACGGCTATTCGAATAGATAAACTTCCCTGCAGGGGTGCACCACATAACCCAACACGCTCGATCCCATTTGGCCGGACACACTTTCTTGGGTCATGCCCGGCCTCGGAAGATCAACACGTCGCAGCCCGACCTAGGCACAACAAAGAGGTTAACATGCCGGTCTAAATCCTATGGCACAGGGGTCTGGGCCCATCGCCCATTGCACACCTGCACGTTGCGAGGGCGGCCGAAAGCAGACCTAGCCTCCCTTATACAAGAGTAGGCGTTCCGGTCCAATCCGGCGCGCGCCGCTCCGTCGCTGACGTCAAGAAGGCTTCGGCTGATACCACGACATCGAGTGCCCATAACTGTTCCTGCGTAGTTGGTTAGTGCGTATAGGCCAGTGGCCAGACTCAGATCAAATACCAAGATCTCGTTAAGCGTGTTATTATGAAATAACCGCGGACGCCGACCAGGGCCAGGCCCACCTCTCGCCTAGGTGGTCTCAACCTGCCCTGTCGCTCCGCCACAAAGTAACAGTCGGGGGCCGTCGAGAACCCAGGCCCACCTCTACCGGGATGGAGCCACCTGTCCTTCCAGCCCCCACATCGAAATCACTTGCGGGTACTCAACGAGCTGACCAGACTTTAGTCACCATCTGTATAGTATGTGTGTATGTATAGTATATACCCGTGATCACCTCCCAAGTGATCACGGCCCGATAATATAGCAAGGCAGACTGACAAGAATGTAGGGCCAATGATGATAAACTAGCATCCTGTACTAAGCATTTAAGATTGCGGGTAAGGTATCAACGACTGTAGCAACAATGACAGGTTATGCAACAGAATAGGAGTAACCGAACAGTAACATGTTACACTACTCTAATGCAAGCAGTATAGAGAAGAATAGGTGATATCTGGTGATCAAGGGGGAGGGCTTGCCTGGTTGCTCTGGCAAGAAGGAGGGGTCGTCAACTCCGTAGTCGAACTGGGCAGCAGCAGCGTCGATCTCGTGGTCTACCGAAGAAAAGTGGGGGGAAGAAACAGTAAATACCATGCAAACATAAGCATGACAATGCATGACATGACAATGAGCGGGGTTAGGTGTGCCCTAACGCGGTAGTAGGTGATACCGATGAAGGGAGAAAACATCCGAGAAAGTATTCCCGGTGTTTCGCGTTTCCGGACAAGGGAACCGAAGGGGAAAGTTGCGAGTTCGATATGTTAGGGATGTGTGGCGGATGAACGGGCTACGTAACCGGATTCGTCTCGTCGTTCTGAGCAACTTTCATGTAGAAAGTATTTTCATTTGAGCTACATTTTATTTTATATGATTTTCTAAAGTTTTAAATCAGTTTTAGAATTTTAATTAATTTAATTTAATTCAACATTATCCAAAACAGTGTTTGCTGACGTCATCATGACATCAACATGACATCAGCAGTCAACAGAGGTGTTGACGGGTCAAACTAACGTGTAGGCCCAATGGGACCCACCTGTCATTCACTGTTAGGTTGATTAGGGTTTAGGTTAAACTAATTACTATTTAAGTAAACTAACTAGTTAATTAGATTAATTAAAGATGATTAATTAGCTTAATTAATTCACTAATTAATTAATTAATTAATTAATTAATTAATTAATAATTTATTTTCCTTTTTTTTATTAAAACGTATGGGGCAGGGCCCCCTTGTCAGTGGCCCAGAGGCCTTAGCGGGCACCGGGTCATGCGGTTACGGGCGTGTGGGCGCAGGGGCGCTGGCGAAACGGGGCGTAACCCCAGGTGGGCGGGCGCCTGCCAGCCCGAGCGGGGGCAGGGGAAGCCAGGCACGGGCATCGGCAGCCAGGGGCCGCACGAGCGCCGGCCGGATCAGGGTGGCGGGCCGGAGGGGAGGTGGCCAGGGGAAGAGGGCGCGAGGGAGGTCGGCGCGGCCGCGGGTCGAGCTCGCGTCCATAGTGGATGGCGGGGGAAGGTGGAGAGGCTCCGACCGGGAACGGCGATGCGTACGGTGGCGCACAGGAGCACCAGCGCGCGTGGCTGCGGGGCGACGGCAGCGGCGAGGCCGCGAGCGGCAAATGGGGGCACGGCGACGTG
>NC_041389.1:36766897-36775083 GCF_002162155.2 Triticum dicoccoides
GCGGGCGGGTGCGAGAGGGAGATCGGAGGAAAGGGGGAGCTCACAGGGGGGCTGTAGGGCATGGGGCAGCGGTGCTCGAGGTGGGTGACGGGGACGTGGTCGACGACGAAGAGGAAGGCGAGGCGGCTCCGGCGAGCGGCTTGAGGAGGAGAGATCCGGCGAGGGAAGGTCCGGCGGGGTGGCTCCAGCGATGGCGGGGTTCGTCGAGGGGTCGGGGCGACATGGGGTTCGTTCCCCCCGATCCCGATCTGGATCGGGGATGGGGGAGAGAGACGAGAGAGTGGGATGGGGATCGTGCAGGGGGAGTGGGTGCGGGTCACGGTTTAGGGTTTGACCGGGGTGGGGTTTATGGTGGAGTGAGGGGGCGGCCTAGGCCGATTTGGCCCGGCCTTGCTAGCAGCTGGGCCGACTGGCCCTGTGGCGGGGTTTCCTTTTTCTTCTGTTCTGTTTTGTTTTTACTTTTTATTTACTTTACTTTTTCTGTTTTAGTTTTGTTTCCTATTATTTTAGTTTTAGTAAAATATACACTTAGTATCTAAATTAGTATTTCAACTTAGTCCATAGTCACAAGAAGTCTAGTCCTCCAATAAATTAGTTTGACATTTTATTAATTACAAAAGGTATTTAAATAACTGTTTTTGCTGCTGTTTTATTCATCTTATAGTATTTAAACATTTTATAAAGGTGTGGTTTCTCCATCATAATTACCTATACAATATTTGGTTCACTCCGAACAT
Source organism: Triticum dicoccoides (assembly GCF_002162155.2). Lineage (NCBI taxonomy): Eukaryota > Viridiplantae > Streptophyta > Magnoliopsida > Poales > Poaceae > Triticum > Triticum dicoccoides. The sequence goes on from NC_041389.1 coordinate 36,767,635, forward strand.
TTTACTTTTGATATTTGAAAACTTTTATTGTTTACTTGCTTTTGGATTTGAATTTGAATCGGTTTTGAACTAACGAGAGATTAACAACAGCAATTGTGGTGACGTGGCAACATTAACGTGGGGTTACTGTAGCCTAAATATCCGGGCGTCACATGACGCGTGGCTGACTTTTAGTCCCGGTCGGTGTTACCAACCGGGACTAAAGGTCCTCCTGCCTGGGCGCCCCATAGCGGCCACGTGGAGCTCCTTTAGTCCCGGTCGTAAGCCAACCGGGACTAAAAGTAATGGGCAGTCGTCCCGATTGTTTTTTCTCGATTGCAGAACCGGGACTAAAGGCCCTTTTGAACCAGGACAGATGCCTTGTTTTCTACTAGTGATAAGCTTTCGGCTGGTAGTGTCGTCGCCTCGCAGGGGGCGACGCCGGAGGGTGGGGTCCTCCTTCGTAACTGGTGACTTTTCTTACTGGTATATACGTGAAGGTAATACAAAATCACACCTCAAATTAGAAACCTCAAATTCATATTATTACATGCAACGTGAAACCTAGTCTAACCGGAGCTTGCTCGGTCCTGCCGTGGCCATGTCGAGCGGCTGGTTACGCTTCTTAGGCTCCGTTCGGAAGCTGTCCAGATTCCCAAACGAGCCAGCTTCTCGCGGGAGCTGGCGGGCTGGCTTCTTGCGGGAGCTGGGCTAGCGTTCGACTGCTCGTTCGGGCTGACTTGGTGGAGGAGTATTGATAGGAAAACAGGAGTTGTAGCGACAGGAAAACAGGAGTTGTAGCGATAGTGCAAACGAATCGTTTTCTTGACTTGGCGGTGGCATTCCTCTAGTAATTATGCTGAACTTCTCCTCCGCCGTTTCGTGAAGCTGGGCTTGGGCAGCTTCTCAAATTTGCACTCAAGGCCGCCTCCGCTTCTTGAAGCTGGCTTCGCGGAGCCGAAGCGTTCGGCCAGCTTCTCGCCCACTTCTGGAGAAGCGCGGAGGCGAAGCACTTCCGAACAGGGCCTTAGAGTGTTGCTCACGTCGCCGGAAAGGTACAGTAGGCATGGGACACGCGCCGGCTCACGGGACTCATGGCGCCGCCGTCTCCCATACCCTACTCTTCCTCGTCGGAGCCCGTAACCCGAACGGTGCCGGTGGACTTCAGATCGATGATGGATCTGTCCTGGGACGAGCCGACGACGTCCACCACGATGCGGTTCTGGCACGCAGACTTATGCACCATACGGGGCGCCGGAGATCACGACCCTGCCTCACCGATGTCCACTGCCTCCCGTGTGTGGTGCCTGGCATAGCGGGCTCGCCGTGCCATGTTTTCATCGGACGAGGCCCATGATGTGTTCAAATGCTCGGCACGCCAATGGAGGGGTTGCGCATCTGCCAACACGTTCGGACGTCAAACGGACCGCACCACCTCTGGCAAGGCAGCGACGGCTGCCCTAGCGCCGGATTCATGCGACATTTGGGCGGACGCAGTGGATTCCCGACGGAAGGAGACTGAGCGCTGCCGTGCACGGGCCTCCTGCCGAGAGTGGCGGGGCACAAGCCGGACGACCATCTCCTCCTCGGGGCCGTGTAGGATGAGCTCGGGGTCGAGGGATCTGGAGGTGAAGGACTCGGATCCGCTGCCCGCCATGCCGGAGATGGCCGGACGCCGGCAGAGACGAGTTTGAGTAGCGGAGGGAATTGAATGAAGTGAAGTGGCTAGGGTTTGATCCGACGAGCGGATGGGGATAAATATGGGGTCGGATCGGCCAGCGTGGGCCGGGTCTGACGTGATGGGCGTGCTCGGACGCCCCATATCCGCCTCATATTTAAACTGAATATGAGTGGTGCCGGTCAGCCCTTACGTTTGAGGCTCATTTGAGGGGCGACTCCTTCAACCACGGTCATTTAAAATTCAACCACGCCTACCGCATGCATCTCACCGTATTTTTGGAAATCGTGCAACAGCCACATAACCGTTTTTTCTACCACCTCCTTTTTTCGAGAGAGAGAGAGAGCTTTTTGACCATCTCCTATGCCGATGACCAAGCTTACCGCATGCATCTGACCGTCTGCCGTTTGGATGTGGTTTGGCTTAGGATAGTATATATATCCCTGGGCCGGACTGGGTGCGTCGACCACAGACAGGACCCAGGAGGTAGTACGTGGGTGTTCTGGTGTGGCGCCCGCCGTATGTTGTTGTGCGTAGTACGATCGACACTGCAGGGAATCTCTACTTCTGTAGCATAGCACACACTCTGCTGTCACTGGACGACTAGTCCTCTCTTAATGACAAATTAACTCTACTTGTCGGCAGGCAGCACGTGGTGATCGAGCGCCGCGCCACGACGAGGGAGGAGATGTCGTCACGCTTCAGCAACACCCAAGCGGGCCAAAACATCAACATGTGTATGTATATGTACTATGTCGTCTGTGATTGCCTGCACACAAGACTATGGACTAAATCTTTTCATGTACCTGAAGGTCACGGTGAAGAGGTAAAAGTTTGACATTATCAATCTTAAGTTTCTCCTCCTCTGCTTTGAGGCCATCGCCGAGGCCTCAAGAAGATCAACTTCTCCCTCCGACGACCATAAAGTGTTGATCATGGGGTATCCGGTTGAAGAGCAACAACGGATTGCGAAAGACCTTAATTGCAAGTTGTCTTCGTTCCCGGTCACCTACCTAGGGCTGACATCAACGGCGCTAGGATTCTTACCCGGGACTTTGACCGGCTAGTTGAGCGGGTTAAGGCAGAGGCGTGGTACATGAGATTCACTTTCAAGGAGAGCAAGTTCGTGCTTATTGACTCTTGCCTATGTAGCGCCCCACCATTTATAAGATTGCCTCCAAGGGGTTATGGGTATTCTGGCTTCCCGACACATGAATGTGGCTTTCATGATGCGGTGGTTCTGGCGGTTCCTTAGAGACGAGGGGGCCTACAGTTGCAACTTATGAAGGCCAAGTATATGCATGGACACCCTCTCCTTGCTTGCGATTGTCTGGAGAGATCACAATTCTAGAAATCTCTTCAAATAATTAATCATGAGATCCGCCATCTCCATTGGCAATGGAGATGGTACTCTCTTTTGTCTTGATCCTTGGATTGGAAGGAGCTCACCTAGCACCGAATTTTAGAGTTTGCGGTTTGCTTCGATCCAATGCCATTACTAGCCCCAGTTGTTTGTGACGGGAATTAGAACATCTCATTTTGATGAACATTCAAACTCAAGGAAACTTTATCTTCAATAGATTTGCGACATGCCATTATGTCTTTGCCGGAAAATTGGCACGTATCAATTTTTTTTTGCGGGAAAATTTCTGATCTATTCATCTTCAAACATGACAGTACAACGAATACCAGAAATAATAGAAATTACAACCAGATCTGTTGACCACCTAGCGACGACTACAAGCACTGAAGCGAGCCGAAGGCGCGTCGCCGTCATCGCCCCTCCATCGCCGGAGTCGGGCACAACTTGTTGTAGTAGACAGTCGGGAAGTCGTCGTTCTAAGGCCCCGTAGGACCAGCGCACCAGAATAGCAACCGCCGCAGATGAAGAATAACGTAGATCGGAAGGATCCAATCCGAAGACACACGAACGTAGACAAACAACGACGAGATCCGAGCAAATCCATCAAAGATAGATCCGCCGGAGACACACCTCCACACGCCCATCAACGGTGCTAGACGCACTGCCGGAACGGGGGCTAGGCGGTGAGACCTTTATTCCATCTTCAGGGAGCCGCCACCGTCTCGTCTTCTTGAGCATGACACAAACCCTAGCAAAACTGAAAGAAACAACTAAAAACGGTGCCCTCCTGCCGGTCCTTGCCGAGATTCACCGCGCCTCCATGGCCCTAGGGCCACCAGAGAGGAGGCGGACCTACGGCGGCGCCGGCGGGAGGCAGAAACCCTAGCTTTTTTTGTGGAGGAGGAGGAGGTGGCGGCTGGTGGAAAAGGAGATCGAAAGTCATCCAAAAACAACCGTGTTTTTTTTTTCTTTTGTGGGTCTATATATATTTTTGAAACAACTTTTTTGCGGGACTTTTTCCAAAACAAAGGGTATATATGATGTACTCCCTTCGTTCCGAAATGTAAATCTTTTTAGAGTCCAATAAGAGACTACATACGGAGCAAAATGAGTGAATCTACACTCTAGAATATGTCTATATACATACGTATGTAGTTCATAGTGTAATCTTTAAAAAGACTTATATTTAGGAACGGAGGGAGTAGTCAGCATTGGATGCAGTGTGCCCTTTCTACAAAAAGTTATTATGCTATAAGCATGTGAGACGAACACCATGACACCTATTATTGGTGCGCACCAAAAAGTAGCCCAACTAATTGATGGATCCATTAGCGTCACGCACAAGATTAACGCCGCCGATCGATCTCCACCCACATAGGCCCTACATGTCGATCTCGGATCTATATCTCGTGTAGCAATTAGATGGCAAGTCACTGTGTGTAGCACAGTGGACTGGGAAAATTAACGCAAACGTGCGCTAGAAAAACAAGAGTAAATTGTTGTTGGTGTCCCTGTTGTGCAATATTCTACTCCATTTACCCTGTTTAACAACAAATCTTGTTGAAAAACAATCGACAAGATTTGTTGTGCATTCTGACAGCTTGGACCCACCTGTTAGATTCATGCCTCAGTTGATTTGGACGCCACTCGGTGCCACATTCCCGATAATTCAAAATAAATCATAGGAATTCTCTTAGATATTGGGAAAAAGGAAATTCATGTCTGGCACATCTTAACTCACAATTGAATGATTGAGAGATGCATGTTGCACAATTTTGATACTTAGAGTTCAGATACTGTAATTAACAAGCTTTTATTTTAATATTTTAGCCACCTTAAATTACATTTTAACTATAGATTCAAAACTCGAGCAAATAAGAAATTTACACTATAATTTAGATCAACGTTAAAAATTTCTTGAGCAATTGGCTTAATTTGGAGTTAATTAAAATGTTTTGACTATTGTGTGCAGTAGCTATTAATCAGCTATGCATTAGAAAGAATGGGCAAATCACAAATGCTTAGCTAGCAATAGATGGGCTGTTGTTTCTCTCGCGAAACACAAATTGTACAATCATTTGCACCCCAACACTAAATGGCCTCGACAACGACCTATGGGCCTCGGTTGCTCTTTCCATTTTATGAAAAAAAAATTGAGATTCTAGGAATGTTCAGGTCTTCCAACACAACACTCACTCTTCAGCCACTACCATTAGGAAGATTATTGCTGATTTCTACCTTTGGACATATATATTTTAGAATCCTTGTAAAAAACTCGCAACCATGTCATGATTGCAATACCTCTCGTCGCGTTCTAGCGCAACCATGTCCATGACGGCAATACCTCTCTTGCCTTCTAGCGCAAACATGTAACTCTGTCATCCATGATCACCTTTGAGTAATGCATTTAGGTGGGGATCCTTTCTCCCTGGTGATTGTTCAAAAAAGGAAACATTTCGAAGATTTTGTTCACATTAATTACTTGCGGTGGCATTACACTATCTTTGTCAAAAATAAAATCACCGGAATACCTTTTTGTAGATTTTTTATGTAGAACTTTGGAGGAGCTCAAAACAACACGACATAGACGTCCACAGTCCACACACAGCACACCAGCTGACCAGATTATGTATAGATGTTTTTTTACAGCAAGATTATGTGTAGATGTTAATTTAAAGAATGTGCAATATTTCTGTTTCTTTTCCCAAACAATCGAACAACTACTTGTTTATTATCATCAATTGCACACTCGATCGGTACAATCAGCACAAGGTACACTCATTAACAAGTACCCACCCACACTAAAAAGGGAGAAGAGAAAGAGAGGAAAACATCGACTAAAAAAGAGAGGGGGGAAAATAATATAATAATAAAAAGGAAAATAACAGAACTAGGTAGCTAGAGCTTGAGGTTAAGGTCGACCTTCCTCGGCTGTTGCTGCTTCTTGTCGCCGTCCTGGTCGCGCCACCAGCTGCCCCCCGGCGAGCCGCCGTCGGCGACGTGGGGGTACCCGTGGTGCTGGCAGGAGTGCGAGACCTGGATGGGGTACATCGTCTGGTGGTTGGGCATGGCATCAGCGGCTGAGTTGGTGTTGATGGGGGTGGTGTAGAGGTGCGCGTTCCAGCCGATGTTCCTCTCCTTCTTGTGCGCATTCTGGTGCCCCCCTAGCGCCTGCGACTTGAGGAACTTCTTGTTGCAGAACAGGCAGGGGAACAGCCTCACGCCACCACGACCACCATTGCCACTGCCATTGCCACCACCTGATGAAGCAGCCGGAGGAGACGACGGTGACGCCGGCCACGGCGTGTGGGCGAGTGTCAGCGACAGGTCGACGGCGTCCATATCTTCGTCGTTGTCCATGAAGGCGGGAGGTGGTGGAGCCGCCATTCTTTAGAGAGCAAACGAGATCGAATGCTTTTGATCCAGACTCTGGCTCTCCTGGTGCCAATTCTGTAAATCAAGCCTTTACCACTACTAGGTAGCTGCTGGTGAGGTGAGCTCTGCTTGTGGGTGTGTGTGTGTGTTTTTATAGGACGGGGCATAAAAGGGAAGCAGACCCCGTCCTAAATCTGGGAGAGCTGCATTATTGCCAGGGTGGGTCACCATGGCTGTAGCTGCGGAGGAAGACGACATCCAAGTTGGGTGCCTACTACTGTTGCCCTCACCCTGAAGGAACTGAACAACATAATTGCTACAGAGATCACATATGTAGTTGGTACCTAGTACGTAGTACTAGTGATCAATATCATGTACTCTATGTGTTTGTTGTTGTAGCTTTTGGAATATGATCATCCTTATCTACCAAAAAATGGGTTATGGTTTCATATTATTGACTACAAGGAATGCAACAGACAAAACAAAACGTTTTGGTAGGTACTAGCATCGGCCCTCTGAGGCAGATACCCTAGAGCCACCCCCCCTCCCTGCCCCCTTTATTTTGTGCCACCGATGAAGGAAGCGGCGAGGCCCTCGCCACTCCATGGCTCGTAGGGAGGGCTTTGAAAACTGAAGCGGCGTCTTTGGGTGGAGAGGGTCGTGTCCGATGGCGGGCGGTGTGTGATACTGTTGCGCGGATGGCAGTAGGCGTGGGTCACGGCGTGCAAGCCCCCCCCCCCCCTAGTTTTTGGCGGCAGATTTGAAGACACAGTCCCTGACCTAGGCTTCTAGCCCCATCCTACCTGTTATGGATTCGAGTGACTTGTTACTTATTGGTAGGGACGAAGCTAGAAAAAAGTGTGATGAGGTCATATCAAGTGGGGTCGTCTTCTATAAATCAATAGTTATTATTACTAAGTGAGTGAAGGATTTCCTAACTACATTGGTGTTAACTGACCCCCAATGCCTACAATGTAGCTCCGGGCCAGCTTGCTGGATCTAGATGTTGGTTCAGTGAGATAGGTTTCGGAACTTTCGACCAGGGGACTTCCTT
>NC_041389.1:36775338-36801018 GCF_002162155.2 Triticum dicoccoides
GAGGAATGACCATTAGTCCCGGTTCGTAAGGGCCTTTAGTCCCGGTTAGCCACGACCCGGGACTAAATCCGTTCCACGTGGTCGGCAGCACGCGGTGGGGGATGGGGACCTTTAGTCCCGGTTGGTAACACCAACCAGGACTAGAGGTTTAGGGGGTTATGTTTTATTTCATTTTGTGTTTTTCATTTAATTCTTTTTCATTTTTGTGTTTTAGGGTTTATTGTTTAGTGACTGACATGACAACACCTCCACTGATACTACATATTGTACACGTTATGCATATGTAATAGAATTTCTCGTAGAACCAATCACATATATCGTAGAATTTCTGGTATGACCATGCATACAATTTCCCAATGCCTTCACCTAGGCCCAAATCATGGTGAAGTGTCATGTAGTCGACGTTCACATAACATCACTAGAGGAAACACAACATACATCTCATCAAAATATCGAACGAATACCAAATTCACATGATTACTTATAACAAGACTTCTCCCATGTCCTCAGGAACAAACGTAACTACTCACAAATCATATTCATGTTCATAATCTGAGGGATATTGAATAGCATTAAGTATCTGAACATATGATCTTCCACCGAATAAACCAACTAGCATCAACTACAAGGAATAATCAACACTACTAGCAACCCACAGGTACCAATCTGAGGTTTTCAGACAAAGATCGGATACAAGAGATGAACTAGGGTTTGAGAGGAGATGGTGCTGGTGAAGATGTTGATGGAGATTGCCCCCCTCTCGATGAGAGGATCGATGGTGATGACGATGGCGACGATTTCCCCCTCCCGGAGGGATGTTTCCCCGGCAGAACAGCTCCGCCGGAGCCCTAGATTGGTCCTGCCCAGGTTCCACCTCAAGACGGCGGCACTTCATCCCGAAAGCTTCCTTATGATTCATTCCAGGGCAAAAGACAACATATAGCAGAAGATGGGCATCGGGGGCCTGCCAGGTGGCCCACGAGGCAGGGGGCGCGCCCAACAGGGTAGGGCGCGCCCTCTGTTGGGGAACGTAGCAGAAATTCAAAATTTTCCTATGAGTCACCAAGATCTATCTATGGAGAAACTAGCAATGAGAGAGAGGGGAGTGCATCTACATACCCTTGTAGATCTCTAAGCGGAAGCGTTCAAGAGAACGGGGTTGAAGGAGTCGTACTCATCGTGATCCAAATCACTGGAGATCCTAGTGCCGAACAGACGGCACCTCCGCGTTCAACACACGTACGGCCCGGGGACGTCTCCTCCTTCTTGATCCAGTAAGGGGAGAGGAGAAGTTGAGGGAGATCTCCGGCAGCACGACGGCGTGGTGGTGGATCTTGTAGTTCTCCGGCACGGCTTCGCCAAGCACTACGGAGGAGGAGGAGGTGTTGGGGAGGGAGAGGGCTGCGCCAGGGGCAAGGGTGAAGCTCCCATGCGCCTCCCCACTATATATAGGGGTGGAGGGGGCTGGTTTCTTGCCCTCCAAGTCCATTGGGGCGTTGGCAAAGGTGGGAGGAAAGAAATCCCATCATTTCCTTCCCCACCGATTGTTATCCCCCTTTTTAGGGATCTTGATCTTATCCCTTCGGGATATGATCTTATTCCTTCTAAGGGGGGATCTTGGTGCGCCTTGACCAAGGGTGTGGGGCCTTGCCCCCACTACCCACATTCATGTGGGTCCCCCCATGCTGGTAGGCCCCACTCCGGAACCTTCTAGAACCTTCCGGGTACAATACCAAAAAATCCCGAACATTTTTCGGTGACCAAAATAGGACTTCTCATATATAAATATTTACCTCCGGACCATTCCGGAACTCCTCGTGACGTCCGAGATCTCATCCGGGACTCTGAACAACAGTCGGTAACTGCACACCAATTCCCATAACAACTCTAGTGTCACCGAACCTTAAGTGTGTAGACCCTACGGGTTCGGGAATCATGCAGACATGACCGAGACAGCTCTCTAGCCAATAACCAACAGCGGGATCTGGATACCCATGTTGGCTCCCAGATGTTCCACGATGATCTCATCGGATGAACCAGGATGTCAAGGATTCAAGCAATCCCATATACAATTCCCTTTGTCTAGCGGTATTGTACTTGCCCGAGATTCGATCATCGGTATGCCGATACCTTGTTCAATCTCGTTACCGGCAAGTCTGTTTACTCGTTCCGTAACACATCATCCCGTGATCAACCCCTTGGTCACATTGTGCACATTATGATGATGTCCTACCGAGTGGGCCTAGAGATACCTTTCCGTCTACCGGAGTGACAAATCCCAGTCTCGATTTGTCCCAACCCAACAGACACTTTCGGAGATACCTGTAGTGCACCTTTATAGCCACCCAGTTACGTTGTGACGTTTGGTACACCCAAAGCATTCCTACGGTATCCGGGAGTTGCACAATCTCATGGTCTAAGGAAATGATACTTGACATTAGAAAAGCTTTAGCATACGAACTACACGATCTTTGTGCTAGGCTTAGGATTGGGTCTTGTCCATCACATCATTCTCCTAATGATGTGATCCCGTTATCAACGACATCCAATGTCCATGGTCAGGAAATCGTAACCATCTATTGATTAACGAGCTAGTCATCTAGAGGCTTACTAGGGACTTGGTGTTGTCTATGTACCCACACATGTATCTGAGTTTCCTATCAATACAATTATAGCATGGATAATAAACAATTATCATGAACAAGGAAATATAATAATAATAACTAATTTATTATTGCCTCTAGGGCATATTTCCAACAGTCTCCCACTTGCACTAGAGTCAATAATCTAGTTCACATCGCCATGTGATTAACAATGACAGGTCACATCGCCATGTGACCAACATCCAAAGAGTTTACTAGTGTTACTAAACTAGTTCACATCACCATGTGATTAAGACTCAATGAGTTCTGGGGTTTGATCATGTTTTGCTTGTGAGAGAGGTTTTAGTCAACGGGTCTGCAACATTCAGATTCGTATGTATTTCGCAATTCTCTATGTCATATTGTAAATGTTGCTTCCACGCTCCACTTGGAGCTATTCCAAATGGTTGCTCCACTATACGTATCCGGTTTGCTACTCAGAGTCATTTGGACAGGTATTAAAGCTTGCATCAACGTAACCCTTTATGCCAAACTCTTTATCACCTCCATAATCGAGAAACATGTCCTTTATTTACTCCAAGGACAATTTTGACCGCTGTCCAATGATCCATTCCTGGATCATTCTTGTACCCCTTGACTGACTCGTGGCAAGGCACACTTCCGGTACGGTACACAGCATAGCATACTATAGAGCCTATGTCTGAAGCATAGGGGACGACCTTCGTCCTTTCTCTCTCTTCTGTCGTGGTCGAGCTTTAACTCTTAACTTCATACGTTACAACTCAGGCAAAAACTCCTTCTTTGACTGATCCATCTTGAACACCTTCAAGATCATGTCAAGGTATGTGCTCATTTGAAAGTACCATTTAGCGTTTTTGATCTATCCTCATAGATCTTGATGCTCAATGTTCAAGCAGCTTATTCCAGGTTTTCTATTGAAAAACACTTTTCAAATAACCCTATATGCTTTCCCGAAATTCTACATCATTTCTGATCAACAACATATACTCATCAGAAATTCTATAGTGCTCCCACTCACTTCTTTGGAAATACAAGTTTCTCATAAACTTTGTATAAACCCAAAATCTTTGATCATCTCATCAAAGCGTACATTCCAAATCCGAGATGCTTACTCCAGTCCTTAGAAGGATTGCTGGAGCTTTGCATATTTGTTAGCGTTCTTCGGGATTGACAAAACCTTCTGGTTGTATCACATACAACCTTTCCTCAAGGATATCGTCGAGGAAACAATGTTTTGACATTCTATCTGCAAGATTTCATAAATCATGCAGTAATTGCTAATATAATTCCAACAGACTCTTAGCATCGCTACGAGTGAGAAAGTCTCATCGTAGTCAACTCATTGAACTTGTCGGAAAACATCTTAACGACAAGTCGAGCTTTCTTAATGGCGATACTTACCATCATTGTCTGTCTTCCTTTTAAAATCCATCTGTACCCAACGGCCTTACGACCATCAAGTATTTCTTCCAAAGTCATGGATCCTCTCTCGGATTTTATGGCCTCGAGCCATTCGTCAGAATCCGGGCCCACCATCGCTTCTCCATAGCTCGTAGGTTCATTGTTGTCTAGCAACATGACCTCTAAGACAGGATTGCATACCACTCTGAAGTAGTACGTGTCCTTGTCGACCTACGAGGTCCGGTAGTGACTTGATCCGAAGCATCATGATCACTATCATCAGCTTCCACTTCAATTGGTGTAGGTGCCACATGAACAACTTCCTGTGCCCTGCTACTCACTGGTTGAAGTGATGGTTCAATAACCTCATCAAGTCTCCACCATCCTCCCACTCAATTCTTTCGAGAGAAACTTTCCCTCGAGAAAGGACCCGTTTCTAGAAACAATTACTTTTGCTTCCGAATCTGAGATAGGAGGTATACCCAACTGTTTTGGGTGTCCTATGATGATGCATTTTATCCGCTTTGGGTTCGAGCTCATCAACCTGAAACTTTTTCACATAAGCGTCGCAGCCCCAAACTTTTAAGAAATGACAACTTAGGTTTCTCCAAACCATAGTTCAAACGGTGTCGTCTCAACGGAATTACGTGGTGCCCTATTAAAGTGAGTGCGGTTGTCTCTAATGCCTAACCCATGAACGGTTCGATAATAGACATCTTGGTACGCACCATATCCAATAGGGTGCAACTATGATGTTCGGACACACCATCACACTATGGTGTTCCAGGTGGTATTAATTGTGAAACAATTTCCACAATGTCTTAATTGCGTGCCAAAGCTCGTAACTCAGATACTCATCTCTATGATCATATCATAGACATTTTATCCTCTTGTCTCGATGATCTTCAACTTCACTCTGAAATTACTTGAACCATTCAATAATTCAGACTTGTGTTTCATCAAGTAAATATACTCAGTATCTACTCAAATCATCCGTGAAGTAAGAACATAACGATATTCACTGCATGCCTCAGCATTCATTGGACTGCACACATCAAAATGTGTTACTTCCAACAAGTTGCTATCTTGTTCCATCTCACTGAAAACGAGGCTTTTAAGTCATCTTGCCCATGTGGTATGATTTGCATGTCTCAAGTGATTCAAAATCAAGTGATTCCAAACGATCCATCTGCATGTAGTTTCTTCATGCATATACACCAATAGACATGGCTCACATGTCTCAAACTTTTCAAAAACGAGTGAGTCCAAAGATCCATCAACATGGAGCTTCTTCATGCGTTTTTATACCAATATGACTTCCATGGCAGTGCCACAAGTAAGTGATCCTATCATTACTATCTTATATCTTTTGGCATGAAAATGTGTATCACTACGATCGAGATTCAATGAACCATTCATTTTAGGTGCAAGACCATTGAAGGTATTATTCAAATAAATAGAGTAACCATTATTCTCCTTAAATGAATAACCGTATTGCGATAGACATAATCCAATCATGTCTATGCTCAACGCAAACGCCAAATAAGAATTATTTAGGTTTAACACCAATCTCGATGGTAGAGGGGGCGTGAGATGCTTGATCACATCAACCTTGCAAACACTTCCAACACATATCGTCAGCTCACCTTTAGCTAGTCTCCGTTTAATCCTAGCTTTTATTTCGAGTTACTAACACTTAGCAACCGAACCGGTATCTAATACCCTGGTGCTACTAGGAGTACTAGTAAAGTACACATTAACATAATGTATATCCAATATACTTATATCGACCTTGCCAGCCTTCTCATCTACCAAGTATATAGGGTAATTCTGCTCCAGTGGTTGTTCCCCTTATTACAGAAGCACTTAGTCTCGGGTTTGGGTTCAACCTTGGGTTTCTTCACTAGAGCAGCAGCTAATTTGCCGTTTCATGAAGTATCCCATTTTTGCCCTTGCCCTTCTTGAAACTAGTGGTTTCACTAACCATCAACAATTGATGCTCCTTCTTGACTTCTACTTTCGCGGTGTCAAACATCATGAATATCTCAAGGATCATCATATCTATCTCTGATATGTTATAGTTCATCATGAAGCTCTAGCAGTTTGGTGGCAATGACTTTGGAGAAACATCACTATCTCATCTGGAAGATCAACTCCCACTTGATTCAAGTGATTGTTGTACCCAGACAATCTGAGCACAAGCTCAACGATTCAGCTTTTCTCCCTTAGTTTGCAGGCTAAGAAAATCGTCGGAGGTCTTATACCTCTTGACGTGGGCATGAGCCTGAAATCCCAATTTTAGCCCTCGAAACATCTCATATGTTTCGCGACGTTTCGAAATCGTCTTTGGTGCCTCATCTCTAAACCGTTTGACTGAACTATCATGTAGTTATCAAAACGTGTATGTCAAATGTTCGCAACATCCACAAACGACGTTCGAGGCTCAGCACACCGAGCGGTGCATTAAGGACATAAGCCTTCTACGAAGCAATGAGGACAATCCTCAATTTACGGACCCAGTCCGCATAATTGCTACTATCAACTTTCAACTAAATTTTCTCTAGGAACATATCTAAAACAGTAGAGCTAAAGCGCGAACTACGACATAATTTGCAAGAATCTTTTGACTATGTTCAGGATAATTAAGTTCATCTTATGAACTCCCACTCAGGTAGACATCCCTCTAGTCATCTAAGTGATTAGACGATCCGAGTCAACTAGGCCGTGTCCGATCATCATGTGAGACGGACTAGTCATCATCGGTGAACATCTTCATGTTGATCGTATCTACCATATGACTCATGCTCGACCTTTCGGTCTCTTGTGTTCCGAGGCCATGTCTGTACATGCTAGGCTCGTCAAGTCAACCTAAGTGTTTCACGTGTGTAAATCTGGCTTACACCCGTTGTATGTGAACATTAGAATCTATCACACCCGATCATCACGTGGTGCTTCAAAACGACGAACTTTCGCAATGGTGCACAGTTAGGGGGAACACTTTCTTGAAGTTTTAATGAGGGATCATCTTATTTACTACCGTCGTTCTAAGCAAATAATATGCATAAACATGATAAACATCACATGCAATCAAAATAGTGACATGATATGGCCAATATCATTTTGCTCCTTTTGATCTCCATCTTCGGGGCTCCATGATCATCATCATCACCGGCATGACACCATGATCTCCATCATCGTGTCTCCATGAAGTTGTCTCGCCAACTTATTACTTCTACTACTATGGCTACCGGTTAGCAATAAAGTAAAGTAATTACATTGCGTTGTTCAATGACACGCAGGTCATACAATAAATAAAGACAACTCCTATGGCTCCTGCCGGTTGTCATACTCATCGACATGCAAGTCGTGATTCCTATTACAAGAACATGATCAATCTCATACATCGCATATCATTCATCACATTCTTCTTGGCTATATCATATCACATAGCATACCCTACAAAAACAAGTTAGATGTCCTCTAATTGTTGTTTGCATGTTTTACGTGGCTGCTATGGGTTTCTAGCAAGAACATTCCTTACCTACGCAAAACCCACAACGTGATATGCCAATTGCTATTTACCCTTCATAAGGACCCTTTTCATCGAATCCGATCCGACTAAAGTGGGAGAGGCTGGCACCCGCTAGCCACCTTATGCAACAAGTGCATGTCAGTCCGTGGAACCTGTCTCACGTAAGTGTACGTGTAAGGTCGGTCCGGGCCGCTTCATCCCACAATGCCGCCGAATCAAGATTGGACTAGTAACGGTAAGCATATTGAACAAAATCAACGCCACAACTACTTTTGTTCTACTCATGCATAGAATCTACGCAGTAGACCTAGCTCTGATACCACAGTTGGGGAACGTAGCAGAAATTCAAAATTTTCCTACGAGTCACCAAGATCTATATATGGAGAAACTAGCAATGAGAGAGAGGGGAGTGCATCTACATACCCTTGTAGATCTCTAAGCGGAAGCGTTCAAGAGAACGGGGTTGAAGGAGTCGTACTCATCGTGATCCAAATCACCGGAGATCCTAGTGCCGAACGGACGGCACCTCCGCATTCAACACACGTACAGCCCGGGGACGTCTCCTCCTTCTTGATCCAGCAAGGGGAGAGGAGAAGTTGAGGGAGATCTCCGGCAGCACGACGGCGTGGTGGTGGAGCTTGCAGTTCTCCGGCACGGCTTCGCCAAGCACTAGGGAGGAGGAGGTGGTGTTGGGGAGGGAGAGGGCTGCGCCAGGGGCAAGGGTGAAGCTCCCATGCGCCTCCCCACTATATATAGGGGTGGAGGGGGCTGGTTTCTTGCCCTCCAAGTCCATTGGGGCGTTGGCAAAGGTGGGAGGAAAGAAATCCCATCATTTCCTTCCCCACCGATTGTTATCCCCCTTTTTAGGGATCTTGATCTTATCCCTTCGGGATATGATCTTATTCCTTCTAAGGGGGGATCTTGGTGCGCCTTGACCAAGGGTGTTGGGCCTTGCCCCCACTACCCACGTTCATGTGGGTCCCACCATGCTGGTAGGCCCCACTCCGGAACCTTCTAGAACCTTCCCAGTACAATACCGAAAAATCCCGAACATTTTCCGGTGGCCAGAATAGGACTTCCCATATATAAATCTTTACCTCCGGACCATTCCGGAACTCCTCGTGACGTCCGGGATCTCATCCGGGACTCCGAACAACAGTCGGTAACTCACACCAATTCCCATAACAACTCTAGTGTCACCGAACCTTAAGTGTGTAGACCCTACGGGTTCGGGAATCATGCAGACATGACCGAGACAGCTCTCTGGCCAATAACCAACAGCGGGATCTGGATACCCATGTTGGCTCCCAGATGTTCCACGATGATCTCATCGGATGAACCAGGATGTCAAGGATTCAAGCAATCCCATGTACAATTCCCTTTGTCTAGCGGTATTGTACTTGCCCGAGATTCGATCGTCGGTATGCCGATACCTTGTTCAATCTCGTTACCGGCAAGTCTGTTTACTCATTCCGTAACACATCATCCCGTGATCAACCCCTTGGTCACATTGTGCACATTATGATGATGTCCTACCGAGTGGGCCTAGAGATACCTTTCCGTCTACCGGAGTGACAAATCCCAGTCTCGATTCGTCCCAACCCAACAGACACTTTCGGAGATACCTGTAGTGCACCTTTATAGCCACCCAGTTACGTTGTGACGTTTGGTACACCCAAAGCATTCCTACGGTATCCGGGAGTTGCACAATCTCATGGTCTAAGGAAATGATACTTGACATTAGAAAAGCTTTAGCATACGAACTACACGATCTTTGTGCTAGGCTTAGGATTGGGTCTTGTCCATCACATCATTCTCCTAATGATATGATCACGTTATCAACGACATCCAATGTCCATGGTCAGGAAACCGTTACCATCTATTGATTAACGAGCTAGTCATCTAGAGGCTTACTAGGGACTTGGTGTTGTCTATGTACCTACACATGTATCTGAGTTTCCTATCAATACAATTATAGCATGGCTAATAAACGATTATCATGAACAAGGAAATATAATAATAATAACTAATTTATTATTGCCTCTAGGGCATATTTCCAACACCCTCCACCCTCGTGGCTGGTGGGTGGTCTCCCTGTGGTGCTTTCTTCGTCCAACATTTTTAATATATTCCAAAACTCACTTTCGTGGAGCTTCGAGACTTTTGGAGTTGTGCACAATAGGTCTCTAATATTTGCTCCTTTATTTCCAGCCCAGAATTTCAGCTGCCGGCATTCTCCCTCTTCGTGTAAACCTTATAAAATAAGAGAGAAAAGGCATAAGTATTGTGACATAATGTGTAGTAACAACCCATAATGCAATAAATATTGATATAAAAGCATGATGCAAAATGGACGTATCAACTCCCCCAAGCTTAGACCTCGCTTGTCCTTGGGGGGCGCTTGGAGACGTCATGGTGATCTAGATCTGTCAGAAAAATAGCTCGAAACAAAAGCAGAGGATTTTGTCGTGGTACCGTGGTCAAAATAGGTCCCTGATTAAAGAATACTTCATCTATTTCCCTTCTTTCATTCATAAACATATCATTTTCATGGTCTAGCAAATATTGTTCTAAAGGATCATTAGGAGGCACGACAATAGAAGCAAGACCGATAATTTCATCTTTACTAGGCAATTCTTTATCAAGGGTTGTCTACGAAATTTAGCAAAATTAAAGTCATAAGACATATCCCCTAAGCCAACAGTAACAATATTATTTTCGCAGTCTATCTTAGCATTAACAGTAATCAAGAAGGGTCTACCAAATATAATGGGACAAAATTCATCTTGTGGGGAACCAAGAACAAGAAAATCAGTAGGATATTCAATTTTCCCACACAAGACTTCAACATCTCTAACAATCCCAATTGGTTAAATAGTGTCTCTATTGTCAAGTTTAATTGTAACATCAATACCTTCTATTTCAGCAGGTGCAATATCATGCATAATTTCTTGGTATAAGGAATGAGGTATTGCATTCACACTAGCACCCATATCACATAAGCCATGATAACAATGGTCTCCTATTTTAACAGAAACAACACGCATGCCAACAATAGGTCTATGTTTATTTTTAGTATCGGGTCTCGCAATTCTAGCAGCTTTGCCAAAGAAATAAATAACACGCCCATCAATATTATCGACCAAGAGATCTTTAACCATAACAATACTAGGTGATGACCCGCAAGTATATGGGATAGTTGTAGCCTCTTTCGACAAGTAAGAGTGTCCAACCCAATGAGGAGCTAAAGGTAGAACATATACTCTCTCAAGTCCTATCGGCCACTGATATGACTCTACGCACGCTTGACGTTCGCTTTCCCTAGAACGAGTATGAAACTAGAAGTACTTTGTAGGTGTTGTTGGATACTTTTGCAATATAATAAAGAGCATGTAAATAAAAACTAGGGTCTGATTAGATAAAGAAGCAATAAAGTAAATATAGCGAGTGTGGAAAAGTGGTGGTAGGAGTTGTGAAATTGTCCCTAAGCAATTGACTACTTTACTAGACCGATAGCAAGTTTTATGTGGGAGAGGCCACTGCTAGCATGTCATCCCTGACTTGGAATTCTATGCACTTATGATTGGAACTATTAGCAAGCATCCGCAACTACTAAATTTCATTAAGGTAAAACCCAACCATAGCATTAAGATATATTGGTCCCCCTTCAATCCCGTATGCATCAATTTCTATGATAGGTTGAAGCTTCTGTCACTCTTGCCCTCCATGACATAGTCCTATCAACATACAACTAACCCTATGGTGTGAGCCATGCGCGCGCTCATATGATGGGAACCAAAGGACAACAACATAACCACAAGCAAATTAAATCAATCATAGCAATTCATCAACCACCAATAGGACAACGAAAATCTACCCAGACATCATAGGATGGCAACACATCATTGGATAATAATATGAAGCATAAAGCACCATGTTCAAGTAGAGGGTACAGCGGGTTGCGGGAGAGTGGACCGCTGTAGATAGAGGGAGGGAAGGTGATGGAGATGTTGGTGAAGATGGCAGAGGTGTTGGTGAAGATCGCGGTGATGATGATGGCCCCCGGCGGCGTTCCGGCGCCACCGGAAGCAAAGGGGGAGAGAGCCCCCCCCCCCTTCTTCTTCTTCCTTGACCTCCTCCCTAGATGGGAGAAGGGTTTCCCCTCTGGTCCTTGGCTCCCATGGTGTGGGAGGGGCGAGAGCCCCTCTGAGATTGGATCTGTGTCTCTGTCTCTTTCTGTTTCTGCGTTCTTAGATTCTGCCCCTCCACCGTTTCTTTTATATCCGGAGATCCGTAACTCCGATTGGGGTGAATCTTTCGCCCAGATCTTTCTAATAAAATTAGCTTTCTTGCGGCAAGAGAAGAGCGTCAACCGCCTCACGGGGGCCCCAGGAGAGTCCAGGGCACGCCTGCCTCCCTGGGTCGCGCCCCCTATCTCCTGGCCCCCTCGGGCACCGTCTCGCGTTGATTTTGCTTCCCAAAAATAACAAATATTACAAAATAATTCTCCGTTCGTTTTTATCCCGTTTGGACTCCGTTTGATATGGGGTTTCTAAGAAACATAAAACATGCAACAGACAGGAGCTGGCACTAGGCACTGGATCAATATGTTAGTCCCAAAAAATAGTATAAAAAGTTGCCAAAATTATATGAAAGTTGTAGAATATTGGAATGGAACAATAAAAAATTATAGATATGAAGGAGATGTATCAGCATCCCCAAGCTTAATTCTTGCTCGTCCTCGAATAGGTAAATGTTAAAAAAAAAATTGATGTGGAATGCTACCTAGCATAATCTTGATCATGTAATCTAATCATGGCATGAATATTAAGACACGAGTGATTCAAAGCAATAGTCTATCATTTGACATAAAAATGATAATACTTCAAGCATACCAACCAGGCAATTATGTCTTATCAAATAACATAGCCAAAGAAAGCTTATCCCTACAAAATCATATAGTTTGGCCATGCTTCATTTTTGTCACACAAAATGCTCCCATCATGCAGAACCCCAATGACGAGCCGAGCAATTGGTTCATACTTTTTAACGCGCTTCAGCCTTTTCAACCCTCACGCAATACATGAGCGCAAGCCATGGATATAGCACTATAGGTGGAGTAGTATATGATGGTGGAGGTTTATGTGGAGAAGACAAAAAGGGAGAAAGTCCCACATCGACGCGGCTAATCAACGGGCTATGGAGATGCCCATCAATTGATGTCAATGCGAGGAGTAGGGATTGCCTTGCAACGGATGCACTAAGAGCTATAAGTGTATGAAAGCTCAAACTAAAACTAAGTGGGTGTGCATCCAACTTGCTTGCTCATGAAGACCTCGGGCATTTGAGGAAGCCCATCATCGGAATATACAAGCCAAGTTCTATAATGAAAATTCCCACTAGTATGTGAAAGTGATAACTCAAGAGACTCTCTATATGAAGAACATGGTGCTACTCTGAAGCACAAGTGTGGTAAAAGGATAGTAACGTTGCCCCTTCTCTCTTTTTCTCTCTCTTTTTCTTTTTTTTCTTTTTTATTATTTTATTATTTTTATTTTTTGGTGGGCTTCTTTGGCCTCTTTTTTTTATTTGGGCTTCTTTGGCCTCTTTGATTTTTCATAAAGTCCAGAGTCTCATCCCGACTTGTGGGGGAATCATAGTCTCCATCATACTTTCCTCACTGGGGCAATGCTCTAATAATGATGATCATCACACTTTTATTTATTTACAACTCAACATTACAACTCGATATCTAGAACAAATATATGACTCTATATGAATGCCTCCGGCGGTATACCGGGATGTGCAATGATCTAGCGTAGCAATGACATCAAAAAATGGACAAGCCATGAAATATCATGCTAGCTATCTTACGATCATGCAAAGCAATATGACAATGAATGCTCAAGTCATGTATATGATGATGATGGAAGTTGCATGGCAATATATCTTGGAATGGCTATGGAAATGCCATGATAGGTAGGTATGGTGGCTGTTTTGAGGAAGATATCAGGAGGCTTATGTGTGATAGAGTGTATCGTATCACGGGGTTTGGATGCACCGGCGAAGTTTGCACCAACTCTCGAGGTGAGAAAGGGCAATGCACGGTACCGAAGAGGCTAGCAATGATGGAAGGGTGAGAGTGCGTATAATCCATGGACTCACATTAGTCATAAAGAACTCATATACTTATTGCAAAAGTTTATTAGCCCTCAAAGCAAAGTACTACTACGCATGCCCCTAGAGGGATAGATTGGTAGGAAAAGACCATCGCTCGTCCCCGACTGCCAATCATAAGGAAGACAATCAAAGAAACACCCCATGCTTCAAATGTGTCACACAACGGTTACGATACGTGCATGCTACGGGACTTGCAAACCTCAACACAAGTATTTCTCAATTTCACAATTACTCAACTAGCACGACTCTAATATCACCACCTTTATATCGCAAAACTATTGCAAGGAATCAAACATATCATATACAGTGATCTACAAGTTTTATGTAGGATTTTATGACTAACTATGTGAATGACCAATTCCTGCCATCTCTCTAAATAGATATAAGTGAAGCAAGAGAGTTTAATTCTTTCTACAAAAGATATGTCCATGCTCTAACAAATATAAGTGAAGCAAAAGAGCATTCTACAAATGGCGGTTTTCTAAGTAAAGAGAAACAGGCAATCCAAACTTCAAATGATATAAGTGAAGCACATGAAGCATTCTATAAATCAACCAAGTACTATCTCATACCAGCATGGTGCATAAAAGAAAAGTGAAAACTAAATGCAAAAGACGCTCCAAGACTTGCACATATCGCATGAACGAAACGAATCTGAAAACATACCAATACTTGTTGAAGAAAGAGGGGATGCCTTCCAGGGCATTCCCAAGCTTAGACGCTTGAGTCTCCTTGAATATTTAGTTGGGGTGCCTTGGGCATCCCCAAGCTTGAGCTCTTGCCTCTCTTCCTTTTCCTCATATCGAGACATCCTCGATTAGACACTCATCCACACAAAACTTCAACAGAAAACTCGGTAAGATCCGTTAGTATAATAAAGCAAATCACTACTCTAAGTACTGTTGCAAACCAATTCATATTTTGTTTTTGCATTGTGTCTACTGTATTATAACTTTTCCATGGCTTAATCCGCTGATAGGAATTGATAGTTTCATCTAAACAAGCCAACTATGCATCAAAAACAGAATCTGTCAAAAATAGAACAGTTTGTAGAAATCTGAACATTCACAATACTTCTGGTACCCCAAAAATTCTACCAAAATTAGGAAAAATAAACAATTTGTACAGCAAGACAGTGCAAAAGCAATCAGAACCATTTTACGTTCCAGGAAAAAAATGTAAAATCGAGCACTACAGCCAAAGTTTCTGTCCTGCACCATACAAACCAACAAGCATTGTAAACATCCTAAAGGCAAACCTTGGCACATTATTTTTATAATACAATGGAATTGTACAAGGGGATAATTATTTTTGATGAAAAGTTTCTGTAATTAAGATTCAGAAAGTTTCCGTGAGCATGAACAAAGTTCAAGGAGCTCTCCTACGTCAACAATGCTTGTCTCTCTCACTTTCACTTTCCTTTTTGAAAAGTTTTTAGGTTCCCCTCTTTTTTTAACTATAAGAAAGCACTCAACAGAAATAAATGACTCTCTAAAACTTCCGAGTTGTCTCCCTACAGCGCTTTCTTTAAAGCCATTAAGCTAGGCATATAGGCTCAAGTAATGAATCCACCCGGATCCCAAGGTATATCAAAGCCAATTTTAATTAACAATGATTTATAATTTAGTAGTGAGCACAAAGTAACATGTATCATGTAACAACGAAGTATAACTCTCTTCCTATGCATCGGCATGTCATAGAAGAACAATTCATACACACCAAGTAAAGGCCACTGCATAGTATAAGCAGTTTCTTGCAATTTTATCATATTGGAAACATGGAGAGGCGGAGATATAGTTCCTCTCTCATAATAATTGCAAGTAGGAGCAGCAAGCACATGCATATTATATCTATCAAAATCATCATGTGCAACGGTAAAAGGCAGCCCATCAACATAATCCTTAATAAGCACAAACTTCTCCGATATAGTGTGGTTTGGAGAATTCAAAAAGATAATAGGACTATCATGCGTGGGTGCAATAGCAACAATTTCATGTTTAACATAAGGAACTATAGCAAGTTCATCTTCATAAGCATAATTCATATTGGCATCTTGGCCACAAGCATAGCAAGCATCATCAAAAAGGGGTAATTCAAGAGAATCAACGGGATCATAACAATCATCATAGCAATCATCCTTTGGTAAGAATGAAGGGAAATTAAACAATGTATGGGATAAATAGTTACTCTCATTAGAAGGTGGGCACGGGTGATCAATCCGCTCTTCCTCCTTTTGTTCTTTGCTCTCCTCCTCATCTTTTTCATCCAATGAGCTCACGGTTTCATCAATTTCTTCTTCCATAGCTTCCTGCAAAATATTAGTCTCTTCTTGGACAACAGAGACTTTCTCAATAAATGCATCAATATTGTAATTGTATTCATAATTTTTATAGCAATATCTAAGTATAGCAAAATTTCCAGGTCTGTAAACTGAATCATCAAAATCTTCAAACTCTTTAAACATAGATTCAATCTCATAAGCACCCATAAAAGCAACAAATTCTTCTATTTGTTCCACATCATAGTAATCATATCTACCATTAGCATAAGAAGCTAAGGTTTCATTATCATAAATTCGCATGAAAAGGGAAGGTGTGGAGCCTTCATCCTAGAGCAACAAGTATAATCATATCTCAAGCATAGATGCCTAGCATACCAATACAACATATAAATTTGATCCCATAATAGTTTCCCTTTTTGTGTCAAGCGATAATCCCTAAAGTATTCACGTTGATCCAACGTGTCTCCCATAACAAAGTTGAATTGGGTTTTCTCAGGATTATCAAAGTAGTACATAATATCTTTCACATAATGAGCATCGAGGGTTTTAGGAGGTTCCCCATCTCCATGAGTAGCAAGTACACCTAATGTTTTTGGTATTTCGTGTTCCATATCCATAACTAAAGATAGAGAACAACTTAGAACAGCAAATAAAAACTATTCAAAGATAAAGCAAACAAGCACACACGAGAATATTCACCCCATGCTATGACTCCCCGGCAATGGCGCCAGAAAAAGGTCTTGATGACCCGCAAGTATACGGGGTAGTTGTAGCCTCTTTCGATAAGTAAGAGTGTCGAACCCAACGAGGAGCTAAAGGTAGAACAAATACTCTCTCAAGTCCTATCGGCCACTGATATGACTCTACGCATGCTTGACGTTCGCTTTCCCTAGAACGAATATGAAACTAGAAGTACTTTGTAGGTGTTGTTGGATAGTTTTGCAAGATAATAAAGAGCACGTAAATAAAAAGTAGGGGCTGTTTAGATAAAGAAGCAATAAAGTAAATATAGCGAGTGTGGAAAAGTGGTGGTAGGAGTTGTGAAATTGTCCCTAAGCAATTGACTACTTTACTAGACCGATAGCAAGTTTTATGTGGGAGAGGCCGCTGCTAGCATGTCATCCCTGACTTGGAATTCTATGCACTTATGATTGGAACTATTAGCAAGCATCCGCAACTACTAACGTTCATTAAGGTAAAACCCAACCATAGCATTAAGATATATTGGTCCCCCTTCAATCCTGTATGCATCAATTTCTATGCTAGGTTGAATCTTCTGTCACTCTTGCCCTCCAATACATAGTCCTATCAACATACAACTAACCCTATGGTTTGATCCACGCGCGCGCTCATATGATGGGCACCAAAGGACAGCAACATAACCATAAGCAAATTAAATCAATCATAGCAATTCATCAACCACCAATAGGACAACGAAAATCTACCCAGACATCATAGGATGGCAACACATCATTGGATAATAATATGAAGCATAAAGCACCATGTTCAAGTAGAGGGTACATCGGGTTGCGGGAGAGTGGACCGCTGTAGATAGAGGGAGGGAAGGTGATGGAGATGTTGGTGAAGATGGCGAAGGTGTTGGTGAAGATCGCGGTGATGATGATGGCCCCCGGCGGCGTTCCGGCGCCACCGGAAGCAAAGGGGGAGAGAGCCCCCCCCCCCCCTTCTTCTTCTTCCTTGACCTCCTCCCTAGATGGGAGAAGGGTTTCCCCTCTGGTCCTTGGCTCCCATGGCGTGGGAGGGGCGAGAGCCCCTCCGAGATTGGATCTGTCTCTCTGTCTCTTTCTGTTTCTACGTTCTCAGATTCTGCCCCTCCATCGTTTCTTTTATATCCGGAGATCCGTAACTCCGATTGGGGTGAATTTTTTGCCCAGATCTTTCTCATGAAATTAGCTTTCTTGCGGCAAAAGAAGAGCGGCAACTGCCTTACGGGGGTCCAGGAGAGTCTAGGGCGCGCCTGCCTCCTTGGGGCGCGCCCCTATCTCCTGTCCCCCTCAGGCATCGTCTCGCGTTGATTTTACTTCCCAAAAATCACAAATATTCCAAAATAATTCTCCGTCCGTTTTTATCCTGTTTGGACTCTGTTTGATATGGGGTTTCTGCAAAACATAAAACATGCAACAGACAGGAACTGGCACTGGGCACTAGATCGATATGTTAGTCCCAAAAAATAGTGTAAAAAGTTGCCAAAAGTATATGAAAGTTGTAGAATATTGGCATGGAACAATCAAAATTATAGATACGACGGAGATGTATCACTTGGTTCAACTTTAATTTGCTCAGGGGGAGTAGTTGTTCTAGCATTACTCTTACAAACCACAGTTGAGGCTTTAGCATGATCCTTTATTCTAACCGGGAAATGTGGTTTCTCAATATAAGCGGTAGGAACAATAGGATCAACATTATACGTAATAGTTTTTTCTTCAACTTTAATAGGTTCTACTACTTTCACTTTAATGGGAGGATGATATTTAAACCACTTCTCCTTAGGGAGATCAACATGAGTAGCAAATGATTCACAGAAAGAAACTACTATCTCACAGTCAAGTCCATATTTAGTGCTAAATTCACGAAAAGCATCGGTATCCATAAAAGATTTAACACAATCAAACTTAGGGGTTATACCTGACTCCTTACCTTCGTCAAGTTCCCAATCTTCAGAGTTGCATTTAATTCTTTCCAATAAATCCCATTTGAATTCAATAGTCTTCATCATAAAAGAACCAGTACAAGAAGTATCAGCATGGAGCGATCATTATGAGAAAGTCGAGCATAATTTTTTTGAAAAATAATTCCTGTTGAGAGCTCATGATTTGGGGCATGAATACAACAATTACTTGAGCCTCCCCCAAGCTTGAGTGACACTTTCTCCTTCACGAGGCCAAAAATTATATATATAATTGCGATCACGATGAACCAAATGCATAGGGTAAAACTTCGGATGAAATTGCAATTTCAATCAGTTGTAGTTCCATGATCCAATATCATCACATAGCCTAAACCATGTCAATGACTTTCCCTTCAAAGAAAAAGGGAAGAACTTCCTCTTGACAACATCCTCGGGCATACCTGTAGACTTAAATAATCCCCAAACTTCATCCACATAGATTAGGTGCATATTGGGATGTAATGTTCCATCTCCTGTATAGAAATAGCTAGCAGGTTCTCTATCATAGCAGAAGGAATTTCAAAGTAAACATTTCTAGTAAGTTCAGTAAGTTGAGGAGCAACTCTTTGCACTTCTGGTCGGGGTGAAGATACCCCGAACAAGCCCCTTAAAGGATTATTTTCCATAGTAACAAGTGACAATAAATTTCAGCACACTATATAAATGTTTCCTTACCAAATTCCACCTACCAAAGGCGCTTCACTCCCCGGCAACAGCGCAAGAAAAGAGTCTTCATGACCCACAAGTATAGGGGATCTATGGTAGTCCTTTCGATAAGTAAGAATGTCGAACCCAACGAGGAGCAGAAGGAAATGACAAGCAGTTTTCAGTAAGGTATTCTCTGCAAGCACTGGAATTATCGGTAACAGATAGTTTTGTGGTAAGATAATTCGTAACGGGTAACAAGTAACAAAGTAACTAAGGTGCAGAAAGGTGGACCAATCCCTTTTGTAGCAAAGGACAAGCCTGGACAAACTCTTATATAAAGCAAAGTGCTCCCAAGGACACATGGGGATTAGTGTCCAGCTAGTTTTCATCATGCTCATATGATTCACGTTCGTTACTTTGATAATTTGATATGTGGGTGGACCGGTGCTTGGGTACTGCCCTTCCTTAGACAAGCATCCCACTTATGATTAACCCCTCTTGCAAGCATCCACAACTACAAAAGAAGAATTAAGGTAAACCTAACCATAGCATGAAATATATGGATCCAAATCAGCCCCTTACGAAGCAACGCATAAACTAGGGTTTAAGCTTCTGTCACTATAGCAACCCATCATCTACTTATTACTTCCCAATGCTTTCCCCTAGGACCAAATCATGGTGAAGTGTCATGTAGTCAACATTCACATAACACCACTAGAAGAAAGACAACATACATCTCATCAAAATATTGAACGAATACCAAATTCACATGATTACTTATAACAAGACTGCTCCCATGTCCTCAGGAACAAACATAACTACTCACAAATCATATTCATGTTCATAGTTAGAGGGATATTGAATAGCATTAAGGATATGAACATATGATCTTCCACTGAATAAACCAACTAGCATCAACTACAAGGAATAATCAACACTACTAGCAACCCACATGTACCAATCTGAGGTTTTGAGACAAAGATCGGATACAAGAGATGAACTAGGTTTGAGAGGAGATGGTGCTGGTGAAGATGTTAATGGAGATTGCCCCCCTCTCGATGAGAGGATCGATGGTGATGACGATGGCGATGATTTCCCCCTCCCGGAGGGATGTTTCCCTGGCAGAACAGCTCCGCCGGAGCCCTACACTACTAGGAAAAGGGCTATAGATGGAATTGACACTAATGGCGCACCAGATATGTGGTGCGCCATTAGTATATACTAATGGCGCACCACCCTCTGATGCGCCATTAGTGTTGAAACTACTAATGGCGCACCCTGCCCACGGTGCGCCATTAGTACCAAATTTTTTTTGAACTAGTGCGCCTGTCCAAACATATTAATGGCGCATCCTCTGGTGGTGCGCCATTACTAGTTGTAACTAGTAATGGCGCACCAGCCAGAAGGTGCGCCACTAATGTTATTTTTTTATTATTGTTTTTATTCCTTTTTTTGCAAAAGTACTAATGGCGCACCACCAGGGGGTGCGCCATTAGTAACCTGGATTACTAATGGCGCATTTGTTGTTGGTGCGCCATTAGTAAGTGGGCAGCAACAAGATATTTTGGACAGCCTCTCCTCCCACACTCACTTTCTCCCCACTTCATTCTCTCCACCGCCTCCTCCTTGTCTCGGGTGCCTCCTCTTTTTCACCTCATTTCCACCATAGATTCATTCAAATTAAGTGGTTAAGTTACCTTGTTTTGCTAGGTAAGTAAGGGGGGAAGCTATATTTATGTTGTTCTCCCTACAACGATGTGCACATGCACTTTTTATGCCCTAGCTAGATCTATGTATGTTCGTGGTGTTGCATATGTTTGTGGTGTTGCATATGTGTTTGTGTTTGGAGGTGTACCAGTATTTGAAATGCGATAGTTGCCAATATTTGGCCGGAATGTTGATTCATTTCCGTTTCGGCGAGAATTTTGGCATTAAGCATTCTTTTTGGTCCTATTTTTAGGGAAAGTCATGCCAAATTTTTTCTTGGTTCTAAAATATCGTTTTGCTCTACCCTGCAGGCGACCATGGTCCGCACGATGACCGAAGGCATCGTGAATAGGTTTTTGAGGTCCGCGAAGGCCGAGATGCTTCAAAAGAACAAGACGGAGATAAGATGTCCGTGTCGAAGATGCAAGCTGAATAGCCTTATTGCGGACCCGGATTCCGGGCAGGTGCGGGACCACCTGCTCTTGCGTGGTTTCATGGATGGCTATCGGTGGCAAGGTGATGAAGATGACTATGAAGTCGTCCATGGGGGCCGGGCAAGAAATGAGGAAGGGCAGCAAGACAAGCACCGCGGCTCGGGGGGGCGAGAAGACGAAGAATCCCCAGGAGATGATCACGACGGTGATGCTGTACACAGTCATCATGTAGAAGATGCAGGACGTGATGATGATGCCGGCGGAGCAGACGACGCTGGACCATCGATGGGCTAGGTGCAGGACCCTCATATTCAAGAGCTTCTTCTCAAGCAGACGGATAACGCAAGAGCTGCCGCCCGAGAGAAAGCCAAGATGGATCAACTTGAGTTAGACGTGGTTACTCCATTGTATGAAGGATGCAGGCCCGAGGATACCCGCCTGAAAGTAACGCTCATGGCTCTGGAGATGAAGGTAAAACACAAAATGACCGACGCATGCTTCGATGAGAACATGTCATTCTGGCACGAACGTCTTCCCAAGGGGAACAAGTGCCTGACCAGTTTGGAGGAGGCGAAGAAAATCATGTGTCCTCTGGATTTACCGCACGTGAAATACCATGTGTGCATGAACAATTGCATCATTTATCGGGACGAGCACGCGGAGTCTACCATATGTCCGGTGTGCGGTGTCACTCGATACAAGAAGAGGAAGAAAGCTCCTCGAAAAGTGGTGTGGTACTTTCTGATCACTCCTCGTCTGCAGCGGTATTTCGCGGATCCTAAGGTAGCAAAGCTCCTGCGTTGGCACGCGGATAGGGAGGAGAAGAAGCGAGAAGATGACGCAAATGATCCGGAGATAGATAAAAAAGACAAGATGCTGAGTCACCCTAAGGATGCGAGCCAGTGGCAAGCGTTGAACTTCGAATACCCAGAATTTGGGAACGATCCAAGGAAAATCGTGCTGGGCGCGAGCACCGATGGAGTCAATCCGTTTGGCAGCCATAGAAGCACACATAGCACCTGGCCTGTGTTTGTGTGGATGTACAACCTTCCCCCCTGGTTGTGCATGAAGAGGAAGTACATTCACATGAGTATGCTAATTGAAGGGCCGAAACAATCAGGGAACGACATCAATCTGTATCTGGGGCTGCTGAAAGAGGAGCTTGACACGCTGTGGAAAACGCCAGCCAATACGTGGGACGCCATAGAGAAAGAATATTTCCCTATGAGAGCCGCACTGCTCACGACGGTGCACGACTATCTCGGTTACGGATATCTTGCGGGGCAGGTAGTCCACGGATTTTCTGGATGCGTAAGGTGCATGGATGACACAACGTATCGCCAGCTAGATAGAGATCCCGGGTCTTCGAAAACCGTGTTCATGGGACATCGAAGGTGGCTTCGCGATGATGACCCGTGGAGGAAACGCAAGGATCTGTTCGATGGTGAAACCGAACCCCGAAAACGCCCGTGTACGAGGAGCGGCGAGGAAATAGACAAGCTGTTGAAAAATTGGAAAGACTGCCCACTGCCGGGAAAGAAGCAAAAGGCGCCAGAGCCGCTGCTGAAGGTATGGAAAACGAGGTCTGTTTTCTGGGACTTGCCGTACTGGAAGATCCACCGTGTGCCTCACAGCCTTGATGTCATGCATATCACGAAGAACGTGTGCGAGAGTCTGCTTGGTACCCTGCTCAACATGCCAGAGAGGACCAAAGATGGGCCAAAAGCAAGGGCAGACTTGAAATCAATGGGCATCAGGCAGGAGCTTCACGCTATATATGATGATGATGATGATGATGATGATGATGATGATGATGATGATGATGAGGCGAAGCAGGACACAGAAAGTCGTCGCAAAGGCAAAAAGGCCAAGAAGACCGGAAATGACTACCCTCCCGCGTGCTTCACTCTAAGTCAGGAGGAGATCGAGCAGTTTTTCACCTGCCTCCTAGGAGTAAAACTTCCTTACGGTTACGCGGGGAAGATAAGCAGATACCTAGACCCAGCGAAGCAGAAGTTCAGCGGGATGAAGTCTCACGACTGTCACGTGCTGATGACGCAGATACTTCCAGTTGCAATCCGTGGGATCATGGACGCGCACGTCCGTGAAACGCTATTTGGCCTATGCAACTTCTTCGACGTCATCTCTCGGAAGTCGATTGGCGTGAGGCAACTCAGAAGGCTACAGGAAGAGATCGTGGTGATACTATGCGAGCTTGAGATGTACTTCCCGCCCGCATTCTTCGACGTTATGGTGCATCTGCTGGTCCATATAGTGGAGGATATCATCCAACTCGGGCCGACGTTCCTGCACAGCATGATGCCGTTCGAAAGGATGAATAGTGTCATCAAAGGATACGTTCGCAACATGTCACGTCCAGAAGGAAGCATAGCCAGGGGCTTTCTGACCGAAGAGTGCATCTCCCACTGCACGAATTATCTAGGCATCGAGAACCCCGTTGGTCTGCCCGTCAACAGGCACCTCGGCAGGCTCGCTGGATGGGGTCACCGTGAGGGTCGCCGCGAAATGCATGTCGACTTCGAGGGTCGACTCGCCGACTTTGAAAGAGCAAACCTAGTCGCGCTACAACACATAGACGTGGTCGATCCTTGGGTGGTAGAGCACAAAACCTTTATTAAGAAGACGTACAATGACCGAGGCCAACAGAGGACGGACGGAGATACACTCAAAGAGCACAACTCATGTTTCACGCGTTGGTTCAAGCAGAAGCTTCTGTCGTACCCTTTACATGAGGATTCTTCTGTGGAAGAACAACTCATATTCGCCTTGTCACAGGGCGCCGAGCACAACCTGATGACCTATGAGGCGTACGATATCAATGGCTACACATTCTACACCGAGGCCAAGGACATGAAGAGCGATGGTTATCAGAACTCCGGGGTAACGATGGAATCCTACACCGGTAACGACAAGGACAGATACTACGGAAGGATCGAGGAGATCTGGGAGCTGAGCTACGCTGGAGAGAAGGTACCGATGTTCCGTGTCAGATGGGCCAAGAACGTCATAAAAGAAGACCGGTATTTCACCACCATGGTTATACCCGAAGCCAAATCCAAGACCGCGGGCGCAAACGTCACCGCGAAAAATGAGCCATGGGTACTGGCTTCCCAAGTGGACCAATGCTTCTTCATTACCGACCCGCCAAAGCCCAGTCGTGTTGTCGTGAGGAGAGGCAAAAGGAAGATCATCGGAATGGATGGAGTAGTCAATGAGCAAGACTTCGACAAGTACGGCGACCCGAGGATCGAACATGGCGACGATGATGAAGTAGCAGCATACACCACAAGGAGAAGCAGGACCACCCTACCTAAAGGACGTCCGTTCCACAGAAGAACTCCATTTGCGAAAAAGAAGGGCAAGAAGATTGTGAACAGATAGCTAGCTAAGATCGATTGTATTTAAATCGTAGCATTCATTTCTCGATTGTATTTCATGGGTACTTTTTGAACTATCATGAATATTTTTAAATTTCATGGACACTCGATCTCGATCCCCCTCAATCTCGATCGCTATCCCACCTCGCCAGATCCGGTCCCCCTCGCCGTCGAGCACCCCCCCAGTCCACCGGCCGCCGATGCCGACCCCCCGCACCCTCGATTCCCCTACTCAACCGCCGCCGCCGACCCCCCGCACCCCGCGCACCGTCTTATAAAAAAATAAGTATCAAACAGCTTTTTAAATGCTACTGTCTTATAAAAAAATATTACTGTTATTATTTAAACAAGTTTGAACATATTTAAACACAAATAAGTGTCAAACAGCTTTTTAAATGCTAAAAAAATTTGTGGAGCCTGGGAGTCGAACCCAGGACCTCCTGGTGTGAGAACTGGCTGCTGACCAGTCGAGCTAGTAGAGGGGACTTGATGTGGATTAGTTCTGGTGGTACATAACCTGTTGGCTCGAGTTGAAATAAAAAAATACTAATGGCGCACCACAGTGAGGTGCGCCATTAGTATGGACATGCTAATGGCGCACCACGGTGAGGTGCGCCATTAGTATTGTGCCCGATCCCCCCTTCCCTCTCCCCCTTCGCCCGATCCCCCCTTTCCCTCTCCCCCTCGCCAGTTCCCTCTCCCTCTCGATCCACCGCCGCCGCCGCCGCTGCCCTGACCCTCCCCCTCGCCCTCGCCCTCGCCCTCTCCCTCCCTCGCCCTCTCCTC
>NC_041389.1:36802711-36913578 GCF_002162155.2 Triticum dicoccoides
GCTTGTCTTGGTTCTCATCGAAACAACCCAGCTGCGCGAAATCCTCGATCGACTTGACATGAACCTGCAAAGGAAAGACAATATTAATAAATCACAACTCTACTAGATTGTTAAGTTGGGTGGGATGTAAAAGCAAATCTTCTTCTAAGTGCAATATACTTAGTGCTGCTATATGAGTGTATAAATATTTGTTGCTATATAAATGTGAACAAAATTCGTGCTTGTATATGATATTCTGCCATGAAGAAAGAATAGATAGTGTGGGTCTGACCTTGTTTAATTTCTGCAATTCTTGTATATGATATTCTTTGGTGTGTATTGCATTCTCATCGTGGTTTTGATCACAGAACAAGAAGGGAAAGGGCGACTGAAGTACCTACTGCAGCAGACAGAAGTATTTG
The DNA here is from genome assembly GCF_002162155.2 of Triticum dicoccoides. Taxonomy (NCBI): domain Eukaryota; kingdom Viridiplantae; phylum Streptophyta; class Magnoliopsida; order Poales; family Poaceae; genus Triticum; species Triticum dicoccoides. The sequence continues at coordinate 36,803,113 of NC_041389.1, forward strand.
CCCACTTTGCAGAAGGAAGCCAGGCTAAAGAGAAGAAGCCACGTGGAAGGTGATTCTTGGTTATGTTTCTTTTAAAAGCAATCCTTGGTTATGTTAGTGCCACTATATAGTACTTTACTATGAACACCCATCTTGGATGACCAATAGAAATTGCAGCCACATGTGCACCGATCTAATTTGAAACATCAATGAAAATTGAAAAAAAAATTACTCTCATAGCACTACTTCTATTTGCATTTCCCAAACATATGGTTCTGTCCATCCTCATTTCCTGTCTTCCCTAATAACCATCATTAAGTTATAGGTTTGCTGTGTGCCTGTGCTATTCCCTGTCAGTAATTGATTTCAGAAACTGGCAAGCTTTGATAATGTAAGAGTTACTTACTTGCTAATTAGCCAAGCAGGCATGTATTACTTACTTGCTAAGAAATTTGATACTATTTGGATCAAAGTTAAATGAGCACATAGATGACCAAAAAAAGTTCAGATTGTAAAATGTTCATTTTGCTGCTAGTGCCCATTTTGAGTAATTGCTTAGAGGGATGATCCTGTGTGAGCTGGTGGAGTGATTTGTTTTCTACATAAAGCTCTTTAGTCAGGCTGGTTTTCGTGAAATACACATGAAGCTTCACCAGCTCATGTGGGTGTGGGATCCATGTGACATGTGACATTGCATCCATGTCCACCTGGGATAATGATTTTGCAGGTACCCCGAGAGGCCCTTGAGTTTGCCGGAATGTCGATTAACTTCCGTTCCGGCAAATTCGGGTACTCCATATGTCCTATTTTCAGTAAAGGTCATGCTAAAATTTTCCGTGAATTTTAGCATGACTTTGCTAAAAATAGGACATATGGGGTACTTGTGACTAATGCATGGGCCGGGGTATCTTAGTAGTTAATTAAGTAGGATCAAGTGCCCCGGCGTACTTGTGACTAATGCATGGCTTTTAGGGTGCCTCGGTGTCGATAAAAACCGAAATGATGAAAGGTTAGGCTTTTAGGGTGCCTTGGCGTCGAAAAACCCTCAATGATAAAAGCTTAGATTTTAGGATGCCTCGGTGTCGACAAACCCTAAATGATGAGACCATGATCTTGTTCCTTGACAATAACCAACTTTTTGACCAAACTTTGTTTCTATTTAGAGAGAAACATGGCCCACAACGATGAGGCCGGGGGTGCGGGCGGCAAGGCATTCTGGGAGCTGTCCCAGGAGATGGAGGAACAACCTCACTTGTATGAGGCCGCCGCCTTCCCCACCGATCCTGAGACCACGGATGGTGCCGCCGAGGATGACCACACTGATGCCACCACTGATGGTGCCGCCGAGGATGCCACCACTGATGATGGCGGCGCATGCACAGATGGCAGCCAACCGAAGAGGCAACGGAAGGACCGGCGCCCGATCGTGCTCCGCACCGTCAAGGAGGAAGTTACTGAAGTGGACTCCAACGGGAATCCAACGGCGCCCGAACGAATAGTCAAGTGGTACTTGCTTCAGCTCGGGTGCATTGTCCGGAGCACCGTCTCGATCAACACCGAGAACCTGAGGCATCCTGACCGAGGGAATTTGCGCAACCTCCTCTTCACGAAGCTGCACGAACGATACAAGTTCCCCGCTGAATTTGAAAACACAAGCCTCAAAGGGAATAAAGTGAACAATGCTGCCCTCACGAAGATGAGCAAGGCCCTGTCTACTTGGAAAAGCAATGTGAAGAGAATGATCAAGAAAGGTGAGAGTTATCAGAAGATCAAGGAGAAAAATCCTTCGATCACCGAAGATGACTACAACGACTTCAAGATCAATTGCTCGAGCACCGCAAGCTCCCAATCAAGTGAGTGGGGGAAACAAATGCGGGAGCTGAACATAGGGGAACACACACTCGGTCCCGGTGGTTACAGAGTGGCGGAGCCTATATGGGACAAGGAGGACGCGGACCGTGCCGAGCAAGGCCTACCGCCCCGCTTCGAGAAATATAGCGGTAACAAGCAGACTAGGAACTATGTCAAGGCCTGGTACAAGGAGGACCCGATAACAAAGGAGCTTACCACGGATCCGAAGACCAGGGCGCTTGAGCTTGTTCTGGTAAGGAATACACCCCCGCGTAATTAGCTCCATATGGTTGCATTCTAATTAATGAAGCCAAATTTCTAAATGGTTCACATTCCTTCCGCAGGCGACTGAAAGCAGTAGCGCGGAGTCGACTAAGAGTAACCCTTGGGACACCACTCTAAATAGGGGGTTGAATGTAATGAATAACAAGGATAAGCTCAGTAAGCCGACGTCAGCTGGTCGTGTGGCCGGCAAAGGCTTGTCGACAAAATGGGGGTCATACTATACCGCTGGTGTGCGGAAGGAGAAAAAGACCAGCTCGGAAAGCCAGGCGCAAGAGGTTCAAGAACTCAAGGCACAGGTGGCGCGGATTCCGGAGATTGTCCAAGAGCAAGTGGAACAACGACTCGGAGCGACGATCACCGCCCTTGTGCCTACCTTGATCTCGGGGTTGAGTGCGTGGATTGCGGGCGGCCAACAGGGGCCGCCCCCGATTCCTAGCTTCACGGCCAGCAACTCGCATAATGCGATGGCGGGGCCATTGGTGCCTCCGGCGGAGGCGGCATTGGTGTCTCCGACGCCGGCACGGGAGCTTAATGCACCCGGGTGTACGCCGGCTGGCACCTCTTCAGCAAGCGGCCCCTCCGTCAACTGCACGCCCGCCGTTGGCGGTGCCTCGACATTAGCCGAGCTCGACGCCATCATCACGGTAACTAATTAAGCCTCTCTCGGCCGAGGACTTCATCTCCTTGCCTTTGACTGGGCATCCCTGACGCCCTACATGTTTTCGCAGGGCGCCGCCGACGTTCCGTGCACTCTCCTCCACTTCGTGAACAACGAGTTGGTCGATGTCGCCAAGGGCAAAATCGTTCAACCGGGCAACCCCTTGTTCCACGGTACCCAGATGCCACCCAACTTGTTTAGGGTTCAACTGGTCCGGGTGCTGCCAGGCTGCGACGACTTGTTACCTCCGATTCGACCCGTCGGGGCCGATGATGAAGACGTGATGACCCTCAGCGCCTGCGTGAGCTGGCCCCTGCTTTGGCCGAAGAGCCAGATTCGTTTGGGGGCGGGGGACACCACCCCAAAGACAACACCGCCAGTCGTGCCGGCGCCAAGTCGGCCCCATGGCAAGACCGCCGTAACGGTGCCGGACATCCCTATGCCACTGGATCCAAACATGCATATGGCACAGGATCAGAACGACGACGACGACGACGATGATACATTTGGCAACGTCGATCAGTACTTTGCTGAGCATGGGTACGATGGCGACTTCATGGGGCCTCCTTCTCAAGAACCAAACCCAACAAAAGACGTGTGCGATCTAGCTCGTACCGCGGAGAAGCCAAGTTGCAACAGGCGCCGTCTGGCGTTCAGCTCTCAGGAGACGCCTCCAGCTGCCGACTTCACCGAGCCTCAGATAGGCGAGGTGCGAAATATTATCAGCCCCAACACACTCAAGAAGGCGGTCTGTGAGCAGAACTCGGTCCCATTACAGGAGAAGAAGAAGGCACGCAAAAGAAAGACTAAGAAGGGTGCGAGCCAGCCGGCACCGAGTACGATCCGTGCTCAGGACGGGCCACCTTCACCGCAGGATATCTCGAGGAGGGTGCATGTGGCGGGTAGGGCGATGCTACCGACAAATATGCTCAATGCTGCAACCGGTGCTATGCGGAGTCTGCATGACAGTGTTCTTGCTTTGGAGAAGCGGCGTCTCAGGGAGAAGGATGTGGCATACCCGGTTTTCACGGCCAAGGTGCCAGAGGGCAAGGGCTTTGTGGATAACTCCATCGGGCGTACGATCGTCCTGCGTTTCGATGACATCCACGCTATGTTGAACCTTCATCCGCTGCACTACACCTTCGTTCGGCTATTTTCGCTGAGTATGGAGATGCGGATCATTCGCGACAAGACCCCGGACATCGTGATAGTCGACCCCTTCTACATGCGTGCCAAGATCTTGGGCAGCGCTGGGGACCGGCAAGTCGCGAGTTCTTACCTCGAAGGCGTCATTCTGGCAAACCAAGATAAGGATAACTTCCTCGTGCCTTACTTTCCCGAGTAAGTCCTCCCCTCAACCGGCCCGTAACATATGAATTCTTACATTTCGATCTTTTTTCTTTTAACATTCCGTGTTTTCTGCAGTGACACACGTTGCACGCTCATCCTCCTAAGCCCCAAATATTCCATGGCCACGTATTTCAACCTGGACCGTCAGTCGAACGTAGACTACACAAATGTCAAGAAGGTTCTTGATGATGTTCTCCCCGGCTACGCCCAATCTGGAGGCACCTTCACCAGGCCTATTCGTAAGTACGGCAAGCACGTGTTCTCCCACAATACGATGTTCTGCTGCGTCAAGCAGCCGCCTGGCGGTCAGAAGGGTGCCTACTATGCCATCCATCACATGCGGGCGATCGTACGGGACCATCATCAACTTCTGCTACCGAGTAAACTCAAAGATTGGGCCGCGAGCGTGTCGGCAATCCAGGACGCGGACCTCTGACAAGAATTCTTTCGCATCCAGTCGGAGTTTGCGGAAATCATCCATCAAGATGTCCTTCGTACCTCGGGGCAGTTCTACCTCAGAAATCAACCGTCCAATAGTGACATCGACACAATGCTACAAATGCAGGATGACAACGCCCGTTCTTTCATGACTCCCACGATAGACGGCGGCTTCATCCACGCTCCGGTCCCTTGAGTCGAGTTGTCTAGTTCTGAAACATCGATTGTCTCATGTTGTAATTAAAATTTAATGAACTTGTAGTATGTCTCTTTGGTTTCGAGAGTCGTTCAACTTAGATGTAATCGATGCTATTAATGTCTTGCTTTTCTCTTCCGATCGTTCTGTTGCATACTTATATATTGCTTATGTATTGTCTGTGAATTGGTACTAACGTTTCGTTTGGCTAGTGCATAGCGATGCCGACGCATGTCGTGTACAAGGGTAAGGTTCCCGGAGTCTACGATGACTGGGAGGAGTGTCGGAGACAGGTTCACCGATTCAACGGTAACAGTTACAAAGGGTACACCACTAGGGCCGAGGCCGAATCTAGATACGCCCGCTATCTAGCGGGAGAGGGGAGGGAGCGTTGGAGGAACCGGATGAAGACGAGTTTCATCGTGATGATGCTCATCGTGATGACCGCAGCTCTCTTCTATGTGATGGTAGTTTAGATGATCGATATCGACTTGTAATATGAAGACAGACTCGCTACTCGCGGTCTCGAGACTTGTAGTATAATGTTCTATCTTTGTTCGGTCTTTTCAATTCGGAGACTAATATGATGAATTGTATTCGGAGACTAATATGATGAATTGTATTCAAAGACTAATCTTCTATTGTATTTGATGAATCTGTTGTTGATGTGTGCTGTCTATATTTTGTCAAACTATACATTTTGTAACCTGTGCAAAAAACAGAAAATAAAAAAATAAAAAAAACCTAATATTCATACTAATGGCGCATCACATGACAGTGCGCCATTAGTATGACAGTGCATACTAATGGCGCATCACTGGGCAGTGCGCCATTAGTATGCCGCGGTTACTAATGGCGCATCAAGAGGTGGTGCGCCATTAGTATGCCAAAGCACCTGGGTATACATGACCCCTGGGAGGCATACTAATGGCGCACCCTGGCCTATACTAATGGCGCACCCGAGGTGCGCCATTAGTATACCAGATACTAATGGCGCACCAGGTGGTGCGCCATTAGTAAAAATTACTAATGGTGTGCTATTAATGGCGCACCACAGATGCGCCACTAATAGCCATACTAGGTGCGCCATTAGTAGGGGTTTTTCTAGTAGTGCTAGATTGGCCCTGCCCAGGTTCCACATCGAGACGATGGCGCTTCATCCCGAAAACTTCCTTATGATTCTTTCCAGGGCAAAAGACACCATATAGCAGAAGATGGGCATCGGGGGCCTGCCAGGTGGCCCACGAGGCAGGAGCGCGCCCAGGGGGTAGGGCGCGCCCTCCACCCTCGTGGCTGGTGGGTGGCCCCCTATGGTGCTTTCTTCGCCCAATATTTTTAATATATTCCAAAACTGACTTTCATGGAGTTTCAGGACTTTTGGAGTTGTGCAGAATAGGTCTCTAATATTTGCTCCTTTTCTGGCCCAGAATTCCAGCTGCCGGCATTCTCCCTCTTCGTGTAAACCTTATAAAATAAGAAAGAAAAGGCATACGTATTGTGACATAATGTGTAGTAACAGCCCATAATGCAATAAATATTGATATAAAAGCATGATGCAAAATGGACGTATCAGATGGCGTACCCTGTTGCTGCACTATAGGCTTAGAGTGGGCTAAGAGGACGTGTAGGCCCCATATAATTTTGTAAGGGTCGCCTTTCTAGCGCAAGTTTGTAGGTGAAGTTTTATAACCACCATAAGTTTTAAAGGTTTAGATTTTTCAGAGTGATGAATCTTTGGATATTTAAGATCTGATGACTGGAGACATATTTGAGCATCCAGAAAAGGCCCCCAGGAAAGTTATATCTGATCACGGGAGAACCTCTCGCCCTGTCCACGGTCATATAGACAAAAACCAGAGGGGAACACTTATCCCATTAGGGAGAGACCAAGGAAAAAGGAGGAGGAGAGGAGGATCACTTTGCTTCTTCTTCTGGCAACGCTGAAATGCCGATGGAACTGTTATCACCACCATCACCGCCACCACAATATCCTTCGTCATACTATGCCTTTGTCCATTAGCTTCGTCCTATATAAACCTATGTAATTCTTTGGCAAACATGATATCGCCTGCGATATTTTTTCCATGATTTATTACAAATATATCAGAACCAGCAACTGGAATATCTCTATGTGCCCAAATCCCTAGTATGAAGATTATGTCTATGTTTGACTAGTAACTTCTTGTGTGGCATTTGTAAAATAGTATGAAAATTTGTTGCACCACTACTGTAGGATGCTGGTAACGCGACACTACGATCAGAGACCCTTTGACGAAACTGTGTGCGATGCATTAATCGCAAACGGTGATGTAAAAAACCGTCAAAAAATAGCAAAACTTTTGTGATGGCAGAGCCATCAAACACGGTTCTGATTTTAGTTGCATGGGCGATGCAGGGCATACGGTTCAGTTCAATTAACTATTTGAGATGAGGAAGAAGAACATAAACGGGCAGCCAGATGAAGGCGTGTGCGATATATGGCATACAATTCACTCGGATTAACTATTTGTGATGAGGCAGAACAACAGAAACGGGCAGCTAGATAAAGGTGTGTGTGATTGAGGGCATACGCTTCAGAAGGATTAACTGTTTGCGATTAGGCAACCGAACAGAAATGGTCAGATCAAAGTGTGTCTACGATTGACGACATACACTTCACCCGGATGAACTGTTTCCATTAGCCACAACAAACAGAAACAGTTAGACAGATCAACGTGGGTGTGCTATACGGGCACACATTCTAATTAAAAGAAGCGTGCATGATGGTAATAATGAGCGCGCATGGTTGTTGGAACAAGACGTGTGCTGACATTGCCTATTGCGGTGCACCCTATGATGCAAACGCCACGCACGCGGCCGAGAAAGCGTGCCCATGTTACGTCGTCCGGGAATAGTGCCGCACTTAGAAATTATAGAACCGTCAATAAATTTTGAGCCTGCGTCCCGTCACATTCCAAATTACTATGCTATATTTAATTGCAAACCTGTTCACACCGATCAAAACCTAAATAGTTTCCCACTTAGGAGCGTATTAGTACTCGATTATAAATACTACTACTCCAACACGACTGCACATTCCTCCTCAACTCGTCATCCACAAAAACAAACAAGTCATTCATCATCGTTCCCTTGCGTCTGCCATGGCCAGTGTGAGTTTTGGGTCGAGAGATTACCACCAGGGAGAGGCGAGCATGGAAGCGGAAGCACAAGAGATGTCCTGCCTCATCGCGAAAGCATCCGACATGTCCCGCTGCATGGCCGTAGCAGCACAGAGGTCCCGCCGCGCCGCCGAAGCAGCACGGAGGTCCCACCATGCCATCAATGTAGCAGACTGGTCCGGACGGGCCGCGGAAGCAACAGACATGTCCCGCCGCGTCGTGAATGCAACAGAGATGTCCTCTCGTGCCACGGTGGCCTGGGAAAATGTCTCGCGGGCAGGCGAGGACTCTTACAGGCGCATGAATGTGATCTTTCATAGCCAGATAGATCAGATCTCCAACTGGGCGAGGTTGCAGGATGACGTGAAAGCGTCATTTGAACAGGCTACCGGCATCATCCGACAACTAAGTGAGGGCAATGTGAAGATCCGGCCCGAGCGCGACCTGCTGAGGGCGAAGATCGTCGGAAGTGCAAAGCAGTAGGAGGAGACCACTTCCTTGCTGAAGAGGACCGACGTCATCGTCAAGAAACTTATGGACGAGAATGACATGCTCCGCGTCGAGCGTCAAAAGCTGGTGGAGGAATCCGTGGATGCTCTCGAGCAGTGTCTTGAGGGCACGATAGATCTCATCGCCGCTCACCGCAGAGACTAGTTCCTGCGGCCTGCAGCAACGCATCAAGGAAGTAGAGATCAGCGAGCCAGATCGTTGTCTTCCTTCTTCTTTTGCCCCTGTGTATTTCGGGCATTGCTGCATGTGGCTTTCTTAATTATCTTCCTAAATATGGAAGACAATTATTATCCACTGTCATCGTCCTTATATTCATCAGTCTTGCTATAAGTCGTACTCGATGCTATATAGGTCCATTGGATCTTACATCAAGATCTGTGCAAAACTTTCTTTCCAAATTTTCTTTTTTCTCTCTTAAATCTCAGTCGAGTGATACATAGCCACACCGTGAAACAGGGGCTCGGGCGCCATTAATGGAGAAATTGGGATGGAGGAGGGTGGCGGATAGAGGTCAATGGGCTCTCCTCCCGATGAACATGCGCAGGGGTCTGATCGCACGCCTCCCATACTCAAATAGCTACCCTGCACGACACCTCCTAGCCAATAAAAAAAGGGGACGCATGGCGGCACATAATTGATAAGTAGAACGCCCACTGTTTCCATAATACTTGTGTTTCCGATTTGTAATGTGACAACACTTGTTCCAAAATAACTTTGTTGATTGTTAATGTGTGCGTCTTCGCAAATCGGACAGAAAAATTACCACAACATGTTGGTGCCATGTCATGACACCATGCCAAGTTTCATGATTTTTAGGCGAGTTTCGGATTTACGGAATTTTTAAACCAAGTTTCTCGATGTTTCCGGCCGAGCCAAGACGCCCAGATGTTTGAATTCCATTCCCACTTCTTCCATGGGATCTATAAGTTTGCCCAAGTACACATAAATAATTTTCCATCTAACTTTTGCGCACTGGAGCATGCGCTTGTACTTCAAATTTGAATTACGTGCGGTAAATGCCTGCAAAATCAATTAATGTATAAAAAGGCCAAACGAACCTGGAATAATTCCAAAATTTAGCACGAAACTCCTATTTGGTCTAAGCTGCCCGTGTAAAAAAATCAAGGCGGGAGAAGGCAGTGTATGTCGTTGCGCACACGGAGGTGGCACGTTCCCTCTCGGAACCATGAGCCTTCTTGAGAGAAGCTCTGGTTTGCAAGAAGCTTATACCAAAGCTTGTCTGAATTCAACCAAAAAAATTACCACAACATGTTGGTGCCATGTCATGACATCATGCCAAGTTTCATGATTTTCAGGCGTGTTTTGGATTTATAGGAATTTAAAAACCAAGTTTCTCGATATTTCTAGCCGAGGCACGACGCCCAGATGTTTGAATTCCATTTCTATTTCTTGCATGGGACCTACAAATTCACCCAAGTACACACATGTGATTTTTCAACCAACTTTGGTGCACTGGAGCATGTGCTTGTAGTTCAAATTTGAATTATGCACATTAAATGACCAGAAATTTAATTAATTTATAAAAAGGCCAAACGAACCCGGAATAATTCCAAAATTTAGCACGATACTTCTATTTGGTCTAATCTACTTGTGTAAAAAATTAAGGCGGGAGAAGGCAGTGTATGTCGTTTCGCACACGGAGGTGACACGTTCCCTCTCGGAACCACGAGCCTTCTTGAGAGAAGCTCTGGTTTGCAAGAATCTTATACCAAAGCTTGTCCCGATTCGGCCAGAAAATTTACCACAACATGTTGGTGCCATGTCATGACATCATGCCAAGTTTCATGATTTTCAGTCATGTTTCGGATTTACATGAATTAAAAAACCAACTTTCTCAATCTTTCCGGCCGAGCCACGATGCCCAGATGTTTGAATTTCATTCCCGTTTCTTGCATGGGACCTAGAAATTCACCCAAGGACACACATGTGATTTTTCAACCAATTTTGGTGCACTGGAACATGTGCTTGTAGTTCAAATTTGAATTATGTACATTAAATGACCAGAAATTCAATTAATGTATAAAAAAGTCCAAATGAACCCGGAATAATTCCAAATTTTAACACGACACTCATATAGTTCTATGTTGCCTCTCTAAAAAATCACAGGGGGAGGCATCGTATATTGTTTCGCACACAAAGGTGACACACCCCCCTCGGTAACCACGAGTCTTATCGAGAGATGCTCCTGTTTGCAAGAAGCTTATACCAAAACTTGTCCAAATGCGGCCAATATGTTTACCACAACATGTTGGTGCCATGAAATGACACCATGCCAAGCTTCATGATTTTCAGGCGAGTTTTGAATTTCCAGAAATTTAAGAACCAAGTTTCTCAATGTTCCCGGCCGAGCCACGACGCCTAGATGTTTGAGTTTCATTTCCATTTCTTGCATGGGACCTATAAATTCACCCAAAGACACACATGTGATTTTTCAACAACGTTTGGTGCACTGGAGCATGTGCTTGTAGTTCAAATTTGAATTATGCACATTAAATGCCTAGAAACTCAATTAATCTATAAAAAATACTAAACGAACCCGGAATAATTCCAAATTTAAACACGACACTCATGTAGTTGCATATTCAATATACATAAATGTTCTAGCAATTCAAACACCACCCTTTCCCTCCATAACACCATTTTGCCTTTCAAAACATAATGAAAAAATAAGGTATACCACAAACAGTTTACTAGAAAGAATCATGTGGGATGCGATATAAAATATCTTGGCACACCGTCTTGTCTGGCTCACGCAGGAAGCTTCATCATCTACAATTCAACGCCCGCTCTTGAACCACACTTGCGCACCAGTTTCTCGCGACACCGAGCAAAATATTTCTGCCATCACGGAAATATCTATCTCCCTGCCCCCTCCCTCCCACCAAAAGCCACATTTCCACTATTCCTCCTTGCTTTCCAAGTTCAAACTTTTGATGTTGCTTACTGGCAGCTGATACGTCTTCAACGTATCTATAATTTTTGATTGTTCCATGCTATTATATTACCCCTTTTGGATGTTTATGGGCTTTATTTTACACATTATTATCATTTTTGGGACTAACCTACTAACCGGAGGCCCAACCCGTATTGCTGTTTTTTTGCCTATTTCAGTATTTCGAAGAAAAGGAATACCAAACGGAGTCCAAACAGAATGAAACCTTTGGAAGCGTGATTTTTGGAATGAACGTGATCCAGGGGACTTGGAGTGCAAGTCAAGAAGCAGCCGAGGCGGCCACGAGAGGGTAGCCCCCCCCCTCTATAGGGCGCGCCCCTGGTCTCGTGGGCCCCTCGGGCGGCCACCAACGTACTTCTTCCTCCTATATAAGCCTACGTACCCCGAAAACATCCAGGGAGCAACCGAAACACAATTTCCACCGCCGTAACCTTCTATATCCGCGAGATCCCATCTTGGAGCCTTCGTCGGCGCTCCGCCGGAGGGGTAATCGGCCAATGAGGGCTTCTACATCAACACCATAGCCCGTCCGATGAGTTGTGAGTAGTTTACCATAGACCTTTGGGTCCATGGTTATTAGCTAGATGGCTTCTTCTCTCTTTTTGGATCTCAATACAATGTTCTCCCCCTCTCTTGTGGAGATCTATTCGATGTAATCTCTTTTTGCGGTGTGTTTGTCGAGATCCGATGAATTGTGGGTTTATGATCAAGTTTATCTATGAGAAATATTTGAATCTCCTCTGAATTCTTCTATGTATGATTGAGTTATCTTTGCAAGTCTCTTCGAATTATCAGTTTGGTTTGGCCTACTAGATTGATCTTTCTTGCCATGGGAGAAGTGCTTAGTTTTGGGTTCAATCTTGCGGTGTCCTTACCCAGTGACAGAAAGGGTTGTAAGGCACGTATTGTATTGTTGCCATCGAGGATAAAAAGATGGGGTTTATATCATATTGCATGAGTTTATCCCTCTACATCATGTCATCTTGCTTAATGCGTTACTATGTTCTTTGTGAACTTAATACTCTAGATGCAGGCAGGAGTCGGTCAATGTGTGGAGTAATAGTAGTAGATGCAGGCAGGAGTCGGTCTACTTGTTGCGGACGTGATGCCTATATACATGATCATGCCTAGATAATCTCATAACTATTCGCTTTTCTATCAATTGCTCGACAGTAATTTGTTCACCCACCGTAAGACTTATGCTATCTTGAGAGAAGCCTCTAGTGAAACCTATGGCCCACGGGTCTATCTCTTACCATATTTGCCTCCAATCTACTTTTATTTGCATCTTTACTTTTTGCATCTATATTATAAAATACCAAAAATATATTTACCTTATCATACTATCTCTATCAGATCTCACTTTCGCAAGTGGCCATGAAGGGATTGACAACCCCTTTATTGCGTTGGTTGCGAGTTCTTTGTTTGTTTGTGTAGGTGCGTGGGACTTTTGAGGAGCCTCCTACTGGATTGATACCTTGGTTCTCAAAAACTGAGGGAAATACTTACGCTACTATTGCTGCATCACCCTTTCCTCTTCAAGGAAAACCAACGCAAGATCAAGACGTAGAAAGAAGGATTTCTGGCACCGTTGCCGGGGAGGTCTTCGCTCAAGTCAAGACATACCAAGTACCCATCACAAACTCATCTCCCTCGCATTTACATTATTTGTCATTTGCCTCTCGTTTTCCTCTCCCCCACTTCACCCTTGCCGTTTTATTCGCCCTCTCTTTCCCAATCTCTCTCTCTCTCTTTCCGCTTGCCTTTTTTTGTTTGTGTGCCTATTTGACCTTATGGATGTGCCTAAGAGTACCGACCTCCTTCTTAGAAGGATGGATGAGATTGAATCAAATATTAGAATCTTTATGAATTTGCAATTTGAGGACAATAATTTCTTCAGAAAAGAGCTTAAAGAACAAAAAGGGGTTTTGAGTTTTATGAATAAGGAGCTTCATGATATGAATAAGGAATTTTGGTGTTAACTCTCAAATTACCCGGCTTGAAAATGCTATAGCCAAGATTTCTGATAAGCAAGCTACCTTAGTCAATAAGATGGCTGCCAAACCAGAAAAGTTACATGAAAATAATGATGAGGATCTTAAAGTTATTGATGTGTCTCCTATTAGATCTTTGTTTTGCAATATGAATCTTGATAATAATGGGACTGAGGATGAGTCAACTTTATTTAGAAGGCGTCCCAAAAATTCGGAGTTTTTAGATCTTGATGCTAAATTTGGTAAAAGTGGGGTTGGAGAGGTCATGAATTTAAATAGCATTGAACCCACTATCTCGGATTTCAAGGAATTTGATTATGATAATTGTTCTTTAGAAGGTTGTATTTCCTTGATGCAATCCGTTGCTAATTCTCCTCATGCTTATAGTCAAAATAGAGCTTTTACCAAACATATCGTTGATGCCTTGATGCAATCTTATGATGAAAAACTTAATTTTGGAAGTTTCTATACCTAAAAAACTTAATGATGAGTGGGAACCTACTATAAAGATTAAAATTAAAGATCATGAGTGTTTTGCTTTGTGTGATTTGGGAGCTAGTGTTTCCACGATTCTGAAAACTTTATGTGATATTCTAGGTTTCCATGATCTTGATGATTGCTCTTTAAATTTGCGCCTTGCGGATTCCACCATTAAAAAGCCAATGGGAAGGATCAATGATGTTCTCATTGTTGCAAATAGAAATTTGGTTCCCATAGATTTTATCGTTCTTGATATAGATTGCAATCTTTCTTGCCCTATTATTCTTGGTAGACCTTTCCTTAGAACGATTCGTGCGATTATTGATATGAAGGAAGGGAATATTAGATTCCAATTTCCATTAAAGAAAGGCATGGAGCAATTTCCAAGGAAGAAAGTCAAATTACCTTATGAATCTATCATGCGAGCTACTTATGAATTGAGTGCCAAAGATGGCACTACTTAGATCTATCTTCGCTTTTATGCGTAGCTAGGGGCGTTAAACGATTGCGCTAGTTGGGAGGCAACCCAATTTTCTTTATGTTTTTTATTTTTGTTCCTGTTTAGTAATAAATTTTGAATCTACTTTATGTTTAGATGTGTTTTTATCTTTTAATTAGTGTTTGTGCCAAGTAGAACCTATAGGATAAACTATGATGATAGTTGATTTGATTCTGCTGAAAAACAGAAACTTTGCGCTCACGACAAAAAATTCAATAATCACAGAAACATGCTTTTGCATTGATTCTTTTTGCTGCTGATAAATAAACAAATTTTCCAGTACGTCCTATTTTGTTAGGATTCTTAGAGTTCCAGAAGTCTGCGTTAGTTACAGATTGCTACAGACTATTCTGTTTTTGACAGACTCTGTTTTTCGTGTGTTGTTTGCTTATTTTGATGCATCTATGGCCAGCATGTAAGGGTATGAACCATAGACAACTTGGAATACAGTAGGTTTAACACCAAAATAAATGAAGAATGAGTTCATTACAGTACCTTATGTGGTGGTTTTGCTTTCTTTCACTAACGGAGCTTATAAGATTTCCTGTTGGGTTTTGTGTTGTGAAGTTTTCAAGTTTTGGGTAAAGCTTTTATGGACTATGGAATAAAGAGTGGCAAGAGCCTAAGCTTGGGGATGCCCTTGGCACCCCAAGATATTCAAGAATAGCCAAAAGCCTAAGCTTGGAGATGCCCCGGGAAGGCATCCCCTCTTTCGTCTTCGTTCATTGGTAACTTTACTTGAAGCTATATTTTTATTCGCCACATGATATGTGTTTTGCTTGGAGCGTCGTGTATTATATTAGTCTTTGCTTTTTAGTTTACCACAACCATCCTTGCTGTACACACCTTTTGGGAGAAGCCTATTTGATTAGAATTTATTAGAATTTGCTATGTGCTTCACTTATATCTTTTAGAGCACGGCGGTGGCTTGATTTTATAGGAAGTGTTAGTCTCTCATGCTTCACTTATATTATTTTGAGAATCTTTTAGAACAGCATGGTATTTTCTTTGGTTACAAAATTGGTCCTAGAATGATGGGCATCCAATTTGGGTATAATAAAAACTATCATAGGAAGTGAATTGGATACTATGATCAATTTGATACTTGATAATTGTTTTGAGATATGGAGGTAGTGATATTAAAGTCAAGCTAGTTGGGTGATTATGAATTTAAAGAATGCTTGTGTTGAAGTTAGCAAATCACGTAGCATGCACGTATAGTTAAAGTTGTGTAACAAATTTGAAACATGAAGTGTACCTGGCTTGTGCATCCTTATGAGTGGCGGTCGGGGACGAGCGATGGTATTTTCCTACCAATCTATCCCCTAGGAGCATGCGCATAGTGCTTGATTTTTGATGACTTCTAAATTTTTGCAATAAGTATATGAGTTCTTTTTGACTAATGTTGAGTCCATGGATTATACGCACTTTTACCTTTCCACCATTGCTAGCCTCTTCGGTACCGTGCATTGCCCTTTCTCACCTTGAGAGTTGGTGCAAACTTCGCCGGTGCATCCAAACCCCGTGATACGATACGCTCTATCACACATAAACCTCCTTATATCTTCCTCAAAACAGCCACCATACCTACCTATTATGGCATTTCCATAGCCATTCCGAGATATATTTCCATGCAACTTTCCACCGTTCCGTTCATCATCATCATGACATACTTCACTTTTGTCAATTTGCCATTGCATGATCATGTAGTTGACATCGTATTTGTGGCAAAGCCACCATGCATTATTTTTCATACATGTCACTCTTGATTCATTGCACCATCCCGGTACACCGCCGGAGGCATTCATTTAGAGTCATATCTTGTTCTAGTTTTGAGTTGTAATTCATATGTTGTAATCAATGAAAGTGTGATGATCTTCCTTATTAGAGCATTGCCCAAAGAAAAAAAGGAAAAAAAGAAAGGACAAAAGAAAAAAAGAAAGGCCCAAAATAAAAATAAATAAATAAATAAAAGGAAAAAATAAAAAAAGAAATAAAAAGAAAATAAATAAGTTGTGCTTCAAAGTAGCACCTTGTTCTTCATGTAGTGAGTCTCATATATTGTGCTTCAAAGTAGCACCATGTTTTTCATATAGTGAGTCTCATAAGTTGTCTTTTCCATACTAGTGGGAATTTTTCATTATAGAACTTGGCTTGTATATTCCTACGATGGGCTTCCTCAAATGCCCTAGGTCTTCGTGAGCAAGCAAGTTGGATGCACACCCACTAGTTTTCCTTATGTTGAGCGTTCATTTATAGCTCTAGTGCATCCGTTGCATGGCAATCCCTACTCCTCATGTTGACATCAATTGATGGGCATCTCCATAGCCCGTTGATTATCCTCGTCAATGTGAGACTTTCTCCTTTTTGTCTTCTCCACGCAATCCCCATCATCATATTCTATTCCACCCATAGTGCTATATCCATGGCTCACGCTCATGTATTGCGTGAAGGTTGAAAAAGTTTGAGATTATTTAAGTATGAAACAATTGCTTGGCTTGTCATCGGGGGTATAGAAGTTGGGAACATCTTTGTGTGACGAAAATGAAGCATAGCCTAACTATATGATTTTGTAGGGATGAACTTTCTTTTGCCATGTTATTTTGAGAAGACATGATTACTTTGATTAGTATGCTTGAAGTATTACTATTTCTTTTATCAATATGAACTTTTATTTTGAATCATTTGGATATGAACATTCATGCCACAATAAAAGAAAATTACATTGAGAATTATGCTAGGTAGCATTCCACATCAAAATTTCTGTTTTTATCATTAACCTACTCGAGGACAAGCATGAACTAAGCTTGGGGATGCTTGATACGTCTTCAACGTATCTATAATTTTTTATTGTTACATGCTATTATATTACCCCTTTTGGATGTTTATGGACTTTATTTTACACATTATTATCATTTTTGGGACTAACCTACTAACCGGAGGCCCAACCCGTATTGTTTTTTTTTTGCCTATTTCAGTATTTCGAAGAAAAGGAATATCAAACGGAGTCCAAACGGAATGAAACCTTCGGAAGCGTGATTTTTGGAACGAACGTGATCTAGGGGACTTGGAGTGCAAGTCAAGAAGCAGCCGAGGCGGCCACGAGAGGGTAGGGCGCCCCCCCTATAGGGCGCGCCCCCCTGTCTCGTGGGCCCCTCGGGCAGTCACCGACGTACTTCTTCCTCCTATATAAGCCTACGTACCCCGAAAACATCTAGGGAGCAACCGAAACACAATTTCCACCGCCGTGACCTTCTGTATCCACGAGATCCCGTCTTGGAGCCTTCGTCGGTGCTCCGTCGGAGGGGGAATCGACCATGGAGGGCTTCTACATCGACAGCATAGCCCCTCCGGTGAGTTGTGAGTAGTTTACCACAGACCTTCGGGTCCATAATTATTATCTAGATGGCTTCTTCTCTCTTTTTGGATCTCAATACAATGTTCTCCCCCTCTCTTGTGGAGATCTATTCGATGTAATCTCTTTTTGCGGTGTGTTTGTCGAGATCCGATGAATTGTGGGTTTATGATCAAGTTTATCTATGAGAAATATTTGAATCTCCTCTGAATTCTTTTATGTATGATTGAGTTATCTTTGCAAGTCTCTTCGAATTATCAGTTTGGTTTGGCCTACTAGATTGATCTTTCTTGCCATGGGATAAGTGCTTAGCTTTGGGTTAAATCTTGCGGTGTCCTTACCCATTGACAGAAAGGGTTGCAAGGCACGTATTGTATTATTGCCATCGAGGATAAAAATATGGGGTTTATGTCATATTGCATGAGTTTATCCCTCTACATCATGTCATATTGCTTAATGCGTTACTCTGTTCTTTGTGAACTTAATACTCTAGATGCAGGCAGGAGTTGGTTGATGTGTGGAGTAATAGTAGTAGATGCAGGCAGGAGTCGGTCTACTTGTTGCGGACGTGATGCCTATATACATGATCATGCCTAGATAATCTCATAACTATTAGCTTTTCTATCAATTGCTCGACAGTAATTTGTTCACCCATCGTAATACTTATGCTATATTGAGAGAAGCCTCTAGTGAACCTATGGCCCCCGGGTCTATCTCTTATCATATTTTCTTCCAATCTACTTTTATTTGCATCTTTACTTTTTGCATCTATATTATAAAGTACCAAAAATATATTTATCTTATCAAGCCTCCTACTGGATTGATACCTTGGTTCTTAAAAACTGAGGGAAATACTTACGCTACTATTGCTGCATCACCCTTTCCTCTTCAAGGAAAACCAATGCAAGATCAGGACGTAGCAGCAGTTGCCTCCTTGCCGGCGACCCTTCTTCTTGCAGCGCCGCCTCCTTGCCGGCTATCCTTCTTCTGTTAGGGAACGCGGTAATTTCAAAATTTTCCTACGATCACGCAAGATCTATCTATGAGATGCATAGCAACGAGTGGGGAGAGTGTTGTCTACATACCCTTGTAGACCGAAAGCGTAAGCATTATGACAACGCGGTTGATGTAGTCATACGTCTTCACGATCCGACCGATCCTAGCACTGAAGGTACGACACCTCCATGATCTGCACACGTTCAGCTCGGTGACGTCCCACGAACTCTAGATCCAGCTGAGGTTGAGGGAGAGTTTTACCAGCATGACGGCGTGGTGATGGTGATGATGAAGTTACCGGCGTAGGGCTCCGCCTAAGCACTACGATGATATGACCGAGGTGGAAATCTGTGGAGGGTGGCACCGCACACGGCTAAACAATCAACTTGTGTGTCTATGGGGTGCCTCCGTCCCCGTTATATAAAGGAGGGACGAAGGAGGAGGCCGGCCAGGGGAGGAGGCGCGCCAAGGGGGGCAATCCTACTCCAAGTAGGTTTCGGACCCCCTTTTCCTATTCCAACAAGGAGAAGGCGGAAGGAGGAGGTGGATAGAAGGAAGGAGAGGGGGCGCCGCCCCCTCCCCTTGTCCAATTCGTACTAGGGCAAGGGGGTGCGCACCACCTCCTGGTCGGCCCTCTTGTCGGTGTCAAAACCGGCGGATCTCGGGTCGGGGGTCCGGAACTGTGCGTCTAAGGCTAATGGTAACAGGAGGCATTGGACACGATATTTACCCTGGTTCAGGCCCTCTCTATGGAGGTAATACCCTACTTCCTGCTTGATTGATCTTGATGATATGAGTATTACAAGAGTTGATCTACCACGAGATCGTAGAGGCTAAACCCTAGAAGCTAGCCTATAATTATGATTGTTGTTGTCCTACGGACTAAACCCTCTGGTTTATATAGACACCGGAGGGGGCTAGGGTTACACATAGTCGGTTACACAGAAAGAAATCTACATATCCGAATTGCCAAGCTTGCCCTCCACACAAAGGAGAGTCCCACCCGAACACAGGACGAAGTCTTCAATCTTGTATCTTCACAGTCCAACAGTCCGGCATACGCATATAGTCCGGCTATCCGAGGACCCCCTAATCCAGGACTCCCTCAGTAGCCCCTGAACCAGGCTTCAATGATGATGAGTCCGGCGCGCAGATTGTCTTCGGCATTGCAAGGCGGGTTCCTTCTCCGAATACTTCAAAGTAGATCTTGAACACAAGAATCGTGTCTGGCTCTGCAAAACAAATTCCACATACCACTGTAGAGAGCACAATATTCCACGAGTCTAATCTGCTGACGATTTTCCCATAGCGTGACATCACGCCATGGCCCGGTCATGATTCGAACCGTTTTCTCTGCTACTGCACATCTTGCGAGGCGGTTTTATTGGCACGTCTTGTCGAAGCAGAGATTGTGTCTCCCTTATTACGGGATTCTCATCAATACGGGCATGGGCAACCCAACCGTGCCATTAGTACGACTCCTTGGTTTAGGCAAGTTCCAAACGGCCGCGCGAAGGACGCTTGACATACATCCTCTTTATAAAGAGGTGAAGACCTGTCCTTTTCTTTCCATGCATGATCCTTCCCTTCTCCCACCACGAGTTCCAACACCCAAGGTTTAGTCCAAGCGCTCCGGACCTTCAACCATGTCCGGATCCAACCTTCAAAGCCGGTGGATGGCCTCTTCCGTCACACAGGAGGACATTAAGAAGCTTAGGGAAGCTAGGTATCAGACCGCCGAAATCCTTCACAGGCTTCCTGCTCAAGGGCAGGTTATCCCTACTCCCAAACCCAACGAGAGTGTCGTGTTCATCTCCCACTTCCTCCGAGGGCTAGGCTTCGGTCTTCATCCCTTTGTTAGAGGGCTCATGTTCTATTACGGGCTGGATTTTCATGATCTAGCTCCAGACTCCTTCCTTCACATCTCAACGTTCATCATTGTGTGTGAGGCCTTCCTCCGCATTACCCCAAACTTCGGCTTATGGCTCAAGACCTTCAATGTGAAGCCGAAGATGATCAACGGGCGACACACAGAGTGCGGAGGTGCTATAATAAGCAAAGGCATTGATGCTTTATGGCCAAAGGGTTCCTTCCTGAAAGTTTCTGACCCATGGCAACGGGAGTGGTTTTATATTACAGCACCCCGAGGTAGAAAGTGGGCAGCCGCCCCAGCCTTCCGCTCCGCTCCTCCACCACAGCTTGCATCATGGGTCAACAAGGAGCTAGACTGGGGATCGGTTGATGATGTGGGGACATTTCCAAGCCACATTCAGGATCTCATCAAAAAGGACACGAATCTTGTCAAGGTAATCCAAGCAATGTTAGTTCGTCGGGTCCTGCCATGCCAATGTCGACCTCTCCGTATGTGGGAGTTCAACCCGGAAGGACCGTGAACTGTTCAGCACTTCTTCGGCGTGACGCTCGAAGGGATGTACCAATTATTCTTCGGATCACGAATAAAGTGTCCGGACACAACAGAGGATGCAGGCCTCAACTGCAACCGTCCAGACACCCAGGTAAGTAACTCCGCGACCAAACATGATGTCATTATATTTGTCACAACATTATTCTGAAAAACCACCCTCGGGCAGGACTGGATAAGAAAGGCGAAGAGGATCAGGTGCTCGGCCCCTCTTCCCGAAGATTCGTCAGATCCTGTACTAACCAGGATGCTGGCTCGCGCACCTTATCAAGTGCCATCAGGGGAGGACACGGAGAGGAAGGGGAAAACAAAAAGCAGACTTCATGCTGGAGGTACATTACGAATCCTAACTGGGGAAATTAGTACCCCCCGTGTCAGAGGATGAACGGGGAGGAGAATCTGGCATCCCCTCTCCCCACGGGAAGAAAAGGATCGCCCCCGAAGACTTGGAAGTAAAGGTCTCCAAACGAGGGAAGAAACCTTCACTAGGGGGCCCTGCCCCGGAGGAAACGTTGCCGCACAGTGCCCACGGGGGGGCCAGCAGTTAACCGTGTCGTAAGTGAACAAAGGTACTTGGTAAGTGTACCCTGTTCTTTTCCTAAGAGTAACGACCGAGACATATGTTTTGCAGTTTGGCTTATAGCCTCCCTCAACAATGTTCATCCTCGGGGGGTCTTTTTCTGGAGATGATGGAGAGCGAAACGCCTCTTCCTCCTTCTTCGTCTCATGAGGCGGACGACCCTGAGGTGTCGTCCCGGAGGATCTCTCCTGATCCGCAAAGACCAGAAGGTAACTCTTCGGCCTCCTGAAGTCTGGGGTTTTCAGCTCCTAGAGAGACCAACATAAAAAGCCCCGGACTGTCCGATATACAACCGAACACATTGACGGGTCTTCTGCAGCAAGCGACTATCTCAGAGGCACATCGTACCTTAATGGGTACGATGGTTGAGAGGATTTCATCCGCAAAAAGCGGGTTGAATGAAGCTTTTACAAGCCTGCTAAGAGGCTTTGAGGTATGCAAAGTGATATTTTTGATTGTACCATAAATGCAAGGTGCACTTTGTATAGATAGTAGCCCCTGAGACTCTGGTTGCCATCCGGATGAGGTGAGAAGAGGATCATAGTCTCTGGTAATGATGGTGCCAATTTTGTGTGCAAGCGGCTGCAGCTCCGGCGGCTGACCGGACTGCTGATTTTGCCGAACTAAGGCGGCAACTTGACGTGGCGGATGCAGACATCGCACTTGTGAATAAGTGGCTTGAAGAGGCACAGGGTATGTATATTTGGGTGTTCAGCAATTATTAATAAGAGCATGATGCTAGGATATATAATATGCTTTGACTGCAGATGGTGCTGCCACCATGGAGACCCTTCGGGCAGAGCTTGCCTGGGCCAAGGAGCAAGCGAGGAGAAGCATTGTGGCTGCCGTGAAGGTAGCTAATGAATTAAAAGCCGAACAGGCTGCTCATCGCTGAAGTAAGGATAAAATAGCCAACATGGCTCTTGAGCTACAAAATGCCGCCAGCCGATATGAGCTTCTCGAAAGGGAAAACCAAACGAAAATTGCTTACTTAAAGAAGGCCTTACAAGCAGCAAAGGAAACTCGCTCTGAGACCAGAGCGGCTTGGGAGGAGCTTCGGCAAGCTGATGATATCACGGCTGGGAAGCCCTTTTTATTGCGAACGAAATTCGGCGATCCGAAGTATGCCCCTCTTGATCAATTGTGGAGCTCTTCAGACGCATACTTGGATTTGGCAAAGAGTGTTGCTGATGCGACGCAGTATTTCAAAGATCGAGAAGATCATGAGGTGGAAAGATTGTTCTTGTTGCAGTTCAGTACTCCAAGGCGTCCGCTGCTGTTGAATGAGCAAATGGACGAATGGGCCGAGCTCCACAGGTTATCCGGGCTTGCCATGAAGGCCGTCGTGGATCACCTGTGGCCGAAGGAACCAAGTCTGGATAGTTATTTTGGTTTGGTGCAATGATTTATTCGTGTTGTGCCGCGTATCGACGCTGTCAAGAGGTCGGCGTGCATAGAGGGTGCACGGATGGCCCTTGCCCATGTTAAGACATATTGGGCGAAGATGGAGGCCACAGATATTGCAACCAGGGGTCCGCCTGGGGGACAGGACTCGCACGAGCACTATTTTGAAGAAGTCTTAGAAGGTGCCCGTTTAATAGAGGCTCAGTGCTCAAATAATACCATGTTTAAATGACATGTATCTTAATTGTAAAAACAATGCTTTTGATAATAAAGGCTAAATTTATACTTTTGCCTATAAAGTATTGTAGTTCCTCCTGTGCAGCCGCCTATGTATATATGTATATAACCTGAAAGTTTGCAGTCGTCGGCTTCAGCCCCCTCGCATATAATGCGGGGGTGTTCGGCAAAGCGCGTAATCACATTTGATCCAACGTCTTGGTCCGTTAAGGAGGTGGTAGCGCGGCGAATGAGGCAATCGGACTATATAGCTTTAACACTTTCACTTAGCCACAGGAGTTTGACGGCGGGGCTACTATATAGCCCCTGGTATGTCTGCGTTCATCAAAGTATGGTGCGTGTACATACGTGACCGGGAAACCGGTCCTTCGTTAATGCGGAGGAATCGCGAAGATTCCGCTGAGTCATCGAGTGGTTGACCAGTCTCTCGCTTTATCATGACAGTCAGTTTTCAGCTTTCTCTACTGAGGTGCTCATCCGGATGAACCAGGGCACAATCGCAGTAGTTCTCTCGGTGCCACCTTAGCCGATAGAGCAGAACGTAAGGTAGCAAAACACGGGAGCCGGGCAAACCCAACTATTGACCAAAGACATGATTCGAAGCTGATGCATATAAGGCCAAACTCGCGACGCCGAACACTCCCGAAGGTATTCGGACTTTACAACATATACTGGGCTGAGTACCGCCCTCGATAATGAGCCCTGAATTTCTAGGTACGTGCATTGATCCGGCGTGACGAAAGAGCGGCTGTGGTGAGAGCATAGATCCCAAAAACACATCGGTTGTTGCCCCTGCAATGTCTATTTTAGATAGGCGAATCATAAGCTTGCCAATAACGCCGGTATCCCTCTTGGTCATTTTAACTACCAGGAGGGTGTGGGCTAACAAGAGACAATAAAAAAGGTTTACACAGGGTCTTAATCTAAAAAGAAACCTTTGAACGGGGCCCTGCTGCACATCTGCGCCTTTGTCTCAGTTGTGCCGTATCCTGTAAGGGTATAGCACGATGGTCATCTGTAAAAAGAAATAAAAACCCAGGTGAAAGAATCTGCTGTGACCGTGCATAAAGTCAGTTAATCTTAATGAACCGTGAAACTTCGATCTCTTGAGTGTAAATAGGGTCGGGCCGAACTATGGGCCTTTTACATGCGGGCAGCCCCTAGCACCACATATGGGGGCATAGCCATTAATCAAGTTCAGGTTTATCTGGGCTGCTATAACTAGGTGTGTGCCAAACACGTCTAGCCATGTCCGTGGTCTCGAAGACCGATCAGTTACTCAGGTTGGAGAGGTCGTTTAGTGGTTCGGCTGCTAGAGCCGCCACGTAGTCTTCCACGCGAAGAGAACGCTTTGTGTTTCCACTGATAGTGATGACACCGCGTGGACCGGGCATCTTAAGTTTAAGATAAGCGTAATGCGGTACTGCATTGAAATGAGTGAAGGTCGTTCTTCCGAGTAGTGCATGATAGCCTCTCCGGAACGGAGAGATGTCAAAGATTAGTTCTTCGCTTTGAAAGTTGTCGGGAGAACCGAATACAACCTCTAATGTGAAAGAGCCCGTGCAGCAGGCCTCTATGCCTAGTATTACTCCTTTAAAGGTAGTACTGCTTTGGTTGATTCTTGACGGGTCTATCCCCATCTTGCGGACAGTGTCCTGATATATCAGATTAAGACTATTGCCACCGTCCATGAGGACTCGGGTGAGATGGTATCCGTCAATTATTGGGTCGAGCGCCAAGGCAGCCGAACCTCTGTGCCGGATACTAGTCGGATGATCCCTGCAATCGAAAGTGATCGGGCAGGCCAACCATGGGTTGAATTTGGGGGCGACGGGCTCTACAGCATATATGTCTTGGAGTGCGCGTTTGCGCTTCCTCTTTGGTATGTGAGTGGCGTAAATCATTTTCACTGTTTTGACCTCCGGTGGGAATTTTTTCTGTCCCCCAGTGTTCGGCTGGCCAGGATCGTCCTCATCTTCAGTTGGCATCTCCCTCTCTTTGTGTTCGGTGTTTAGCTTGCCAGCTTTCTTGAAAACCCAGCATTCTCTGTTGGTGTGATTCGCAGGTTTGTCGGAGGTGCCATGAATCTGACAGGACCTGTCTAGAATTTTATTTAGGTTGTATGGACCATCTCTGCTGCCTTTGAATGGATTTTTCCATTGACCCCGTCTAGAGCCCCTGAATCTGGCGTTTACCGATGTATTGTCTGGGTTGTCTTCATTAGTTTGACGTTTGTTTTTATTGCGTCGCGGCTTTCCATTGCCATCCCTGATTTCGGATGTGCCTAGGTCGCTGGTGCCGCTGTGGGCCAACCAACTGTCCTCGCCCGCGCAAAAGCGGGTGGTAAGAGTTGTTAGGGCTGCCATTGTCCTCGGATTTTCCTAGCCGAGGTGTCTGGCTAGCCATTTGTCCCGGACACTGTGTTTGAAAGCTGCTAGGGCTTCAGCATCCGGACAGTCGACGATTTGGTTCTTCTTGGTGAGGAATCTATTCCAAATCTTTCGGGCTGACTCTCCGGGTTGTTGGATTATGTGACTTAAATCGTCTGCATACGGAGGTCGGACATAGGTCCCTTGAAAATTAGCCCTGAAAGCGTCCTCGAGTTCCTCCCAGCTTCCAATGGAATTTTCGAGAAGGCTTTTCAACCAGTGTTGAGCTGGTCCTTTCAACTTGAGGGGAAGGTATTTGATGGCGTGGAGTTCGTCTCCTTGAGCCATATGGATGTGAAGAATAAAGTCGTCAATCCAGACTACAGGGTCTGTCATTCCATCGTATGCCTTGATGTTTACGGGTTTAAACCCCTCTGGAAATTCATGATCCAGCACCTCATCGGTGAAGCACAGGGGGTGTGCGGCGCCCTTGTACTTGGATGTGTCGTGGCGTGGGTCCGACGGCTGTAGTGTTCGCTGTTGATTCCGAGCTGGTAGTCGATCAGTATAGTCGGTTTGGTGGTTGTGATCCTGCTTAGGAACATGTTTTCTAGATCCATAGATAACCTGGCCATACCAGCTGTTTTGTCCAGGTGCTCACGTAGATCGTGTGCTGACTTGTGTGCGGCGTTGTTAGCAGCTCTGTCTCGGCCACGGGGTGGTCGGTCCGGCAGATCGGTCGTATTGTTTTTCGGCGGAATGGGCGAGATAGCCTCGTCGTCGAATTCGGGCAGCAGCTTGCGTTTTGGGTAGCTCTTTGTGTGGTGATCACCACCGTATATTTCGTCAGTGTCGAGCACTTTGTTCCATCTATGGTTGAGTGTATCATGCACGGCTTTAAGTCGTTGCTTCTGCTTCTTCAAGCTCCTCGCGGTGGCAATAAGCCTTTTGTGGAGGTGCTCTTGTTCCAAGTGCTTTTCCGGGATGATGTGTGCATCGTCATCTGGACTGTTCTCCTCTCCGGAGACAGGTTTATAAGTTTTGTCTTCGGCATCACTGTGATCGTACAGCGGCTCCGGACTGTGTTCGCCGTCTCCTTACCCGTCCTGCTTCATCGCTGGGTCTGCGGGGTCGTCGTTGTCTTCGGCATCGTCCGGGGTGTTATTCTTTCTTGTACCAGTGTTGCTGTTTTTTCTATGGTGGGGTTTAGAGCGGCGCTGATGACGTCGGTGCTTTGGCTGCTTCTCAGGAGTTGGTGCATCCTTCTGCTCCTCGCCATTGTTTTCTTTGGGTGTGTCCACCATGTATATGTCATATGACGAGGTGACTGTCCAGCGCCCTGTGGTCGGTGGTTCCTGTTCTACCCCGGTATCGTCGTCCATACCATCGATGTCTTCGGAGTCGAAATCAAGCATGCCAGTTGAGTCGTCGACAGTGGCTATTAAGTGGGTGGTGGGTGGGTAACAAATTCCTTCGTCGTCCGCTTCCCACCCAAGCCGGACATAGTTCGGCCAAGAGTTTCCTGACAAGGAGAGAGTTTTTAATGAGTTTAGCACATCACCCAAGGGTGAGTGCTGAAAGATATCCGCTGAGCTAAACTCCATGATCGGTGCCCAGTTAGATCCAATGGGCATGGATGCATGCAGTTCGGAGCCTATGGCCGGAGACGAGTCCGAGGGTACGATGACACAAACCTCCTTGGAAGTGAAATCTGTGTTCGGCTCTATCGCCGTTGAGTGTGCGGCCTCCGTGGCGGGGTCCATCCTCCCGTCCTCGGATGGCACGATCTGCACTGGATTTAAAGCCAGGGCAGCTGCAGGTGTGATCTCCTGAACACCGTCCGATGGCAGATCTAAGTCATGCTCATCGCGGCTGTAGGGCGCATCTGTCATGGGCTCGAATTCGTAGAAGATCAAGTATCCGCAGATGTCGGCAGTGTAGTTCAGGCTTCCAAACCTGACGTGATGGCCAGGGGCGTAGCTATCGATCTGCTCCAGATGGCAGGCGAGTTGGCCCGCAGTGCGAAGCCGCCGAATACGAAGATCTGTCCGGGGAGGAAAGCCTCATCCTACACCTCGTTGTTGTAGACGATTGAAGGAGCCATCAAGCCTTATGCTGATGACACAGTGGAACTCTCAATGAAAGCACCAATGTCGGTGTCAAAACCTGCGGATCTCGGGTAGGGTTCCTGAACTGTGGGTCTAAGGCTAATGGTAACAGGAGGTGGGGGACATGATGTTTACCCAGGTTCGGGCCCTCTCTATGGAGGTAATACCCTACTTCCTGCTTGATTGATCTTGATGATATGAGTATTACAAGAGTTGATCTACCACGAGATCGTAGAGGCTAAACCCTAGAAGCTAGCCTATAATTATGATTGTTGTTGTCCTATGGACTAAACCCTCCGGTTTATATAGACACCGGAGGGGGCTAGGGTTACACAGAGTCGGTTACAGAGAAGGGAATCTACGTATCCGAATTTCCAAGGTTGCCCTCCACGCAAAGGAGAGTCCCACCCGGACACGGGACGAAGTCTTCAATCTTGTATCTTCACAGTCCAACAGTCCGGCATAAGCATATAGTCCGGCTGTCCGAGGACCCCCTAATCCAAGACTCCCTCACCTCTCTGTTCTCCACTAAGGCCCATGAGGCCCAATAGCTTCCCGGGGGGTTCCGATAACCCCCGGTACTCTGGTTTTATCCGAAACTTATCCGGAACACTTCCGGTGTCCGAACATAGTCGTCCAATATATCAATCTTTATATCTCGACCATTTCGAGACTCCTCGTCATGTTCGTTACCACATCCGGAACTCCGAACAACCTTCGGTACATCATATCACATAAACTCATAATACCAATCCTCATCGAACGTTAAGCGTGCGGACCCTACGGGTTCAAGAACTATGTAGACATGACCGAGACACGTCTCCGGTCAATAACCATTAGCGGAACCTAGATGCTCATATTGGTTCCTACATATTCTATGAAGATCTTTATCGGTCAAACCGCATAACAACATATGTTGTTCCCTTTGTCATTGATATGTTACTTGCGCGAGATTTGATCGTCGGTATCTCAATACCTAGTTCAATCTCGTTACCGGTGAGTCTCTTTACTCGTTTCGTAATACTTCATCCCGCAATTAACTCATTAATCACAATGCTTCAAGGCTTATAGTGATGAGTATTACCGAGTGGGCCCAGAGATACCTCTCCGAAACACGAAGTGACAAATCCTAATCTTGATCTATGCCAACCCAACAAACACCTTCGGAGACACCTATAGAGCACCTTTATAATCACCCTATTTACATTGTGACGTTTGGTAGCACACAAAGTGTTCCTCCGGTATTCGGAAGTTGCATAATCTCATAGTCTGAAGAACTTGTATAAGTCATGAAGAAAGCAGTAGCAATGAAACTAACACGATCATAATGCTAAGCTAACGGATGGGTCTTGTCCATCACATCATTCTCCTAATGACGTGATCTCGTTCATCAAATGACAACACATGTCTATGGTTAGGAAACATAACCATCTTTGATTAACGAACTAGTCAAGTAGAGGCATACTAGGGACTATATGTTTTGTCGATGTATTCACACATGTACTAGGTTTCTGGTTAATACAATTCTAGCATGAATAATAAACATTTATCATGAATTAAGGAAATAAATAATAACTTTATTATTGCCTCTAGGGCATATTTCCTTCAGTCTCCCACTTTCACTAGAGTCAATAATCTAGATTACATAGTAATGATTCTAACACCCATGGAGCTTTGGTGTTGATCATGTTTTGCTCGTGGAAGAGGCTTAGTCAATGGGTCTGCAACATTCAGATCCATGTGTATCTTGCAAATCTCTATGTCCCCTTATGACACTTGATGGCGGATGGAATTGAAGCGTATCTTGATGTGCTTGGTTCTCTTGTGAAATCTGGATTCCTTTGCCAAGGCAATTGCACCAGTATTGTCACAAAAGATTTTCATTGGACCCGATGCACTAGGTATGACACCTATATCGCATATGAACTCCTTCATCCAAACTCTTTCATTTGCTGCTTCAGAAGCAGCAATGTACTCCGCTTCACACGTAGATCCCGCCACGACGCTCTGCTTGGAACTGCACCAACTGACAGCTCCTCCATTCAATAAAAATATGTATCCGGTTTGTGACTTAGAGTCATCTGGATCAGTGTCAAAGCTTGCATCGACGTAACCGTTTATGACGAGCTCTTTTTCACCTCCATAAATGAGAAACATATCCTTAGTCCTTTTCAGGTATTTCAGGATGTTCTTGACCGCTGTCCAGTGCTCCACTCCGGGATTACTTTGGTGCCTCCCTGCTATGCTTATAGAAAGGCATACATCAGGTCTGGTACACAACATTGCATACATGATAGAACCTATGGCTGAAGCATAGGGAATGACTTTCATTTTCTCTCTATCTTCTGCAGTGGTCGGGCATTGAGTCTGACTCAACTTCACACCTTGTAATACAGGCAACAACCCTTTCTTTGACTGATCCATTTTGAACTTCTTCAAAACTTTATCAAGGTATGTGCTTTGTGAAAGTCCAATTAAGCGTCTTGATCTATCTCTATAGATCTTGATGCCCAATATGTAAGCAGCTTCACCGAGGTCTTTAATGGAAAAACTCTTATTCAGGTATCCCTTTATGCTATCCAGATATTCTATATCATTTCCAATCAACAATATGTCATCCACATATAATATAATAAATGCTACAGAGCTCCCACTCACTTTCTTGTAAATACAGACTTCTCCAAAAGTTTGTACAAAACCATATGCTTTGATCACACTATCAAAGCATTTATTCCAACTCCGAGAGGCTTGCACCAGTCCATAAATGGATCGCTGGAGCTTGCACACTTTGTTAGCACCCTTTGGATTGATAAAACCTTTTGGTTGTATCATATACAACTCTTCTTCCATAAATCCATTCAGGAATGCAGTTTTGACATCCATTTGCCAAATTTCATAATAATAAAATGGAGCAACTGCTAACATGATTCAGACAAACTTAAGCATCGCTACGGGTGAGAAAGTCACATCGTAGTCAACTCCTTGAACATGTCGAAACCTTTCGCAACAAGTCGAGCTTTGTAAGCAGTAACATTACCGTCTGCGTCGGTCTTTGAGGGAGTCCTGGATTAGGGGGTGTCCGGATGGCCGGACTATGACCTTTGGCCGGACTCCCGGACTATGAAGACACAAGATTGAAGACTCCGTCCCATGTCCGGATGGGACTTTCCTTGGCATGGAAGGCAAGCTTGGCGATACGATATGAAGATCTCCTCCCATTATAACCGACTCTGTGTAACCCTAGCCCTCTCCGGTGTCTATATAAACCGGAGAGTTTTAGTCCGTAGGACGAACAACAATCATACCATAGGCTAGCTTCTAGGGTTTAGCCTCTTTGATCTCCTGGTAGATCCACTCTTGTACTACCCATATCATCAATATTAATCAAGCAGGAGTAGGGTTTTACCTCCATCGAGAGGGCCCGAACCTAGGTAAAAACATCGTCTCCCTTGTCTCCTGTTACCATCCGCCCAGACGCACAGTTCGGGACCCCCTACCCGAGATCCGCCGGTTTTGACACCGACATTGGTGCTTTCATTGAGAGTTCCTCTGTGTCGTCACCTTTAGACCCGATGGCTTCTTCGATCATCAATCACGACGCGGTCCAGGGTGAGACTTTTCTCCCCGGACAGATCTTCGTATTCGGCGGCTTCGCACTGCGGGCCAACTCGCTTGGCCATCTGGAGCAGATCGAAAGCACTCCCCTGGCCATCAGGTCAGGTTTGGAAGCTTAAACTACACGGCCAACATCCACGGGGACTTGATCTTCGACGGATTCGAGCCACGACCGAGCGGGTCGCACTGTCTCGATGGGCATGATCTAGCTCTGCTGCCGGACAGCGCCCAGAGCGCCGCTCAGGTGTCCGCTCCGACCATTAGCCCGGAGCCGACTGCGCTAACCAGGGACGGACGGTTAGACGCCGCCTCAGGAGCCGCAACCTCTACGGTGATAGAGCCGAATACCAGCCTAGTCCTTTGCAAGACCCGTGACTCCAAGGTGCCGGACTCCGTTCTGGACTCTGAATCTTCCGCACCCCTTCCGATCGAACCCGATTGGGCTCCGATCATGGAGTTCACCGACGCGGACGTCTTTCAGCGCTCGCCCCTTGGCGACATCCTGAATTCACTAAAATCTCTCTCTTTGTCAGGAGAGCCCTGGCCGGACTACGGTCAGCATGGCTGGGATGCGGACGACGAAGAAATTCGAAACCCACCCACCACCCACTTGGTAGCCACTGTCGACGATCTAACCGACATGCTCGACTTCGACTCTGAAGACATCGACGGTATGGACGCCGATAGAGGAGATAAACAAGAACTAGCACCTATAGGGCACTGTAAAGCCACCTCATCACACGATATATACATGGTGGACACACCTAACAGAAATGACAACGAGGATCAAAAGGGCGCAACCAGGGATCGCTCCCTCGAAAAGCAATCAAAGCGGCGGCGTAAGCGCAAGGCCAATCCCCACCTCGACAAAGACCCAGTCATAGAGCAGGGTGAATCAACGGAAGACGAACATGCCATCGAGCAACCGTCCAAACAGGGCAGACAATCCAAACAGTCCATCCCCTGGAAAGATAATAGTCCGGACGATCTCACGCTGGACAAATTGCTGGAGCATCAGAACCTCCACCAAAGGCTCATCGCCACCACACGTAGCCTGAAAAAGCAAAAGAGGAGGCTCAAAACAGCGGAAGATGCACTCAGAATCAGATGGGGGCAAAGTACTCAATACCGCACACAAGTACGGCAATAGTCGTCACACAAAATGCTATCCGAAGCTGAAACTACTACCGGAATTTGATGAAGAGGCCATAAAGCCCCCACAGTCAAAAAATAAGGAAGCCACAAGGTCGGATAGACGACTCCACGATCGATCTCAAGCAACAGGGGGCGCCGAACTCCATACGGCGCGCGATCTGTCCAAGAATTCGCATCAAAAAACTGGCCCAACCAGATCCATCTATGGGCCAAGAAAGCAAGCTCCAGTGAGCAATGCAATGCAAAAAATATCCGAACATCGCAGCACACCTAAATATAGGGGCGCCACACATCCCCTATGTTTTACCGATGAGGTGCTGGATCACAAATTTCCAGCGGGATTCAAGCCCGTAAACATAGAAGCATACAACTGAACAACAGACCCTGGAGTCTGGATCGAGGATTACATACTCCACATACACATGGCCAGAGGAGATGACCTCCACGCCATAAAATACTTACCACTTAAGCTCAAAGGCCCAGCCCGGCATTGGCTTAAAAGCCTTCCCGAAAACACCATGGGAAGTTGGGAAGCGCTCGAGGACGCTTTCCGGGCAAACTTTCAAGGGACCTATGTCCGACCTCCGGATGCAGATGATCCGAGTCATATAACTCAGCAGCCTGGAGAGTCCGCTCGGAAACTCTGGAACAGATTCCTCACTAAAAAGAATCAGATAGTCAACTGTCCGGATGCCGAGGCCCTAGCAGCTTTCAAACATAGCGTCCGAGACGAATGGCTCACCAGACACCTCGGCCAAGAAAAGCCAAGAACAATGGCCGCATTAACAAGCCTCATGACCCGCTTCTGTGCAGGAGAGGATAGCTGGTTGGCAAGAAGCAGCACCAGCGACCCGAATACATCTGAACCCAGAGATGGAAATGGGAAACCGCATCGTAACAAAGAACTGCGCCAGATCAAGGACAACAACCCGATGAGCACGGCAGTAAACGCCGGATTCAAAAGCTCTCAGAAAAATCAGAAAAAGCCGCCCCCCAAAGATGGCAGGGACGAGCTATCCAACCTCAACAAAATCTTGGACAAAATATGTCAAATCCACAGTACTCCGGGGAGGCCTGCCAACCATACCCACAGAGATTGTTGGGTCTTCAAACAGTTCGGCAAACTCAACGCCGAACACAAGGTGCTCGACACACCAAGCGAGGATGACGATGTACCCCACAAGCAGAACACCAGAGAACAAAAGAAGTTCCCACAAGAAGTCAAGACAGTAAATTCACTTCAGATGACAAAAGAGAAAAAACAGAACGACGCTTACAAAGACACGCACCGTACGGCCAGCCCCAGAGGAGCACCGCCACTGGTTGTTACAACCAATCACCTTCGATCATCAGGATTACTCCAAAGGAGCCCGGAACGCAGGCTGGACTGCCTTGGTCGTGAATCCGATCATTAACGGGCTCCAATTTACAGAAGTCCTTATGGACGGCGGTAGTGACTTGAACCTGCTATATCAGGACACAATCCGCAAACTAGGGGTAAACCCAGTTACAATCCGCCATAGCAACACTTCCTTCCAAGGAGTCATGCCGGGTCCAGGTACCCAAAGTATGGGTTCCCTTTCGTTTAAAGTCACGTTCGGCTCACCCGACAACTTCCGAAGCGAAAAGCTAACATTCCACATCGCCCCATTCGTAAGTCGCTATCAAGCGCTACTGGGACGAGAAGCCTTCGCCCGCTTTAACACAATACCGCATTATGCATCCCTTACACTTAAAATGCCCGGTCCACGAGGCATCATTTCATTACAGGGGAATATAAATTGACCCCCAAAGTACGGGCAAAGGTGCGGCCGCCTAGACAGCCGCCCACTAATCCAGCCCTACTATCCCGGACACGGCTCGACGAGTCCGGCGTAAATGTACGTATGCTTAATAGCCGCATAACCCCGTACAAGGGGCTCCGCGTGTTCATGCCCAAAGACAATACGACTCAATTCTTGCTCCAACTATATCTTGTTTATTTTAAATATAGATTTCTCGCACGCTTATTTTTTACTAAGTTCCTCTCTTTCGCAGACGAACATCGTGCTACGCCTGTCCAGGATACGGCACAACAGAGACACAGGCGCAGACGTGCAGCAGGGACCCATTTCAAGGATTCTTTTCAGATTAAGACCCTGCGTAAACCTTTTTTACTATCTCTTGTTGACAACATCCCCCAGTTTTCGCTATAACCGAGGAGGAGCCTGGCGTCTTGGCATGTGGCCACGCCAGAATTTTTGCGCGTACCTAGACACCAGGGGCTTTTTTACCAAGGCCTCTATTTCAGCCCGTCCTCATAAAGACCGAATACCTTAGGGAGTGTTCGGCGTCGCGACTTTGGCCCTATATGCATCAGCTCCAAATCATGTCTTTGGTCAAATGTTGGGTTTGCCCGGCTCCTGTGTTTTGCTACCTTACGTTCCGTTATATCGGCTTACGCGGCACCAGGAGAACTACTGCGATTGTGCCCCGGTTCGGCCAGGTGAGCACCTCAGTAGAGAAAGCCGAAAACTGACTGTCATGATATAGCGAGAGACTGGTCAACCACTCGATGACTTTCGGAATCTTTAGGATTCCTCCGCATTAATGAAGGGCCGCTTCCCGGTCAGGCACACTCGCGACCCGAATCCGGGTGAGCGCGGTGCCCCTAGGGGCTATTCAGTAGCCCCACTGTCAAACTCCTATGGCTAAGTGAAAGTGATAAAGCATTATAGTCCGTTTGCCTAGTTCGCCGCGCCACCACCTCCTTTATAGGACCAAGACGTTGGATTAAGTGTGAAAAGGCGCCTTTTTGCGAACACCCCCGCATTCTATGCGTGGGGGCTGAAGCCAATGACTACCATCTTTCAGGTTATATACAAATATATACATTAAACGGCCGCACAGGAGGCATCATAATTCTTGCAAGCACAAGTATAAAAAATCTTTTATATTCCATCAAAATATTCGTTTTACAAATAGCACATGCTATTCAAACACAACATCCTTCGAGCACTGTGACTCTATTAAACGAGCGCCATGAAGAACTTCCTCAAAGTAGTGCTTGGCAGGTACTCGGCTTTCGTCCGAATCCCGGCATGCAACAACACTGGCCTTCATATCCGCCCAGTACGTTTTGACATGGGCAAGAGCCATCTGTGCGCCCTCTATGCACGCCGACCTCTTCATTGCATCAGCATGCGGCACCGAACCAAGGAACTGCTGCACCAAGCCAAAATAACTCTTCGGCTCCGGCTTCTCCGGCCACAGACGACTCGCAACATACCTCATGGCGAGTCTGGATAACCTGTTCAGCTCCGCCCAGGCGGCCAAACGATCGGATACTGAAAGTGGGTGTTCTGGATTGTGGAACTGCGACCAAAAAAGCTCTTCCAATCCATGGTCACCTCGGCCACAGAAGTGTTCGGTCGCGTCCACCGCACTAGCTGCCAAATCCAGATAAGTGTTTTCCGCACTCCACTGCCGGTCTAACGGAGCATACTCGGGGTCTCCGAACTTCATCCGCAGCATATAGGGCTTTCCAGACGTGATATCTCCGACCTGATGCAGCTCCTCCTTCATAGCTCTCATTGCAGAGCGAGTTTCCTTGGCTTCGGCAGCGATCTTTTCAAGATCGTTCTGAGCCGTCCTATCTTCTTGTTCAAGAAATTTACATCGATCGGTAGCATCCTTTAACTTTATGGTCATTTTGGCTATCACCTTTTTGCTCTGGCAGTAAGCAGCCTGTTCGGCTTTTAGCTCTTCGGCCGCTTTAACGGCAGCCGCATCACTTCTCCTTGCTTGCTCCTTGGCTCGGGCAAGTTCCACACGAAGGTTCTCCACGACAGCAGCACCATCTACATTAGGCACATATGTATAAGGCCCGAGCATCGAGCTCCTATTACTAGGTGTCTTTGGAACATACGTTGTGCCTTGTCTAGCCGCTTATTTACAAGCGCGATGTCGGCATCTGCTACGTCAAGTTGCCGCTTTAGCTCGGCAGATTCATCAGTCCGGCTAGCCACCGAATGCCTCGCCACCTTCATGGAAAAGGCGACATATTATACTTGGGGTTATGATCCTCTGCGCGCCGTCACCCTTGACGACACACAGAGTCTCAGGGGCTACTATTTATACAGGGCGCATTTAATATGCGGCTCTACCAAAAGGTACAACTTTTTTGCGTACCTCAAAGCCTGTTAGTAAACTCCTGGCAGCCTCGTACAATCCGCTTTCTGCAGATGAAATCCTTCCAATCACCGTATTCATTAACATACGGTGTTCTTCTGAGATGGACGCCCTCTCAAGCAGATCCTCCAGCCCCTCCAACTGTGCACCAGAGGGTGTCGGACTAGCCTGACGACCTTTTCTAGGATCCAGACTTGCAAAGACCCTCTGAGATGACACCTCAAGGTCGCCTGCCTCGTGAGACGGTGCAACAAGAGGAGGCGTTTCGCTCTCTATCATCTCCGGACGAAGATCCCCTGAAGATGAGCTCTGCTGAGAAGGGTTGAGATCCGAACTGCAAGGTAATGTTTCGGTTATCTTCCTCAGAAATAAAATAGGAGTGTCATTCATTATGGAACCCCTCCCTTCACTTACGTCTCGGGGGAGAGCGGGTCCCCCTTAGGGGGCAATTCGGCCGGGGCGTTCTCCGGTGCCGAACCCTCTGGCGAAGATTTCTTCCCCCGTTTTGAGGCCATCACCTCCGGGTCTTCAGAGGCAATCCTTTTCTTTCCTTGATCGGGGGAATTTTTGATTCTTCCCTTCCTAACAGCCTCCTTCGTGGAGGCGGTAGCCCCTTGGTTCCCCCCTTCGCCTTCCACCAAAAGCACGACCTCCAGCATCCTGGTTAGCATGGGGTTTGGCGCGGTCTCGGGCAGGGGGGCTGGACACCTTATAAGCTTTGCCTTCACTATCCACTCCTGTTCAAAGGACAACTCTGTTAAGGGTAATTTTGTGATGAAAATACGGATGGTGTGTCCAAATACGGGGCTACTTACCTTAGCATCCGGGCGATTGCAGCTCAGGCCTGCGTCCTCGGACAAATCCGGACACCTTGCATGTGATCCGAAGAACAATTTGTACATCTCCACGGGTGTCACACCCATGAAATGTTGGAGGACTCGCAGTCCCTCCGGATTAAATTCCCACAGGCGGAGAGGTCGACGTTTGCAGGGCAGTGTGCGGCGAATCAGCATGACTTGTGCCACTACGATCAAATTGATATCTCTTTCTAGAAGATCTCGAATGCGGTCCTGTAGCAAGGGCACGTCTTTGGGCGGCCCCCAGATAAGTCCTTCATTAACCCATGACGCTAGCCATGGTGGGGGACCCGAGAGGAAAGTAGGTGGCGCCACCCATGTGGTGCCCCTGGGGGCTGTGATGTAAAACCAGTCCCATTGCCATAAGCCGAACTCCTCTTGAAAAGAGCCCTCGGGCCAAGGAGCGGCGGCCATCTTGCTTATTATAGCTCCTCCACACTCAGCATGCTGCCCCTCGATCATCTTCGGTTCCACCTTGAAGGTTCTTAGCCATAATCCGAAGTGAGGATTGATATGGAGGAAGGCCTCACACACGATAATGAATGATGAGATTTGGAGGATGGACTCTGGAGCTAAGTCGTGAAACTCCAGCCCGTAATAAAACATAAGCCCCCTCACAAAGGGATCAATCGGGAAGCCTAGCCCCCGAAGGAAGTGAGATACGAACACCACGCTCTCACCGGGCTGGGGAGTGGGAATGGCCTGCCCTTGAGCAGGCAGCCTATGCGAGATTTCGCTGGTTAGATACCTGGCATCTCTCAGCTTTCGCACATCTTCTTCCATAACGGAGGAAGGCATCCACCTGCCTTGAAGGTCGGAGCCAGACATCGTCGAAGGTCCGAAGCGCCTAAAACTAGAGCTTTGGGTGTTGGAACTCGAAGCAAGGGGCGGATTCGATTGGATTGAGAAGAGGGGAGCCGAGCCTTGATCCCTTTATAAAGGAGTTGAATACCAAGAGCCCTCCCCGTAACCGTTTGAGACTCGCTTTCAATTAGGGAGTCATACCAAAGGCACGGTTGGGTTACCCACGCCCATATTGATGAGAATCCCGGAATAAGGGGACACGATCTCTGCTTTGACAAGACGTGCCAAGGAAACCACCTCGCTAAACGCGCTGAGGTGGAACGGTAAAACGATTCGAATAAAGACCTGGCCGTGACATCACGCTACGGAATACGCCAGCAGATTAGATTTGTGCAGATATTATTCTCTCTACGGTGGCATGTGGAACTTATTTTGCAGAGCCGGACACTATCCTGGTGTTCAACATCATCTATGAAGTATTCGGAGGAAGAACCCGCCTTGCAACGCCGAAGACAACTTGCGCGCCGGACTCGTCGTCATTGAAGCCTGGTTCAGGGGCTACTGAGGGAGTCCTGGATTAGGGGGTGTCTGGATGGCCGGACTATGACCTTTGGCCGGACTCCCGGACTATGAAGATACAAGATTGAAGACTCTGTCCCATGTCCGGATGGGACTTTCCTTGGCGTGGAAGGTAAGCTTGGCGATACGATATAAAGATCTCCTCCCATTATAACTGACTCTGTGTAACCCTAGCCCTCTCTGGTCTTTATATAAACCGTAGAGTTTTAGTCCGTAGGACGAACAACAATCATACCATAGGCTAGCTTCTAGGGTTTAGCCTCTCTGATCTCGTGGTAGATCCACTCTTGTACTACCCATATCATCAATATTAATCAAGCAGGAGTAGGGTTTTACCTCCATCGAGAGGGCCCGAACCTGGGTAAAAACATCATGTCCCTTGTCTCATGTTACCATCCGCCTAGACGCATAGTTCGGGACCCCCTACCCGAGATCCGCCGGTTTTGACACCGACATTCTTCTTCTTAAAGATCCATTTATTTTCTATGGCTTGACGATC
This sequence comes from Triticum dicoccoides, assembly GCF_002162155.2. Taxonomy (NCBI): domain Eukaryota; kingdom Viridiplantae; phylum Streptophyta; class Magnoliopsida; order Poales; family Poaceae; genus Triticum; species Triticum dicoccoides. Next base: position 36,842,635 of record NC_041389.1, read on the forward strand.
ATCGGGCAAGTCCACCAAATTCCATACTTTGTTCTCATACATGGATCCCATCTCAGATTTCATGGCTTCAAGCCATTTCGTGGAATCTGGGCTCATCATCGCTTCCTCATAGTTCGTAGGTTCATCATGGTCTAGTAACATGACTTCCAGAACAGGATTATCGTACCACTCTGGTGAGGGCATTACTCTAGAAGACCTACGAGGTTCGGTAGTAACTTGATCTGAAGCTTCATGATCATCATCATTAGCTCGTTCCATTGTTTCGGAGAACGGGGTTTTAGTCATCTTGCCCATAAGGCACGGTTCGCAAGCACCAAGTGATTAATAATCAAGTGATTCCAAAAGTCCATCAGCATGGAGTTTCTTCATGCACTTTATAACGATATGACCCAAACGATAGTGCCACAAATAAGTTGCACTATCATTATTAAACTTATATCTTTTGGCTTCAACACTATGAATATGTGTGTCACTACTATCGAGATTCAACAAAAATAGACCACACAGTAGGGGTGCATGACCATAAAAGATATTACTCATATAAATAGAACAACCATTATTCTCTGATTTAAATGAATGACCATCTCGCATTAAACAAGATCCAGATATAATGTTCATGCTCAACGCTGGCACAAAATAAAAATTATTCAGGTCTAAAACTAATCCCGAAGGTAGATCTAGAGGTAGCGTGTCGACCGCTAGCACACCAACTTTGGAACCATTTCCCACGCGCATCATCACCTTGTCCTTAGCCAATATTTGCTTAATCCGTAGCCCCTGTTTCGAGTTGCAAATATGAGCAATGGAACCAGTATCAAATACTGTCGGGGAAACCAATCACCTATGGAGTCACAAGGATCCCTTCTACATTCGGCGGGGGTTCAGTTGCACGAAGAGCAGGTCGAGCTGTTACCACATAGGGGATTTTTATCCAGGTTCGGGCCGCAAAGATGTGTAATACCCTAGTCCTGCTTTTGCTGGTTATATGTGTGTTCTTGAGCTTTTGAACTAGCTACGGTGCGTGCTTTGTCCAAAAGTCCGAATCCTCTCTCTCTGCGCCTCGGGCCTCCTTTCATACACAATGGGGTTGCCAAAGTGGCACACGGGAGGTGGCAAGCTACAATGGTACAAGCTTATCACTCGATCAATGTAGGAAAAGCGCATTAAATGCGTTGCCTACGTGTCCTTTCACTTTATTGGGGATGACAACATAGGCCATCTCATCCTTCACCGCTCCTCCTTGCCTCGCCACGCGTCCGGGCCGACGAGGCATGCAATCCCATGTTGGCCAACCAGCTGCTGTGTTGGCGAAATGGTAGGCTTCCATGAAGATCGGCATGCCGCCATGCAGGCGCCTACTTAGCTAGCATGCCTATCACCGCACTGGAGCGGTGGTGAAGTGGCGAAACCTTGCCGGGCGTGGGTCTGGCCGTGGCCCAGCGATCATCCCCGGCAAGGCCTGCCGGGTGCCTTGGAGTCGTCCCCGGCAAGGGTCTTGCCGGGGGTCTTTGTGTTCTGATCCCACGTGGATTCATGGGTTGCCAATCTTCGTGAGGGGACGCATGCTACCAGGCATGTGCTCTCCAAATCTTGGTCTTAACGTTGTCGATGGTGTCAGAGCTCTCAACACCAAGGGTGCTGGCCCAGCTGGTCTCTTTGCAAGCCGCCCTGGCAAGGAGCTTGCCGGGGGGCTTCACAGGTCGCCTCGGCAAGGCATGTTGCCGGGCGTAGCCCTGCTCGCCTCCTGCTCCTTGTTGCCTTGAGCGTCCGCTCTGATATTCATTGTTCCTGTCTTGCCTCCTACAATGCTCCTCTACTTTGCCAAGCCCTGTTGTAGGCGTGGCTGCGACCGTCCGTGCACAAGTGAGGGGTATAGAAGTACCCACACTTTTGTACACCGATAGGAGCCCCGGGCCTGGGCCACACATAAGCGCAAGGCGTAGTTGGGCCAGGCCCAAAGCAGTGCGCGGGTGGGCGTGGGAGAGGCGAACCGCCATGATCTTTCTATCAGTTGCACTTCCCCACAACTCGCGTCAAGTGTGTAGCGTGGGGTTCGCGCGCGGGATGGGAGTGGCATGCATGCGTCATCCCACGGTAAATGGTAAAGAGTTGGCTCGCGCCTTCCCCATAAAAAGGAAAAACCGCAGGGGCACTGCTCATTTACCTTCTCTGCTTCTCCAAATCTCCGAACCGACGTTCCCCTCTTCTTCCCAAATCCAAACCGGAGTTCTGTGCCCCTGCTCGCCACCGCCGTGCCTCCATTGCCCCTCGGTCCCCTGCTCCTCCTTAGCCGCCATGGCGCCCCAAGCTAGTAAGGGCAAGAGAGCGGCCAAGGCCGTCGCAGGGAAGGAGGTGCCGGAGAGTGAGTTGGTGAAGATGCGGAAGGAGCATGCCCTCTTCTCTCCGGCGATTGACGTGCTCATGCTCAAGGACCAATTCCTGTGCTTGTGGGGGAAGGAGACGACGGGGCACCCCGCCACAAAGGTCATCCCTGCTCCCTTCGCCAAGCCTGGCCTGGATATTTATCCTTTCTTCGTCGATTACTGCTCCTGCGGGCTCTGCCCCCCTTTCTCAGATTTCTTCAACGACATCATGCACACCTACGGCTTCCATCTTTTGAACTTCATGCCGAATGCAGTGGCGTGCATGGCCCTTTTCACCCATCTCTGTTAGGGCTTCGCTGGATTCTACACCAGCACGGCGCTCTTTCGTCACTACTTCTTCCCCCGGGTCCAGGAGGGGGATGCCATCACTGACTCCGTTGCTTGGATCCCGAGGCCTCTGTGCAAGGGCGCATACCTGGAAGGTTTCTATAAGGAGTGGTGGGATGAATGGCGAGGCCGGTGGTGCTGGATTGTAGAGAAGGAGCCACGACATTTCTGTGAGGTCCGTCGGAGTCCGCCGGTCCACTGCGACGACTGGAGCGATTTCGACCCCGGCGATGGGAAGCTCACGGTCGCCACCACCAGGATCCTCCGCCTCGTCTCTGCCAGCCTCACGCTGGAGATGGTTGGGGCCGACTTCATCTGTCGCTGCATTGCTCCCTTGCACCAGAAGGGGAGGTTGGCCTGGGATTTCAGGAACGCAGTGGACATCATGAGGCTCTGCCCTGGCTTGAAACACAACTTCACGGTGATGCAACACGCGTCTGTCTGCCAGAGGTTCTTTCAGCTCAGGATCGATGAAGACGACAACACTGAGCGAATCAGCAAGGCCGCAAAGGCCGGCAAGACCGGCCACCCGTTCAGGTTGCCGGCAGGGGTGCATCCAATGAGCAATAACTCCCGTCTGACCGAGATTATTGCCACGATGCCCGCCTTCAACGCCCACGACCTGGATCCAACCTGGGCCGAGCCAAAGGTGGAGTTGGTCCAGCAGTTCTTCGACAACTTGTCGGAGGGCAGTGTCCGCGATGAGCCAGAGCTCATCCGCCCCACTACTGACGAAGAGGTGGCGTACATTGCCACCAGGGCGAAGGAGGCAGACCTTGCCACGGAGGCCGGCGGCTGCGGCACCGTGGAGGACGAGGCCGAAGAGGCCGAAGAGGAGCAAAGGTTCCTCAAGTGGGTGGGGCCCGCCGGGGAGTCCAGCGGTGCTGGCGCCAGGGCTCCTCCTGCCGTGGAGGCGGCCGAAGAGTCGGCCGGGGAGGCGCCCGAGGCGAATGAGCCCTCAGCCCCGAAGAAGAGGCGCGTCTTGCGACAGGCCGGTTCCCACGAGCCAGTCTGCCCCGGCAAGGCCACACAGCGGCAAGGGGCTTAGGCGGAGCCCATGCGCCAGACGAGGCGTGCGGCCACGGAGGCGCTGGAGGCCGCAGGGGTGAAGAAGGCCACAGCTGCTGCATCTTCCTCGACCAGGCGTGTCGCTGCTTCTTCCTCCTCGAGCAGACATGCCGCCACTTCTCTCGCGGTCGAGCGCGTAAGGATTCCATCTCCTCCCCCGGCGGGCTCCATCCCAGTGGCCAAATATGACCTTGGGTCATTCATCCCGAGGAAGAAGAGGAGGTCAGAAGAAGAGGAGGACGAGTTTGTAACATGCTTCCCCCATCTATTCTGTGACTCCTTACTCGAATCACTTTATCTTGATTTGGCTTCATTGCTACAGCGACACAGAGAGCTGGCTCAGAGGGTGAAAAGAGCCAGGCCCTCGACGAGTACTGAGCCCCCGACAAGAACTCCTCGTGCATCGGGGATGATCTTCACCAGCCCGGAGTCCAGCCCCCGGCGCAGCCCCCATTCTAGCCCCCAACATAAGTTTGCCACTTATCTCTTGCCGGTGGGTGTTGGAGCGCGTCTTCTTATTGATGACCTTGCCAACCATAGGGAGGGAGCAGCAGGAGGAGGAGCCCCTAAGGGCTGCCCCGGACACGCCGCCTCCATCAACTACGCCGACCAAAGGGGCGTCCCTATCATGGGCACCTACTGGCGAGCCCATGCGCTCGGAGGAGGAGGCGGCGGGCACAGGCGCCGGTGACCCTGTCCTGGCAACAGATGTTGATGGGGAGGGGGACGCGTCCTCCCCATGTGCCGCGGGTGAGTATAGGCCTTCTGCTTCTTGCCATTTCGCTTTGATTTCTTTCCTTCCATATGCTTTGAGTTGCCCTGATTCGGCTTTATCTTTCTCCCTTCTTTGGTCTCAGATCCCCCCTCGGCAAATCAGGCGGACATCGACGCCGTGATCATGGAGACCGCCAAGGATGCTGAGGCCAAGGCCACCAACATTGCTGCCGAGGAGGCCGCCAAGGGACCCACCAAAGAGGCCGCCACGGGGCTTGCCGGGGAGGCCGGCAAGGATCTTGCCGGGGAGAAGGTGGTTGAGGAGCCTGTCGGAGAGGCCAACAAGGCTTCTGCCAAGGAGGCCACCACGGGGCCTGCTGGGGAGGCCGGCGAGGCCACTAGTGGAGAGGCCGCCAAGGATCCTGTCGGGGAGGAGGTGGTCAATGACCAGCCTTCCTCCCCCTCAGCCTCTGCCCCGAGCAGATACTTGAAGGTTGGAGACGACCTCTTCGTCAGCATTCCCGGAGCGGCAGGTACCAAAACGCCAATCGAGGGGGAGGTCTTCGATGAGGAGATCCTCACCGCTGCCGGGCTCCAGATTGTTGCGAACCGAGCATCAGCAGCGGCGTCTCCAAGGAGGACCAACTCCTTCAGGCCATATGCGCTAACTTCCACAAGCTCCAGGCCCTCCATCGGGCTCGCAAGGAGAAGGTGGACTCCAAAATGGTGGCCGTGGACAAGGCCGAGGTGGACTTCCAGAAGCGCGTCGCCCAGATGAAAGCCTGGTTTGATGAGGCTAAGGAGGATCTGAGGGCCTCCCAAATCCAACTGAGCGAGCGCCAGCGGGGTCTCCTCTTGAAGCAGGCCGATTTTGACAAGGCGCAGGAGGTAGCCAAGGCCAAGGCTGCCAAGGACGATTCCAACCAGACGCAGCACTGCACTTGCTGCCATGCTTCATGCCAAGGATAAGGAGATCGAGCGGCTCGTCGTGCAGCGGACCCAAGACCTGACGCAGAAGCACTAGGAAGCGCTCACTGCTCTGGCCCTTGACCATGCCAGCAAGCTGAATGATGCCGTCGACCATTCTGAGGCGGCAGAGGCCACCAGGATCGAGCTGGCCGGCAAGGTGGAAAAGTTGGAGGCAAACCTGGCTGAGCTCACCATGGAGATCTCCATGCTCAAGGACGATAGAGAGAAAGCTCTCTATGACCTGGCAAAGATGCAGACCACCATTTCTGACAAGACCAAGCTGCTCTCCAATGCCAACGAGTCCATTGATTATCTGAAGTTGAAGCTGGGCAGCCAGGAGAAGATGACCTTGGAGTCCAGGGCTCATGAGCAGATCCTGGCCAAGGATCTCGAGGACAAGCAGCTGCTGCTGCGGACTGTCGTGTCTTCCCACAACAAGCTCGTGGAGAGCACAAAGCTTTGGACCAACCACCTAGTGGACGTTCAGAGAAGATCACCACGCAGCTGACTGCCATGGGCATGCCATGAGACGAGAGTGGCCGAGAACGCCAGGCTGTCCGAGTTCTTCGAGCGTGTCCTTGACGCCCTGAAGCTACTCCAGTCCACCAGGGCGGCCTACCTAGCCGAGGAGTCTCGGCAACTTTGCCGGGATGCCTTGATCAAGGTGCTCACCAAGGTGGCACACTGGAACCCCAGCGTCGACTTTGCTTAGGTGCTCGACAGCTTGCCGGAGGACATTGACCGTCAGGCGCTCGAAGAGCGCATTGAGCCCATCATCAGCTGCGTCAGCGGAGTCACGAGGCTGGAGGGCTAGCGCCGGGATTAACTTCTTCATTCTTTGTAGTTGCTGCGAGTTCATACCCAAGACATGTTATCTTAAGTTAGAATCGCGGCAACTTTTGATGTAATATAACTTTTGTTGTACTTTGAAGAGGTTGCATGTTATCTTCCCGTTCTAGTTCGTCTTGGTATTTTCGGCACCCTATGCCTAGTTGGATAGGCCCACCGGCACGTGCACCACATGTCGTAGGCGCTAGAAGGAAGGATCCTTAGCAGGCTGCGGAGGGCGTCGACGCCAGCGGGCTACCCTGCCGCTCTTGGCGTAGCACCTGGACTATCGAGTGGACTCGAGGCAGAATAGGGGCGCTGTCGATTACGTCAAGGTACCCCACCATTCTTAGAAGAGCGCAGCATCCGAACTGTTGAGCGGACTCGAAGTAGGACAGGGGCGTTGCCAATCATGGCAGGGTTCCTTTTGCGTGCAGGTTCTTCATACAAGGACTAAAACCATCGAGGGGGGTAACCTCATAAAAAGGAAGAATTACTCAATGTTAAGGTAACTTAGCTTTTTGTTGCTATGTGAATCGTCCTTGCGGCCATAGATGCCATCGCTCGCCAGGCCCTTCACATCAAGATGGCGTGGACGGCCTCAATCGGGCTGGCCGCTGCAGTCCCCTTCTTCTTTGGCGCCATGGCGACGAAGAAACTGCTGCCCTAACCAACGGACCAAATTCTCACAACTAAATCACCCCCTACCTGGCGAGCCAAAGATGTCGGGGAAACCGATCACCTATGGGGTCACAAGGATCCCTTCTACGTTCGGCAGGGGTTTAGTTGCACAAAGAGCAGGTCGAGCCATTAGCACACACGGGATTTTTATCTAGGTTCGGGCCACAAAGATGCGTAATACTTTAGTCCTGCTTTTGCTGGTTATATGTGTGTTCTTGAGCTTTTGAACTAGCTACGGTGTGTGCTTTGTCCAAAAGTATGAATCCTCTCTCTGTGCGCCTCGGGCCTCCTTTTATACACAAAGGGGTTGCCATAGTGGCACACAGGAGGTGGCAAGCTGCAGTGGTACGAGCTTATCACTCGATCAACATAGGACAAGCGCATTTAATGTGTTGCCTACGTGTCCTTTCGCTTTATTGGGGACGGAAATAGAGGTCATCTCGTCCTTCGCCGCTCCTTCTCGCCTCACCACGCATCCGGGCCGATGAGGCATGCAGCGCAACACTGGTCAACCAGCTGCTGTGTTGGCAAAATGGTAGGCTTCAACGAAGATCTCCATGCCGCTACGCAGGCGCCTGTTTAGCTGGCATGCCTATCGCTGCAATAGAGCGGTGGTGAAGTGGCGAAACCTTGTCGGGCGCGGGTCTGGCCGTGGCCCAGCGATTGTCCATGGCAAGGCTTGCCGGGAGCCTTGGAGTCATCCTTGGCAAGGGTCTTGCCGGGGGTCTTTCTCTTCTGATCCCACGTGGATTCGTGGGTTGCCAATCTTCATGAGGGGCCGCATGCTACCAGGCATGTGCTCTCCAAATCTTGGTCTTAACGTTGTCAATGGTGTCAGAGCTCTCAACCCCAAGGGTGGTGGCCCTGCTGGTATCTTTGCAAGCTGCCCTGGCAAGGAGCTTGCCGGGGGGCTTCGCAGGTCGCCTCGGCAAGGCTTGTTGCCGGGCGTGGCCGTGCTCGCCTCTTGTTGCTTTTTTCCTTGAGCGTTTGCTCTGATGTTCTTTGTTCCTGTCTTGCCTCCAGCCGTCCTCCTCTGCTTTGCCAAGCCCTATGGTAGGCGTGGCTGCGACCATTCGTACACAAGTAAGGGGTGCAGAAGTACCCAAACTTTTGTACACTAACAAATACCCAGGCGCTACTGCGAGCATTAGTTAAGTACACATCAATAACATGTATATCAAATATACCTTTCACTTTTCCATCCTTCTTATCCGCCAAATACTTGGGGCAGTTCTGCTTCTAGTGACCAGTCCCTTTGTAGTAGAAGCACTCAGTTTCAGGCTTAGGTCCAGACTTGGGTTTCTTCTCTTGAGCAACAACCTTTTTGCCGTTCTTCTTGAAGTTCCCCTTCTTACCTTTGCCCTTTTTCTTGAAACTAGTGGTCTTGTTGACCATCAACACTTGATGCTCCTTTTTAATTTCCAACTCCGCGACCTTTAGCATCGCGAAGAGCTTGGGAATTGTCTTTATCCATCCCTTGCATATTATAGTTCATCACGACCTTTATAGCTTGGTGGCAGTGATTGAAGAACTATGTCAATGACACAATCAACTGGAAGATCAACTCCAGCTGAGTCAAGTGGTTATGGTACCCAGACATTCTGAGTATGTGTTCACTGACAGAACTATTCTCCTCCATTTTGCAGCTGTAGAACTTGTTGGAGACTTCATGTATCACAACTCGGGCATTTGCTTGAAATATTAACTTCAACTCCTGGAACATTCTATATGCTCCATGACATTCAAAACGTCTTTGAAGTCCCGATTCTAAGCCGTAAAGCATGGCACGCTAAACTATCGAGTAGTCATCAGCTTTGCTCTACCAAACGTTCTTAATGTCATCGGTAGCATCTGCAGTAGGCCTGGCACCCAGCGGTGCTTCCAGGACGTAATTCTTCTGTGCAGCAATGAGGATAATCCTCAAGTTACGGACCCAGTCCGTGTAGTTGCTGCCATCATCTTTCAACTTAGCTTCCTCTAGGAATGCATTAAAATTCAAAGGAACGGCAGCACGGGGCATTGATCTACAAGAACATAGACACGCAAAATACTATCATGTACCAAGTTCATGAGAAATTAAAGTTCAATTAATCATATTACTAAAGAACTCCCACTTAGATAGACATCCCTCTAATCATCTAAGTGATCACGTGATCCAAATCAACTAAACCATGTTCGATCATCACGTGAGATGGAGTAGTTTTCAATGGTGAACATCACTATGTTGATCATATCTACTATATGATTCACGCTCGACCTTTCGGTCTCAGTGTTCCGAGGCCATATCTGCATATGCTAGGCTCGTCAAGTTTAACCCGAGTATTATGCATGTGCAAAACTGGCTTGCACCTATTGTATGTGAATGTAGAGCTTATCACACCCGATCATCACGTGGTGTCTCGGCACAACGAACTGTAGCAACGGTGCATACTTAGGGAGAACACTTGTACGTTGAAATTTAATAAGGGATCGTCATATAATGCTACCGACATTCTAAGCAAAATAAGATGCATAAAGGATAAACATCACATGCAATCAAAATATGTGACATGATATGGCCATCATCATCTTGTGCTCATGATCTCCATCACCGAAGCATCATCATGATCTCCAGCGTCACCGGCATGACACCTTGATCTCCATCGCAGCATCGTTGTCGTCTCGCCAACTATTGTTACTACGACTATCGCTACCGCTTAGTGATAAAGTAAAACAATTACATGGCGATTGCATTGCATACAATAAAGTGACAACCATATGGCTCCTGCCAGTTGCCGATAACTTTGTTACAAAACATGATCATCTCATACAACAATTTATATCACATCATGCCTTGACCATATCACATCATAGCAAGCCCTGCAAAAACAAGTTAGACGTCCTCTACTTTGTTGTTGCTAGTTTTACGTGGCTGCTACGGGCTTCTAGCAAGAACTGTTCTTAGCTACGCATCAAAACCACAACGATTTTTCGTCAAGTGTGCTATTTTAACCTTCAACAAGGACCGGGCGTAGCCACACTCGATTCAACTAAAGTTGGAGAAACAGACACTCACCAGCCACCTATGTGCGAAGCACGTCGGTAGAACCAGTCTTGCGTAAGAGTACGCGTAATGTTGGTCTGAGAGCCGCTTCAACCAACAATAGTGCCGAATCAAAGTATGACATGCTGGTAAGCAGTATGACTATTATCGCCCACAACTCTTTGTGTTCTACTTGAGCATATAACATCTACGCATATACCTGGCTCGGATGCCACTGTTGGGGAACGCGGTAATTTCAAATTTTTCATACGATCAGGCAAGATCTATCTAGGAGATGAATAGCAATGAGAGGGGATAGTGTCGTCTACGTACCCTCGTAGACCGAAAGTGGAAGCGTTATGACAACACGGTTGATATAGTCGTACGTCTTCACGATCCGACCGATCCTAGCACCGAAGGTACGGCACCTCGGCGATCTGCACATGTTCAGCTCGGTGACGTCCCACAAACTCTAGATCTAGCTGAGGTCGAGGGAGAGTTTAGCCGGCACGATGGCTGGTGACGATGATTTACCGGCGCAGGGCTTCGCCTAAGCACTACGACAATATGACCGAGGTGGAAATCTGTGGAGGGGGGCACCGCACATGGCTAAACTATCAACGTATGTGTCTATGGGGTGCCCCCTTCCCCGTATACAAAGGAGGGAGGGAGGAGGAGGCCGTCCAGGGGAGGAGGCGCGCCAAGTGGGGCAATCCTACTCCAAGTAGGTTTCGGCCCCCCCTTTTCCTATTCCAACAAGGAGAAGGGGGGAGGAGGAGGTGGAGAGAAGGAAGGAGAGGGGGGCGCCGCCTCATCCCCTTGTCCAATTCGGACTAGGGCAAGGGGGGCATGCACCACCTCCTGGCCAGCCCTCTCTCTTCTCCACTAAGGCCCATGAGGCCCAATAGCTTCCCGGGGGGTTCCGGTAACCCCCGGTACTCCTTTTTTATCCGAAACTTATTCGGAACACTTCCGGTGTCCGAACATAGTCGTCCAATATATCAATCTTTATATATCGACCATTTCGAGACTCCTCGTCATGTCTGTGATCACATCCGGGACTCCAAACAACCTTCAGTACATCATATCACATAAACTCATAATACCAATCATCATCGAACGTTAAGCGTGCGGACCCTATGGGTTCGAGAACTATGTAGACATGCTTGATACGTCTCCAATGTATCTATAATTTTTGATTGTTCCATGCTATTATATTATCCGTTTTGGATGTTTAATGGGCTTTACTATGCACTTTTATATTATTTTTGGGACTAACCTATTAACTGGAGGCCTAGTCCAAATTTCTGTTTTTTGCCTATTTCAGTGTTTCACAGAAAAGGAATATCAAATGGAGTCCAAACGGAATGAAACCTTCGGGAGAGTTATTTTTGGAACAAACGCAATCCAGGAGACTTGGAGTGGACATCATGAAGGAAACAAGGTGGCCACAAGGCAGGAGGGTGCGCCCAGGAGGGTAGGCGCGCCCCCACCCTTGTGGGCTCCTCGTGGCTCCCCTGACCGACTTCCTTCGCCTATATATACTCATATACCCTGAAAACATCCAGGAGCACCATGAAACCCTATTTCCACCGCCGCAACCTTCTGTACACGTGAGATCCCATCTCGGGGCCTTTTCCGACGCTCCGCCGGAGGGGGAATCGATCAGGGAGGGCTTCTACATCAACACCATAGCCTCTCTGATGAAGTGTGAGTAGTTTACCAAAGACCTTCGGGTCCATAGTTATTAGCTAGATGGCTTATTCTCTCTCTTTGATTCTCAATACAAAGTTCTCCTCGATCTTCTTGGATATCTATTCGATGTAATTCTTTTTGCGGTGTGTTTGTCGAGATCCAATGAATTGTGGGTTTATGATAAAGATTATCTATGAACAATATTTGAATCTCCTCTGAATTCTTTTATGTATGATTTGTTATCTTTGCAAGTCTCTTTGAATTATCAGTTTGGTTTGGCCTACTAGATTGATCTTTCTTGCAATGGGAGAAGTGCTTAGCTTTGGGTTCAATCTTGGCGGTGTCCTTTCCCAGTGACAGCAGGGGCAGCAAGGCACATATTGTATTGTTTCCATCGAGGATAAAAAGATGGGGTTTATATCATATTTCTTGAGTTTATCCCTCTACATCATGTCATCTTGCCTAATGCGTTAGTCTGTTCTTATGAACTTAATACTCTAGATGCATGCTGGATAGCGGTCGATGTGTGGAGTAATAGTAGTAGATGCAGAATCGTTTCGATCTACTTGTCACGGACGTGATGCCTATATACATGATCATGCCTAGATATTCTCATAACTATGCGCTTTTCTATCAATTGCTCGATAGTAATTTGTTCACCCATCGTAATACTTATGCTATCTTGAGAGAAGCCACTAGTGAAACCTATGGCCCCCGGATCTATTTTCCATCATATAAGTTTCCGATCTATTTTATCTTGCAATCTTTACTTTCCAATCTATATCGTAAAAATACCAAAAATATTTATGTTATTATCTCTATCAGATCTCACTTTTGCAAGTGGCCTTGAAGGGATTGACAACCCCTTTGTCGCGTTGGTTGCAAAGTTCTTATTTGTTTATGCATGTATGAGGGATTTGCGTGTAGCCTCCTACTAGATTGATACCTTGGTTCTCAAAAACTGAGGGAAATACTTACGCTACTTTGCTGCATCACCCTTTCCTCTTCAAGGGAAAACCAATGCATGCTCAAGAGGTAGCAATGACCAAGACACGCCTCCGGCCAATAACCAATAGCAGAACCTGGATGCTCATATTGGTTCCTACATATTCTACGAAGATCTTTATCGGTCAAATCGCATAACAACATATGTTCTTCCCTTTGTCATCGGTATGTTACTTGCCCGAGATTCGATCGTCGGTGTCTCAATACCTAGTTCAATCTCGTTACCGACAAGTCTCTTTACTCGTTCCGTAATTCTTCATCCCGCAACTAACTCATTAGTCCAATGCTTGCAAGGCTTATAGAGATGAGTATTACCAAGTGGGCCCAGAGATATCTCTCCGAAACACGGAGTGACAAATCCTAATCTTGATCTATGCCAACCCAACAAACACCTTCGGAGAGACCTGTAGAGCACCTTTATAATCACCCTTTTACGTTGGGACGTTTGGTAGCACACAAAGTGTTCCTCCGGTATTCGGGAGTTGCATAATCTCATAGTCTGAGGAACTTGTATAAGTCATGAAGAAAGTAGTAGCAGTGAAACTAACACGATCATAATGCTAAGCTAACGGATGGGTCTTGTCCATCACATCATTCTCCTAATGATGTGATCCCGTTCATCAAACGACAACACATGTCTATGGTTAGGAAACATAACCATCTTTGATTAACGAGCTAGTCAAGTAGAGGCATACTAGGGACTATATGTTTTGTCTATGTATTCAGACATGTACTAAGTTTCCATTTAATACAATTCTAGCATGAATAATAAACATTTATCATAAATTAAGGAAATAAATAATAACTTTATTATTGCCTCTAGGGCATATTTCCTTCACTTCTTGCAGCGCCGCCTCCTCGCCGACGACCCTTCTTCTTGCAGTGCCGCCTCCTCGCCGGCGACCCTTCTTCTTGTTGCACGTCCTCCTCGCCGCCGACCCTTCTTCTTGCTGCGCGGCCTCGTCGATATGGTCAGGTAATCCACACCCTACCCACACCATCCTCCTCCTTCCCTGTCCCACATACCCCGACCGACGGCGCGATACCTTCCACCGAAATCACTGTCCCTGTCCTCCAATTAAGTGTCGCCCACATCCATTTTGCACGCAGTATAACATGCAGCTCAGTAGCATCTGGCAGCGGAGAACCAAATCGCGGCCGCACGCACGCACGAGGTCGCTATGGCTGCCATGATTGTAGACCACCAGATCTTGAAGGAGCACCTCGTCTTCGAGGCCACCATCGACGCCGCCACATGGTTGTCTACTCTAAAATACAGTTCATGTTGTTTTCTCAAGGACACCGCCAGTGCCTTCTAGTGATTTGTCATCTGTAATGTTAATATGCAATCTGATGTCCAGTTAACAGTTTGGTCCTCTGAAATGTAATGTTCAATTAACAGTTTGGTCCTCTGAAACATAATGTTTAGTTAACAGTTTGATCCAACAATTGCTACATTTCGTAGTACTGTTCTCAAGCATTCTTTGTTTTGTTAACTATCTTATCTTCCAGTACATGTTTCTGTTCTGCAATGTTGTGCTCAGTTATCTGTTTTGGTTTATTTGGTCTGTTGTCCATTTAACTGTTTGGTTCAATTCTGCAGTTTGATTTTCATTTGCTGTGGGTACAATTTTGTATTGTTATGCATGTGGGAAATAAATGGAATTTGGCTGTACTAAATACATATTCTACTGATTGTATGGCAACCCTGAGTTAACTTGATCAAGATCTTCCTTATGTGTGTTGTAGGGAAACAATGGGAGACATTGTGGTTTACCATTGAGGTTTGCTCATGCATGGTCCTTTCGCTAATAGCACATTATTATGCAGTTGCAGGAATCATTCTAATATTTAGGTTTTTTAAAATTTAGTCTTGCACATGTAGGTCCAGCTGTCAGAGGCTTAGACCCATTGTTCGACCCATTTTGCATATGGGGAAATGAGATGTCCATGAATATTAGTCAAGTCAAGAAACTCGGAAATATTGTTAGGATGAAGAAACTTGTGATGAATAACAGCAAGATCTTTGTTTGCAGAACAAAGAAGACATCAGTCAACTATAGGATGGTACTAACTCTTTTACCTTATTTTTACCCCTTGCGTCATTTCAAAATTTATAACAGTGATTTATGCATATATTTGTTTTCAGTAGTTTTCAAAGTATTTCACCAATAATTACCTCTCAAACCACCTGCATGGTCAAGAGGCGAGGAAGGTATTCACTCAACACCCATGGTACAATATTGAAGTCTTCCTGAAGAGGACAAAGGTTGGGCGGGCAATTATCCATAGTCACTGGCCTAAAGTTGCAAGGACATTCAACATCACTGAAGGCTCAATATTTGCCTTCCGCTTCTGCAGTTTCCCAGATGAGATTCATCTGTCTATTTATCGTGTATGATGCTACTTTCTAGAGGTTTTCGATGTTGCATGTGAAACTTGGTGCTGTTGTGTAATGGCGTAACTGAGTGCCAAAGCTATCTGATGTAATTCGACTATGAAATCCTGGTTGCTGTTATATGGATATGAAATATCTGGTGTGTTTTATAAGAAATATCAATTTGGTTACTACATGGATTATCAATAATAGGCTAATTACCTTGCTTACTGGGGTTTTCTATTGCAGATGGTCACTCAGACATCACCATGGGCGATGAACTCAAATAACCCACACGGTTTCCAAAAAGTAGGCGTGTTCGATCAACTAACAATCACACACGACTTTCGATAGAGAACTGTTTGCGTTAGGCCACCTTGCACAAATGTTTCCACACAAAAAACTGTGTGTGATATACATACGAACGGAAATATTTTTCTGGGATTCACCGTGTGGGACATACATACGAACGGAAATGATTGGGTTTCGATGCCTCGCCAGATCACACAAGAGCTCATTTTGCCCCAGCCTGTGTGCCAGGGGGCCTATCCCCGACGGTTTCTGGGTCGTGTGGGAAGGACCCCCTATCGGCCACACTCACTTGGCGACGGTTCCAAACGCTGTCGCGGAAAGGGGTTAAAACCCATTTGTATAGCAGGTCTCTACACCAGCGCACATACGTATGTTGATTTCTATGATATGCTTTGTGACTTTTGTATGAGCGCATACATATATTAGGGGCGCATAGAGTTTGCAATGTGTCATGGTGAACGATGGAGGGGATGCAACAGTGACATAATACAAAATCCAACTAGTTCAGAGTTATATCATATGAGAATGGGGATCATAGATCTTACTTATGGTTGGGTTTTACCTTAACAACTTCAAATATTTGCATATTGCTTGTTGGGAGTTCAATCATAAGTACATTTGAGTGAATGATTTTGCAACATGTAAGCTTAGCCTCAATTAACCTAGAAATAAACATGAGCTTCACTTATGGTGGGAACACACATAATGCCTTGTTTATCCAGGCTGTGAGAGTATTTTGAGGTGAGATTGGGAAGAGATCACATAAGTAGAACATTGAGATGCATTTGTTACATTATCTTTAGACTTTGCCAAATATATAAAAGATACAACCTCTTTAATTATCACAAAATAGTCAATTTCTAAGAACACTTGTTCCAATTGGATACCACTACTTCCTTCAAAACTGCCACACACTCAATCTCTTTTATTTACTTGCATTATTTGCATTTTAACACCTAACTTTATTTTGCATGCCTTGACAAAACAATCTGCATCTATTAATTTGACTTCAGTAAAGTAGAGGCTGAATTGCATAGAAGATTGTTTAACTGACATACATAATTTGTTAGAATAAGAAGCATGCCTATTTGCTTCTATGGGATTCAACACTCAATACTTTCACATCCATAATAGGGAAGTTTTATAATTATCCCTTGCACTTGAGGGTAATCTGGTAGCGGTGTGTCGTGACACGGCTCCATGGAGTGTCAGATCTTGCTCGGCTCATTGTGCTCTTCTTCCATATGCGTTCCTTGTTCGGTGGGTTGACACCCTCGATCTTGGGCAAGAGGGGATAGAGTTCCGACAGAGACTCGACGATGATGTTGAGGGCCGGTGGTTTATGAGAGCTCCTTACCGACACGATGGCAATGTTGTCATATCTTTATGCCATGTTATTTTGGCTCTCTTGGCCTAAATGTTGGATATTTTTTGGTGGTTTGTACCAAAGGTGCCGTCGGTGTATGTGGGTAGCTTGCTGAGGTGGTCATGCTCGACATTCTCTCCCTTGGCGACATGTTCGTGCGTGCTCTCGGGTGAGGTGTTCGACCTCCTAATGTTATGATGCCCTTGCATTGTGATGACATCTTGCTAACTGGGAGCTGGTGAAGGTTGTTCTTTCTCCGGCGGCGTGCCTCCCTCCGAGACACCACTTCTCTTGTATGATTGCGAGCGTGGACGAGGACCTCAAATTGAAGCTTCACTTGCTTATATTTTTGCCATTGCTTTCGTTGTTAGCTGATTCTTCAACACTTTGTATATCTACCATTTGGGGCTTTATTAATTTGAAATCAGGCATTATGCATTTTACCTAAAAGCAATGCAATGTAGTCCACACATCACTCTAGATCACGAGCATTAGGAGAGATGACAAGATTACAGATATTTGAGAGACCAAAAGAAGAACAAAACTTGCGTAATACATATTTGAGAGGCCAAAAGGAGAGTAAAACGTGCTAGCCTATTGAAGTATAGGGGAAAAAACTAAACTGAGCCAATAGTCCAGGAGCAAAAATCGTGCTATTCCAAAAAGGAATAGAAAAAAAAGGTTGTTGGTGTGGATCCTATAAGTGAAAGCATGCTCAAGTATTCTTCCTAGTGATGTTTTATCCCATCATGTTGTAGTTCTCGAATGGGACCTCCTACGTCCTAGGCAACTCTTTAACTTTCTTTCTATATTGTTTGCTGGTACTCTTTATCATCTATTGCTATGAAATGTTGTTTCTTTAAACCTTTTTTGGGGGGGTTTGTTGGCCGCGTGCATTTTGTTACGCAGAGGCAGGATATTCGTTCATTTTGGTTTATCAAGTTGAACTCAATATAACGTCTGAATGAAAATACCATTTATCCTGTAATTCTTTTAATCAAAAAATAGATAGGAAGACAGATGATGCTCCTGATGGGGGAAACGAAAGGTGAAGGACGTATGCGATAAAAGGGAGAACATACTAGCTGGATTGGCCAGGAAGAGTTACCTGCTTTCAAATCCATGTCCGTGTCCATTGCCAGCCTTTGATTAGTCAAGGGCACAACCGAACATGTGCGACCGTGCAGACGTATGTCGGCACATAATAGGGAACCTGAACAGGAGCCTCTTCCCCCTCCTTCAGGTAAACACCAACAAATCCACGTTAAAGAACAGTATTTTTTTCTGGATTTCTGCAGGAAGGGAATCGAACTATGCTATTTACCAAGATCTCTCTCTCTCTCTCTCTCTCTTGATGAAATTCTGCATGATCTCTACAAGTTCCTGAGTCCAAAAGACTAAAAACAGAGCTTGCGTTAAGGTTGAGGGTTCAGTTGGGTTGGGTCGCTGAGGCGTTGGGGGGTTCTGAGTGAGAGATAATCACATGGATAGGTGCGTCGTAGGTGGATAGACACCAAGGAGGAAGATGATATGTATGAAGAGGCAGTCGTACATTTTAGGGTACACACTAGATGATTGAGGCAGAGAGAGGCAGTACAACACATGGATGACCTCTACTTTGTCTGCTCGTCTCTATCTTAGTTTACTCCTCCCCCTCACATGGGTCAACTGCTGCTGCTGCTGCTGCTGTCACAAACTTTCCAGTGCAGTGTGACGTGTGACACTAACAAGCAGTAGCCGATCGAAAAGAAGGAGAGATGCTCATGGCTTCTCCCTTTTCCTTGAAAAAAGAGGAAAAGGGGGAGGAGAGCTTTCCAAGTCTCAACAACTCTCTTCAGGTACAGCATGACCTAACATCATTTGGGGACTCTCGCCTGTGCTATGCAATGTAACCCCGGGTTAGTACTGTATCTCAAGAAAACGAATATCAGCTTGGACTCGAACAGTGGCAATCATGGACATGAGATCGAGTGAATTGCAAGAAACTATCATATTTGGGGCTTATCTTGCAGAAAACAAGCTGGTCGCTAATCATTTGCAAAAGCCACCGCGGATTCAGTAAAAGTGTTGCAGATTACACTGAACATGTAATTTGACGCGGTTGAGGGCGTTTCCGACAAATGGGACCCGGGTGTAAGGATCCGACTCAGCAAACAATTAACACACACACCCCTATATCTAACAAAGAAAAGCAATCAACCCCTCCCCTGTGGAGCAGCGCGAGGCATGTCCTGGCGATGGCAGCCCGTGCGTGTGCGGGATCCTAGCGAGCAGATGGGGCGGCGTCGCTGGATCCCGGCCGCTGTCGCCGGAGCTCGACCGCGGGCACCGAAGCCAGCCCATGCGCGCGGGATCCTGACGGCGGGCACAAATTTGGCGGCGTCGCTGGCGGGAATGCCTCCGGCGGCTCGGGCTCCGCGCACGCCTCGCCGGGCACGTGCGACGCCGGCATGGTGACCTCGACGGGAGGGGCTACGGCGCCGCCACCTGGGAGCGGATCAAGGAGGTGTGCGAGGGCGACTCCGGCGACCTGGGAGCGGCTTCTGCTCCATTGCGCCACCATGCCGAATCTCGGCCGCGGCACCGGACCCAGCCCGTGCACGGGAGGCGGGCGGCGTCACACCCCGGCTGTGGGTTCGTCTGATGCGACTCGTGAGCGGCGCACGGCAGGGGGATTTTGACCTCGTCCTGGATTCGGGCCGGATCCAGCAATCTTGGCGCTCGCCGGAGCTGGAGCGGCGCAGCTCGCCGTTGACCTCGCCTGCCTCCCTCGCCGGGGAAAAGAGTCATGCCTTGAGACGCTTGAGAAGCTGACGAGTGGCCCCATCTTCTGGTTTAACTGGCAGGTGGCGGCGCGAGGGGCCTGCTGGTTGCGGGCATCAGCTTGCCGGAGGCGCCGAGCAGACGAGGCCTCAAGGCGGCGGCGGCCGCTGCCGTTCCTCGCCTGCAGCTCCGCCCAACTGCCGCCGTCCTGCTTCTTCCCGACGAGAGGAAGGAGATGCCCTCGGGGGGGGGGGGGCTTGATTGCTTTTCTTTTATAAGATCCAGGGAGGTATATGTAAATTTATTGCCAAATCAGCTCCTTACAGTCTGGCCCCACTAGTCAGAAAATGGTTAAACGGGCTAAACCACATGTTCAGTGCTTTTTGCAGCACTTTTACTGAATCCGCGGTGGCTTTTGCAAATGATTAGCGACCAGGTGGTTTTCTACAAGATAAGCCCTAAATGTGGTGGTTTTTGCAATTCACTCCATGAGATCAGATCAAGTTCAGAAGGGTTGATAGATTCCCAAACTCACAACAGAGGGGGGATATACTCTCTTTCTTTTTAACCTTCCCTGATCAATCATGTCGTCAGTCGTCTATTCGGGCTGATCCAGCGCAAGATCCTGTCTCAGAGCAAGCCAAGTCGCACGTCACTTCATGCCGCTTACAGTTACAGTCGCCGCCCTGCACTCTTCAGCCTTGCTCAGGGATCCAATTCCCGGACAGATTCGTCGCCTAGTGCCGGCCGGCCGGGGTCCGTCGCCGGAAATGGGGTCTCTCTCAATCGGCATAAACTGGTGACAACAATGCATGCTGGGGTGGGGAGGCAGAGGAGAACGCCGACTAACCTGTCATGCATGAGCCCTACAGAAGATGTCCATTAGCAATTAGTAAGGCTGTCCAAGCTGAGATCTGGCATTAATTAGTAAGGCTGTCCATTAGCGGTGTTTTTTGCATAAAATTAAGGACTAGGTGGGTTTTTTTTTTGCAAACCTTGCCTTAAATGTGGTTGTTTTCTGCAATTAACTCACGTTTTGCATTTCAAATTTAAACTGCAAAAACGTCTAATATTTAGTTACAAAGACAATACATTAGAAACTGAATTCACCGTTGGCTCCTCTTTTGCACTCATGCAAATGATCAAATATGTACAGCAAAACGTTAAATACGTAAAAAGCATTATCAGCTGACATGAGGATGAGGTAAATCCTGTATCATCAAAACTAATAAGATTGCATATCGATCTGCTCGTACCCTTTTGATGTTTTTCTTTCTCTCTGGTCGTCTGACTCCTAACTTGACTGGATCTGGGTCCTTTTGGACTCCTCTCTGTGCAGAGACCTTTATATTTCTTTTTACACTTTAATTTACTTGTAGTAGGGTCCTCGCGTCTGTCCAGGAAAAGAAAAATCGTCCCAAGGAGCATGAAAGGTTGATTTGTATATATGACAATGATGTTCTTTTTTTTTTTCTAAAAGCGTACGACAATGATGTGAAAACTTTGTTGTGATTTACTTTGACTCGACTAAACAAACTACATGAAAGAACAAACCGTTTTATAAGGCAGGAAAAGCTTGGATCCTAAACATTTGTTAAAATCAACCCCTCTAAGAGCAACTCTAGCACACCCCACATCCCGCCGGCCCGCAAAACGCGTTTGCAGTTCGCGCAAAACCGCTTTTGCGGGCTGGCACGGACGACCACAGATGCAGACCCCTCAAATAGACCCGCATAAAAGTATATTCGTGAAATATGCTTTTTTACGGGTCGGCTTCTGCGGGTTCTGCTCGGGCACCACCGCGACGACCTGGAAACAGAAAACGCTCAATTCTCGCGTTTGACATAAGTTTCCACAAATAAGTTCAAATTCAAACAACATAACACAGTTTTAGGCGCAAATTAAAAGCCAAGTTCAGTAGGAGAAACGCAAAAGAGGGCCTTGCAAAAGTTATGGCTATGCCCGGCATCATCTTGGTCAACCTTCAGTCCGCGCCATCGAGTCCACCTTAAAGTTCATCGGCACCACCGAATCCACCTCCGGCGTTTGTCCCAACTCCCGCACCGAACAAAGGCAAAACAAACTCACATAGTCGGATTCCACGGTACCACTTGGAGGTGCACTGCATACTTGCTCCAAGCAAGCTGCCCAACGGCTGCACATAGGCTTGATATTCTCCCAACGGCCTTGAAGCGACCGAAATGTGCGAGGAGTCATGTTGGGATACTTTGCCATGATGCGGAAGTACTGATCTTTGATCCTTTGCCAATATCTCTTGGCGGTTTGAGAAGTACCTGTGCATGCATCAAGAGACACCGCACTTCATGTTTGGATCAAAGCTTGATCTTCCAAGATCGTGTAGTTCTTCGATCTTTGGCTTTTCCCAGATTTTGATTGCGATTGCTCAAACGCTTCCGCTTCGATCTCGGCAATTCGTCCTCACAACCCTGATCATCCACGCCACCCTCTGTTTCATTGTTCTCGAATGCGAACGAGGCTTGATCAATGTCAACGGCATTGGTGTCCAACAAGGTCACGAACTCGGCAGTTCCATTGTTTGAACCACCGCTATATTGAACGATAACAAGTGACAAGCTAGCAACAAATGGTGAAAACGAAAGGAAAGCACGATAACAAGTGACAAGCATACCTTCCGGCCATTTCGTCGAATACCTCGCTTGCGGGGGGAGCAGCGCCGTTGGACGGCATCGGCGGGGAACTTCTTGCCGGGATGGAGTTCGAGGATGAAGGAGGCGCCTTGTTTGCAGCCGGATTCCTCTTCCTCTTTCCGGCCGCGGCCTTGGTCACCTTCTCCGCCGCCAGCCGAGATCGCGGAACAACGTTGGCGCCGGGAGCGCGAGCCTTGGCGGCGGGGGCTGCCGGATTCCCGCCCTGCACGACCACGTTGCCCTGCCGCTTACGGGCAGGCGCGACGCTAGCTTGAGCGACGGTACGGCCAACATGGCCGGCGACGAGATCCGCCCGAGGGGAAGGGGCATGCGCGACCTCGACGGTGACAGGGGGCAGCTGGGAGTCGTCCATGGCGACGAGGGACGGCCGCGGAGGATGCACCGGAGCGCGCGACGGCGGGAGCAATGGTGGCGGAGGGTGGGGGAGTGGGAAAGGGCGCGCGAAAATGTCCCTCCCGCCAAATCTCGCTGCGGATGGGGCTGCGCTCGGTTCAGCCTCCCAGCCCGTGAATCTAAAGGTTGGAAGAAAAGTTTTGCCGCACCCCGCAGAAATATTTGCGGGCCGATGCGGGATGCGGGGTCTGGTCGGGCAGATTTTGCCGCCCCGGCCCGCATTTTGGCGGTTATTTTACGGGTCGGGACGGGATGCAGGGTCTGCTAGAGTTGCTCTAAGGCAGCAAAACTAGTGAAGTTATAAAAGAAAACAAACACTGGCTCTATGCTGATCTGTGCTCCTGCAGTATCCTCTCACAGTCGCCGGTACACAAGTTGTTGGGAGCTATGAACTTGGGGCACAAGGACAAGTCGTCATTTCGGTGGACCAAACAATAGACATGCCATCTTAAACATGGTAAACATCAGTATGCATCATGACAAATGTCTGACTCAAGACGATGATTTAAAAATTACTTTTCATAAACAAACAAAAAGTCATGCAAGTTATACGATATAAAAATTCAACCAAGAGCAGACTTGGTCATTATTTCCGGCAAGCAGTAATCTTCCTTAATTCGTGTTTTTGCCTCAAAAATAATAATAATTCAGGTTTCTTCAAAAAAGATGGAAAGGAAACAGCAAAGACGATTTTAAGTTGATATATGTAGTGTCTGTTGTCAAGTTTAAAAAAGTTCTTTTCTAAAAAAAGTTTAATTGTGATAAGTGATTTTTGTTGTTTAACCACAGCAATGTAATGAAGAAAGAAGGTCAACTAAGATTCATCCACTAACCACAATATTCGGGAACAAGGATTTTTTTAGGCGTCTCCCAACAAAGACAATACCTTTTTTCGAACCGGAGATGGGCCGGCGGTGAAGGTAGTGGGATTCTTCTGCAGGCGCTATGTGACTATCAACAAACCCTATTTTGTGCTCACTAAGTCAAATAGGCGGGATGACATAAAGGGGCCGCACACATAGGCCGACTTCCCAAAGGTTTTGCGACCTGTGTTTTTTTGTCTTCATTTATTTTTCCTTTTTGCTTTTCTTTCAACGCGGTCGGTAATATGTCGGTTTGTCTTTTTATTTTGGTTTATAGCAGTTTTTTATTTCTTGTATTTTGTTTTCTCCGGTATTTTAGCTTTTAGCTGTTTGCTTTCTTTTTATTAGTTTTTATTTTCATATTTTTATAACTATTTTAACACAGTATGATTTCCAAATATACAATGACAAGTTACAAAATACACTATGAGAAATTTTAAATACACATGTAACATTTTTAATAGATGCAAAACATTTTAAAATACACTATAAATATTTTTTAAATTCTTATTATAGTTTTTATATTTAAACTAGTTTTACAAAAAATATGAATATATTCCTAGAATATGTTTCCAATTTTCAGAACACATTGTTTAACAACTTATATAATGCACATTTCGTTTAAAAGTTAATCAGTGTAAGATTTTCCTAAAAGAATTGAGACATAAATGGGCCGCTTCACTTCCAGCCATATAGGCACCACCTTAAATGGTGTGTCTATATCTTGTTTCACCCGAAACTCTCGAATCCTTTTTGGCACCTTGAGTGCCAAATAGAGTGCAATTTGTACGCCGCGCAGCCCCGGCCCATTATTTCACTATAGATACAGAGTACATTGCATGTTTATATAAATTCATTTGCATGTTTATATAAAGTTCATTGCATATTTATATAGAAAAATGGTCATCGCATATTTAAAGAAATGTTCACTATATTAAGGAAATGTTCAATTTTTTTGATATTCATGGTGTATTTTGAAATTGTGCAGCATACATAAAAAAATGTTCAATGTGAATTTATGTTTGGTGTATATCAAAAAATGTTCAATATAAATTTAGATATTTTTTAGTGTGTATTTAAAATTGTTCTGTATATATTTACAAAATTTGAAATATAAGTTTAAAAAATCATCATATATAAAACATTTCGACAAATGTTCGTAATTTCAAAAAAATAATGTTTTTCAATTTTTGTTCTCTTTTTAAAAAATTGTTCACCTTTAAAAGTTTTATCTAATTCAAAATGTTGTTCACAAATTTTAAAACATTATTTATGATGTTTGTGAACTTTTGTAAAAATATTGCATGAATTGCTCGGCAAATTTCAAAAGAAATTTGATCCTACCATCGCAATTGGTTCTTAAAGTCTAACGGTCCGAATGAAGCACTAGAAATAATCGGGTCTACTTTTTTTAGCAAAAAATAATCGGGTCTATTGGTTAGGAACATTTGTTAACGAGTGCCACGTCGTGCGTTCTATCTTTTTTTAGGTGGGGGGGGGGGTCTCTTTCTCATCTACCTCTTCCATCCAAAACCGTTTTTCTTCTATCTTGCGGTCGCACAACACTTTGTGGCGAATTATTTGCACGCCTCGAGTTCTTTACCTCCAAATGGGCCGGCCTATTCGTGGCTACCTTCAGCGAACGCTTGACAATTTGCCGCCCGCGATGGGCAAATAGGAACTCTCAGAGCTGGGTACAAGGGAAAGCCCTATTCGCCACATTCTGCTGCGAATTGTCAACCTATCGCACAGGTTCGATAGTAACTGGGCCGGCCCAGTTAGCTCTTTTCCACGTGGGATCTTTTTCCAGTTTTGGGAACCTTCTGGTTAGTTCCTGGTCGGTTTTAGGCCTTCCAGAGGGTTCTTGAACCGGGTTTTCTGGGTTTTTTTTTCTGCTTTTCCTTTGTAGTTATTTCTGTTTTTTCTTTTCTTTTCTTTTTTTCGTTTTTCCTGTTTGTTTATTTATTTATTTTTCTTTTCTTCTCTTTTTTTTGGAAATATTCAAAATTTTGTTTGTGTTTCCAAAAAATGTTTTCAAAATTCAAAAAATGTTCTTGTTACACAAAAAAGTTCAAAACTTTTCAAATTCAAAAAATGAATCGGATTTCAATTTTTTGTTCACGTATTCAAACAAAAATTGCGCTTTCAATTTTGTACGCGATTTTTCAAAATTTGTTCTCAAGATTCATAAAATTTCGTGCTTTAAAAAATTGTCCGTGCTTCCAAATTTGTCTCCATTTCGAAATTTGTTCTAAAGATTCAAAAAATATTCCTTCTTTAAAAAATTGGTCACAAATTCAAAAAATGTTCATGCTTTCAAAAAATGTTTGGAAAATTCAAAATTTGTTCATTTTCATAAAAAAATTGCGTTGTGAAAAATATCATATGTTCAAAAATTACTCAATTTGAAAAAGAAATTGTGATTTTGTCAAATAGTGTTAAGTCCGGAACTGTACTTAATTTCTTATAGTGTTCCGCTGTATTTTTGTCGTAAGGTCTGTTCTATGTTTCTTGCTAGCACCAAGGTCGCAAGTCCCGAGTTCGATTCCTAGCCACAGCGTGCAACCCTTTTTTTCAATTTTTAGACTCGTTTTCCCAGTGCACTAAATGGGCCGGACCAGTCAGTGCGCCTTGTGCGGCGGGGCGTTTATTGCCACAAAACGCGGCAAATAGGAGGAGCTCCCGGGTACGAGCTCCCCTCAAGCGATGCACTAGTGGACTGACCAACTGCACGCTCCTTCGTTCAATAGTTTATTTTTCCTATTTATTTATTTTCATATTCTTGTTAGTATTTTGAAATATTATAAATATAAATTTCAATGATTATATTAATTATTTATTAGAAAAAGTTCACCGTGCATTTAAACAATATTAATGCAATGTAAAATATTTGTTTGTGAAGTTTAGTAAAGTTTGCACCATTCAAAAAAGTATTCGTCACATTTGAAAACAAAAGTTCAAACGTTTAAAAGAAATTGATGACATTTTGTAAAAATGTTCTTCAAAATGTAAAATATATTAGTGTAATTTCTAAAAATGTCCATTCGAAATATGTACATATCTTTTCAAAGTATGTACATATCTTTTCAAAAAATGTATGAGACATTGATCAAGTGATGTTATATTGTTGATAGTTATACAACGAGCACAATCAAACATAATGTTTCAAATGATAAATCAATTCGTCCAAGCTAAACATTTTCTCCTCCATCTTCACCATGGAAAAGACTTGTTCTCCAATGTACTTTCAAACAAATAGCATGTAAATTTGAAAGCCCCATATAATTAATGACGAGTGATGAAACACTTGTGTCCCTGTGAATAAAACAACATTACTTTACCTTCGCCTATGGATTGCCCTACTCTATTTTACTGGACAATCATAGATACTACTCCCTCCGTTCCAAAAAATTTGTCTTTCTAGATATTTTAAATGGACTACAACATACGAATATATGTAGACATATTTTAGAGTGTAGATTCACTCATTTTGCTTCGTATGTAGTCATTTGTTGAAATCTCTAAAAAGACAAATATTGGGAACGAAGGGAGTATATAATTACTTTCTCAATGAACAATAAATCAAATATGATGTTAAACAATGCTCATACAAAAAAGTGTAAATCAATTAGATGAATATGGGTCACTGGTCTTATTTTTTTCCGAGAAAACGCAAAAAGATTTGTTTCATTTCATTGAAAAGGTGGAGAGTTCAGTACATCATCCCTCATGGGCGGGTACAGGGCTACATGGTGATCTAGTGAACGTCCTAGGTGGTCCGAAGCAACATTCGAAGGCCGAGGGCTCCGGCTGTGGACCAAAGTGTGGCTTCCTCTTTGATACGCACAGTGGTGTTCCGGGCAGACGGGAGGCGACCGTCGAAGACACACGCGTTCCTCTGTTTTGAGATCATCCAGGGGTTGATGCAAGTCCTTTGCACAGCAGTTTTGGGGTGACCTGCTTGGTAAAATGCCACCAGCTCCCGATTGCGCCACCAGGCTCGGGGGGACGGCAAGTCAGTCATAGCCAGGTGAAGATTTCGTGCCAGACCTGACGTGCAAAAGGGCACTCGATGAAGAGGCGTGACATTGTTTCCATGGCCTGGTCGCAGAGGAGGCATCGAGGGTGGTGCTGTAGGCCACGGCGCTGAAGGCGGGCGGCGGTCCAACGGCTGTCTTTATTAGCCATCAGGTGGAAGAACTTGTGCGAGGAGGTGCCCAGCTCTTCGAGATTAGCTTCCATGCGCCACAAGAGGTTGGAACTTGTATAAGAGCTGGCAGAATGTTTTCTCTGGTATTTTGGCTCTCTTCCGCTTGTTTCTGTTTATTAAATTTTATTTTTCTATTTTTATACTTATTTTTACACAGTATGATTTTCAAATATACAATGACTAGTTACACAATACATGATGATCACTTTTAAATACATATACAATGTGGAGGCTTAAATTGCTCCTAAAAATATATATTTGGAGAGACAAGGAATATAACAAAATAAACAGTGCAAACAAATTAGTACACGTCGTCCCCTATTCGGTGTAGAAACTGATGGATCGATTCTTGAAACAGCCCTCGATCGGACTGGATCAAGCTATCTACAACCCTTTGCCCCTCCGGATTGCCGGCATACCACTCGATCACAAGGATCATGAAGACGGCGCCAAACCAGAAAGCAGTGAGGAGTGCGATGAAGCCCACGAGCTCCACGGCGACGTCCAGAGCTTTTGACGTTGGATGCGAATCGTGGATGTCCCCCGTGAACACGAAGAAGACGATAAGCGTGAGGAAGGAGAAACCCATCGTGGCTATCAACATGCACCTGCGACAGTCGGGCGGCTCCGCCTCCACCACGCCGCCGTTGGGATCCTCGATGTCGGCCATCGATGGAAGCTAGCTGCTGAGTAGCCCCGTTTCGGACAGATCACCGCGATCGACGATCGTAATTCCGACGACGTGTATAGTTCAAGCCGCGTGTGAAAACCACGGCGTGGCTTGATCGGTAAATACGTGCCGTATGCGGCTCGGTTTTCCTTCCGGCGCGGCCACTTACCTCTCTTTTGTTTTTCAGAATTGGCTGAGGTATGCCTCACGGGCAGCCTATAGTGGGACGGCCCAATACAAATCCATTAGCCTTTTCTTTCTTTCTCTCAGTGAAGTTTCGTTTTATTCAGAAATTTCTAGAGGATTTGGATGTGGTGGCTTCGCTCAAAGTTATTCAGCCAAATGACCTGCCTGTAAAACCGAGAGGTACGCATGTGATTCCCAGGAACTGGCATGCAACAATTGAGGACCGAAGGAAATCATAAACAAGGAAAAAAGTGAAAACCAAGAAAAAAACAAAAGAAAACAAATGAAAAAGCAGAAAAAGTAAAAACAGAAAAATCATAAAAAAAGGGTCAAAGACAAAAAAACGAAGAAACAAAACCAAACGAAGCAACAGCGACCAACGAACACGACAGAACGACCGGTCAGGTAAAACGAGCTGGTCAGGTAACAAGCGCTAACAGAAAACCATCGACACGGGTGAAGCTATCGCGAGAGTAACTAGTTGACGAGCGCTCCTTCGGGAGTCTCACAACGATCAGCGTCACTTGCCGCGCTCTTAGCTGCCGCCACGTGTCGCGCTCTGGACACTCCCTCTGTTTTTTTTTCCTGTATGGATTTTCAGTTTTTTAAACAAGTTTTCCCTTTTTTTACCTTTTGGTTTTCCACCAGTCTTCCTTAGCTTCTGGACCAAAAAAAAAGAATTCGAAAAAAATCACGAAAAAACGCATTATTTTTTCTTCCACGAGAAGCACGGTTTTGCTTTTACCAGAGGTACAACCACGCCTGTCGGAAACGAAAAAAAAAACATGTTTTCTGTTTTTTTGCTTCCGCGAGAGGCACGATTTTGCTTTACAAGAGGCACGGCCGTGACTCTTGGAAACGAAAAATAAACGCGTTTCTGTTTTTTGTCCTTCCACGAGAGGCACGGTTGTGCTTTTGCGAGAAACACATCCATGCCTCTCGGAAATG
Organism: Triticum dicoccoides; assembly: GCF_002162155.2. Classification (NCBI taxonomy): domain Eukaryota; kingdom Viridiplantae; phylum Streptophyta; class Magnoliopsida; order Poales; family Poaceae; genus Triticum; species Triticum dicoccoides. The sequence continues at coordinate 36,872,106 of NC_041389.1, forward strand.
AAAAAAGAACGCATTTTCTATTTTTTTTTCCTTTCTGTGAGTGGCACGGTTTTGCTTTCGTGAGAGACACAGTTGTGCTTTTGCGAGAGGCACGACTGTGCCTCTCGAGACGGAAAATCTGTTTTCTGTTTTTTTCCTTCCGCGAGTGGCACGGTTTTCCTTTCGCGAGAGTCACGGTTGTGACTTAGCAAGAGGCACGGCCGTGCCTCTTTCGGAAAAGAAAAAAAACATGCTCCCAGTTTGGTTTTTTGTCCGGTTTTTTCGTGAAAAAAAAGTTCATTAAAACCTATTAGCATGGGATCAAGTTTTGAAGATTTCGACGCAAGGAATCCAACGGTGGAAATGGTTCGAGATTTAAACACGCGGTTTAAGAAATAAAATATTTTGAATAAACGGATCTACGAAAAAAAAAAAACTACCAGGTTGTGACAAATGGCGCACATGCAAAGCGTCACTTTTCTAAAAAGGTGGGAGCGATCTTTGCAAAAAGTACTCCTCAATTAATGATTCAGCTATCGCCTCGCTACCAGCGAGACATAGCTCTCGTGGTCACGGACGGGGACTCCTATAGGGCGCCTTCAGCGCCGCGCAAGGATCTGGCGCTCGCAGCAGCGGTTGGATGGGCCGGCCCATGATCACGCAACAAAGCAGCGAGAGAAAAATGACAGCCAAAAATACGTCCCGACCAGGATTCGACCTCACGCCCTGCCGCTTCCACACGGTGAGGCTAGCCACTGCACCACCTAACTGCTAGCGGATATTCGCACCGCGAAAGTTTAAATAAACACCAAATAGACGCGCTATTTATTGCACAATACACTGTGACATTTATACATTTCAATTATTGAAAATATGTTCAAATATTACGGATGGAGTTCTTGGGCATGCAAAAAAAGGTCCGCGTATTCAAAAATAGTTCTGAATACACATTGAACATTTTCTTAGTATAGGGTGAACATTATTCAAAGAACACTGAACAATTTCTTAAAATACGCTGAACTTTTTTTGAATACATGCTGAACAAAATTTCTCTACACGATGAACATTTTTAATACACACTGAACATTTTTTCAATGTATAGTGAACAATATTCAAATACACGTAGATTCAAATACACGTAGACCATTTTTTAAATACGATTAACTCCTTTTGAATGCATGCTGAACAAAATTTCTATACATGATGAACATATTTTATACCCACTGAACATTTTTCCAATGTATGGTGAACATTTTTCTTTAATACGGTTAACAAAAATTTGGAAATCAGAACTATTTTTGAAACGTGAACAAAATTCAAAAACATGAACACAATTTGGAATTTCGAAAAACATTTTCTGAAAAGTCAAACGAATTTTGAAAAATCTGAACATATTTTGGATATTGAAAATAGTTCATCCAATTCGAAAATAGTTCATCGAATTTAAAAAAGTTCACTGGTTTTCAAAAAAAGTTCATTGAATTTGAAAAAAAGTTCATTAATTTTGAAAAAAGTTCATGGAATTTGGTTAGAAAAGTTCATCGATTTTGCAGAAAATGTTCGCGCATTTTGCAGAAAAGAAAAAAAAATGAACAAAACCGTTCCAATAAAAAAGGAAAAAGAAAAAACTGTTCCAAAAACGAAGAAAAAGAAAACCATTCCAGCAAATAAAAAAAAGATTATAAGAAGAAAAAGGCCAGTAGTAAACACGTCAAGTAGGCTGGCTGGTTGGTTGTGACAACAAACTCTGAGCAAGGAGATCGCCAGTTCGAGTAACCGTGGCGACGCTGTTTTTTGCGTCTTTAAAAAAAGAAACGTGGGCCGGCCCAGTGCGGTGAAAGGGGTGTGCGCCCTGTACCGTTAAGCCTAAAACGGGTGCTATGGGCGCCGTTTAGGAAATGCCGTCACGGACGTGGTCGACCCAAGCAGCTTGGTGAAAGCTTGGGTGGAGTATATCAGGGCCCAGGACGCTATCGAGTGATACGGCCCATCAAAAGGTGGTTCAGATTTCCTCCCTGGAGAAAGGGAGACCTCCTATTTAACGCTCGCAGCACTGAATAGTTAAGCAAATGCCCACACAGTGTAAGTGGGCCAGCCCATGCATGATTTTCTGGGTTTTCAGTCGGTCAAAAACATTATACTTCAGATAATATTATTTTGAAAACAATTCAAAATATATGCCACGAAATAAAATCGTATATTTGGACAAGATGTTTGTACAAAATGTAAAAAAGCCCACAGTTTTATAACCAAAATTTCAAAAGTCTGTTTTTTTCTTAAATCATGCAATTTCAAAATTCTTCATAAATATACAATAATGTTTCGGAATTTTAGAAATATACTAAAGTTTACAAAAAATCATGTATTAAATTCATATAAGAGATTGTATAATTTTTTTTATAGAAAAAGACTCATGAATTTGAAGAATGTAACTGAAGAAAATCGAAAAATGTTTGGTCAAAAGAGAACAAGAAGAAATGCACCGGCCCAGGAAGCGTGTGCTCTCGTATGCATTCAACTCATCCGTTTGTCTCAAAAAAAATATCCAACTCATCAGTTCAATCAACATAACAGATGGTAAATCATTGTGCATGTACATACAGGAAAATAATTATTCAGCGTTCCTGTAAGTGGGTGGTGTGATGTGTCCCTTTAATGAACATGTGAACGTTTGTTTTTTCAAACTTTAATATCTTTCGAGTGATAATGAACAATGTTTTATGTACAAAAGATATTTTTTTCCAATTAAAACATGTTTTTTAGAAATCATATTAATATGCATTAAAAAATTTCATCATATGAACATTTATTTTAATATGCGTGAACATTTTTTTTTGCATCGTGTGAACATTTATTTTAGCATGTGCGAATATTTTTACCAACCATGTGAAAAAATATTTTAATATTAGTGAGCTTTTTTGTTTTATCTTGTGAGCAACTATTATATTTTTGAAAGTTTTTACTACTTGCAATGCATGTTTTCTTTAATATTGCAATGCATGTACTTTCATTTCAATATGTGTGAACATTTTTGTTACAACACATGACATTTTTCTCACATGAAGAAAAATGTGTCAATAGTTTTTGTACACATGATTTTCTTTTGCAATACATGATTTTTTTATGGGTGGCCACAACATTTTTTTAGCTAGAGTTGACCAATAACGTAACTAGTTTGAGAACAATTTTCTACCATATTTAGAAAAAATATTCATCCCATCCAGAAAAAAGTGTGCATTTATCTCGTTAAATATATTTATACATTTTAAAAACAATATAAATAAATACAGGGAAAATAAAAAAAAGGAAAGCAAACAAAAATGAAAGAGAAAAGGGGCAATGGTGAAATAAGAAGGGGGAAAAGGAAGAAAATGAAAAACAATCATACAAAAAACGAAAGGAACTCCCCCCCCCCCCAAAAAAGGAGTGGTACAGAAAAACCTGTAGATTTGAATGCCAACTCCTTTGCTAAGATAGCTAGATTTGGATGTCCATTCCATAAGGGGCAGCTTGACCGACATCACACCTCACTGATGGTTGACATCCTCCTTTCGCCAAGCATCCACTAGTAGAAAAAGGGCCTAATGTGAAGCACATTAGTCCCGGTTTGTAACAGAACCGACACTAATGTGACCATTAGTGCCAATTCCAACGGCTAGGGGGGCGGAGCTCATTAATACCGGTTCGTGGCGAACCTTTAGCACCGGTTCGTGCCACGAACCGGTACTAAAGGGAGTGGTGGCAGGATGTCGTCAGACTGGGGCCCCTCCAGCACCTTTAGTACCGGTTCGTGCCACGAACCGCTACTAAAGGTCATCCTACATATAAACCCTTCGTCCAGCTCGTTCTGTTCTCCCCCCTTTCCCCTCTTCTCTCTATTCTTCGCCTCTTCCCTCGAGCTCCATCACACATTTTGCCCAAATTTGGTCAAGATTTGAAGGCCCCCATCCATTCAAGTGATCACAAAGGTTAGCAACTTTGTCCTTTCATCTCTCATTGCTAGATTAGCTTTTGAAATGCTTTATATAGTGATTAATTTGTGGGTTTTAGTAATTTGGGAGGAATTATATGTGGTAGTTTATTTAATTTATATGCAATTTGAGCTTAAAATAACTCTTAGTTTGCATATGTAGGTGTGGTTTACTTAGTGCCTTCGCGTCTCCGTCGTAACCACTGTCGATCATCCGCACCGACCCATCGCCGGCACCACCTTGTGGTGAGCCTCTTATTGTTATATTTTTTATATAAAAAAATCATGTTTGTGTGATTTAGATATATAGTTACTTGTATAATTATCTTACCCGTACGTTGTTTGTTATACATAGTGCCATGGTTTTGATATCCATCCCCATCGGCCCTCGTCCGTGTTATGATTCGGATGTGGTATATTCTCTTTTAAAACTATTTGTTGCATTTCGTGTTTATGAAAATTATGCCCATCAAGTTGACATAGATATTTTTATCTAGGAGGTATGTGAACCGGAAATTCCAACCGACCTTATTGTCGAGAGGTTAAATTTAGTTGAAAGAGAAAACGAGTATTTCAAAGAAAAATTGAAAAGAATTGAGGGGGAGAAGATGGAATTGGAGTTGCATGTTGCTGATGTCGTCGATGATCACAAGATCAAGATGGAAAAAATGCGGTTGAAGAGATTAGAAAGATTAGAAAATATGCCATTGATAGTGAGGCTTGGTATCATTATGCTGTTGGATCAATTGTTACCCTAGTTGCGATCTTGATCGTATTTGTTGTTGCATTTAAATGCTTTAGCTAGAGAGTTATTTGTATGTTGCATTTAAGTGTTGTATGAACTTTATGTATGAACTTGTATTAATTTGGTCTATTCGGTGGTGTGTAATGAAGATGAGCCAGCAATGGATGTATGATGACCGATGCTCTCCCCAATTCGTTGATGGCGTGCATACTTTTCTGATTGCGGCTCACACAAACAAGCGGGCATATGGTTTTATGCCTTGTCCATGTGCTGGCTGTAAGAATGATCACAATTAGTCTAGCTCAAGAACCATTCACGTCCACCTGTTTGAGTCCAGTTTCATGCCCCACTATAATGTTTGGACCAAGCATGGAGAAAGAGGGGTTATGATGGAAGACAATGAAGAAGAAGAGGACGACGATAGCTATCTTGGCCATGTTTCCTAAATACGATGATACAACAATGCGAGAAAAAGCTGAGCCGGCAATGCGAGAAGAAGCTGAAGAAGAGGCATCAGATGATCCTGCTGATGATCTAGGTCGGGCCATTGCCGATGCAAAGAGAAACTGCGCAAGTGAAAGGGAGAAGAAGAAGTTGTAGTGCATGTTAGAGGATCACAAGAAATTCCTGTACCCGAATTGCGAAGCTGCCAAGAAAAAGCTGGGCACCACACTAGAGTTACTGCAATGAAAGGCAGAGAATGATGTATCTGATAGGGATTTGGAAAGTTGCTGGTAATGATAAAGAATATGCTTCCAAAGGACAACGAATTGCCCGAGAGTACGTACGAAGCAAAGAAGCTTATCTGCCCTCTAGGGTTAGAGGTGCAGAAGATACATGCATGTCCTAATGACTGCATCCTCTACCGTAGTGAGTACAAGGATTTGAACGCGTGCCCGGTATGCGGTGCATTGCGCTATAAGATCAGCCGTGATGACCCTGGTGATGTCAAGGGCGAGCTCCCCAGGAAGAAGATTCCTGCCAAGGTGATGTGGTATGCTCCTATAATACCACGTTCGAAACGTTTGTTCCAAAACAAAGAGCATGCCAAGGCGATGCGATGGCACGGAGAAGATCGTAAGAAAGACGGAAAGTTGAGAGTACCCGCTGACGGGTCGTAGTGGAGAAAAATCGAGAGAAAGTACAGGGAGGAGTTTGCAGGTGACCCAATGAACGTATGGTTTGGTCTAAGCGCAGATGACATTAATCCTTTTGGGGAGCAGAGCAGCAACCATAGCACCTGGCCTGTGACTTTATGTTTGTATAACCTTTCTCCTTGGTTGTGCATGAAGTGGAAGTTCATTATGATGCCAATGCTCATCCAAGGCCCTAAGAAACCCAGCAACGACATTGATGTGTACCTAAGGCCATTAGTTGAAGAACTCTTACAGTTGTGGAATGGAAAAGGTGTACGTGCGTGGGATGAGCACAAACTAGAAGAATTTGACCTAAAGGCATTGCTGTTCGTGACCATCAATGATTGGTCTGCTCTCAGTAACCTTTCAGGATAGACGAACAAGGGATACCGCGGATGCACGCACTGTTTGGATGATACCGACAGTATATATTTGGATAGTTATGGAAGAATGATTACCTGGGACATCGTCGATTTCTTCCAAGCAGACATCCTGTAAGAAAGGAAGGCAAGCATTTCAAAGGTGAGGCGGATCACCGGTCGAAGCCTCGCCACCGTACTGGTGCTGATGTACATGATATGGTGAAGGATTTGAAGGTAATCTTTGGAAAGGGTCCTAGCGGACAATGTGTTCCGGAGGACGCTTATGGACACGCACCCATGTGGAAGAAGAAATTTATATTTTGGGACCTGCCCTATTGGAAAGACCTAGAGGTCCGCTCCGCAATCGACGTGATGCACGTGGCCAAGAATCTTTGCGTGACCCTGCTTGGCTTCTTGGGCGTGTATGGGAAGACAAAAGATACACCGGAGGCACGGGAGGACCAGCAACGTATGCACAGAAAAGACAGCATACATCAGGGTCATGCCAGCTACGCTCTTACCAAAGAAGAGAAGGAAATCTTCTTTGAATGCCTGCTCAGTATGAAGGTACCGTCTGCTTCTCGTCGAATATAAAGGGAATAATAAATATGACAGAGAAAAAGTTCCAGAACCTAAAGTCTCATGACTGCCACGTGATTATGACGCAACTGCTTCCGGTTGCATTGAGGGGGCTTCTACCGAAAAACGTTTGATTAGCCATTGTGAAGCTATGTGCATTCCTCAATGCAATCTCTCAGAAGGTAATCGATCCAGAAATCATACCAAGGTTACAAAATGATTTGGTGCAATGTCTTGTCAGTTTCGAGTTGGTGTTCCCACCATCCTTCTTCAACATCATGACGCACATCCTAGTTCACCTATGCGAAGAGATTAACGTTTTGGGTCCTGTATTTCTACACAATATGTTCCCCTTTGAGAGGTTCATGGAAGTCTTGAAGAAATATGTTCATAACCGTTGTCGGAGTAAATGACCACGGGTAGCCTAGCCGGCTCCCTTTGGCCCTTAGAAAAACCAATGGGCTAACCAAGCCTTGAAGCGCCCAAGACACGGGGCCGCCTTCTTCCGGCCGGCTATCACACAGGCCGGCTACTGGAAGGCGGCCCGACCATAAACTCTCTTGGAGGACGCCACAATAGGGCCGGCTCCAAGAACCTGGCCACGGAAAGGCCGACTCCAAGAAGCCGGCCCCTGGCAGGCGGCCATGGGCCGTACCCTAAAAAGTCTGCACCCCCATAACGATGATGGGACGGGCGTGGCTACAGTGGACCCTACCACCCCCGAATCTCGGAACACGCATGGCTACAGTACGCCATACGGGGCGGCCATCTCCCGTCCGGCGTGGCACTGTTGCCATGCAGAGCCTGATGCCCACCACAACGGGTCGCCAGTACGGGCCGTAGGCGGCGGGCCCCTTCGGTCAGAGAGACGCCCGTAGGCGGCCTGGCCTCCCCCAGCCGGCCTGAGGCCGGGCCGGCTTCCTATAGCCGGCTTGCTCCCCTCCTCGGGGCGTGCGCACCATTAAGGAGGCAAGACAAGGTAAGGCTACAGTGAGAGCCCACAAGGCGGCGGCACTATAGCCATGCTTACCTCGACAAGGCCCTCGTCATCAGAGGTGAGGCAACAGTAACCAGCCCCCGACAAGACCCCCAAGCGGTGGGGCCGGCATGTTGACCAATGGGCCGGCAGCCGGCGGGACCCACCAGTCGGCGGGCCCCAGTAGCCGGCGGAGAAGCCGGTGGTTGTAGACGCTGACGGCCTAGACCCACGCCCAGCCGGATTACCCTTGTACCCCCGGGGGGTAGGCCTATATAACCCCCCCGGGACACCCATGCAAAGGGTTGATCTCATAGAATTTCAGGCACCACCATAGGGAGAGAAGAGAGCTAGCCTTGCCCTTCTTCCTCCTCCCACCGAATAGCTCAAGGAGCCTCTTCTAGCTTCTTATCGATCTAGTGATCATGCGGAGACCCCGCAAAGCAGGAGTAGGGGTATTATCTCCACGGAGAGCCCCCAACCTGGGTAAGATCCGCCGGCGTGCATGTCTTCGCCTTATCCCGTTTCCAGGCACCGGCGATGTCTTACTGGCTCCCACAATGATAAGCCATCCGTTGGCATATATCGCACCTACCACCCGACATTTGGCGCCCACCATGGGGCCAGGTGCACCATCGGCCGGAGACCTGCTCTAGACGGGAACCCTTTTCCTCCCCAGCGAGCGTAGCCAGCCCGGCACGCCCGATGGCGTTTGCCCCGACGCGCTGCACAGCGTCGACGATGCCTGCGCAGTGAGCTGCCTCGCCGATTTTCTTGGCGTGGCTCGCATCTCCGACGAGCCCGCATCCGACGCGGGCATGGGCTGCCCCGAGAGCCGCCTTGTCAGCCTCCTCGACCAACTCCACGTCTCTGGCGAGCCTACCACGGACTTGGAGTCGGTCAGCTCCACCGACCCGATGCTCGTTGATTCCGACACGGCGTCGCTCGATGCCTTCCCCACCAACGTGATCGTCTTCGACGATCCTCTCCCTCAGGCCGACAATGGCGGCAGCACCGTCACCGAAGTGCTAGTCATCAGCCACGGCATTACCTCTGACGAGAATGACCGCGACGCCTTGCAGGCAACGCTACATGATCTGTCCGCCCCCATCCCGGCGGACGCTGACGCTGAGACGCTGGAGGCACGCCGCCTTGCCCTCCTTGCGGAGGGCCAGAGAATAGCCTCCATGAGACGCCTCACGGAAGCCCACCAGCGCGAAGTCGACCGCGCCGCCTTCGGCATGCCGCCTCCAGAAGGTCCAAGCCGAGTCGGCATAGTCAAGAAACACGGCGCGGCCATCGCCAGCATGCTGGGAGCAGACCGCCCAGTCTACGCCACGCCCCTCGAGAATCTACAAGCCGCCCAGTCGATTGTGGACGAGCTAAATGGACTAGGGGCCGACGAGCTCCCCTACATGATCAGACGCATCCAATAGCTAATCGACGCGGCCGCAGAGCGGCATGAAGCCGGCGTCCGAGCTGGAAGCCCCCCTCGCCGAGACCATGACGCGACGTCGCGCACGCCGACTGCGGGCGGCGCCCGTGCAAGGCAAGAGAAAGAGCCGGCTGCTAGCCGCAGCCGGACTCGAATCACCATCGAGCGCGATGCAGAAGGCCGCCCTTGAGGTGTGGAACGACGAGGCGACCCGCCTCCTCATCCACCTCGCGGGGAGAGATATCCCACCCCGCCGCCTGTCGCGCATCCGACTCTCAGCGGCCGACTTGGTCGCCGCGAAGGAGTCGGCGAGAATGATGCCCGCCATCGGATCAACCGCCTTGCGCGATCCCTGGCCTGGAAGAAGAAGATGATGTCGGTCCTCCTTGTTTCAGCCCCCGCATCCGCGACGAGCGCTTTCCCAAAGGGTTCTCGCTCCAAAGAGACACGCCCAAGTACAACGGCTCCGTGAAGCCGGAAGATTGGTTGATCGACTACTCCACCGCAGTTCGCATAGCAAACGGCAACAGACGCGTTGCCGTGAAATATGTCCCCCTGACGCTCCAAGGCACGGCACGCACCTGGCTCAACAGCCTCAAGCCTTACAGCATCAACAGCTAGCTGGACTTCACCGAAGCCTTCATACGCAACTTCAGCATCACCTACAAACGGGCTCCCAAGCCCCGACAGCTCTCCTTGTGCACACAAGGGCCCAATGAATCAACCCGCGACTACCTCACGCGTTGGGCCGAGCTCCGCAACTCCTGCGAAGGGGTGCACGAGGTTCAGGCCATAGAATACTTCACTGCTGGGTGCAGAGAGGGCACTCTCCTCAAGCACCGACTCCTCTGCAACGAGCCGGATACCCTCGACGAGCTGCTGATCATAGTGGACAAGTATGCCACGGCCGACTCTTCGATGAAGACTAAGCTCCGTGTAGACGCCTCTGGGAAAGTGCTGGCATCGGCTCCCAAGACGCTGGCTGGAGAATCAAGCCAACGCCCGTATCAAAGCGACCACAAACGCAATGCCCCTATGCCGCCTTCCACTAGCCGGCAGGTGGCTACAGTCGAAGACGAGCAGCCTGAGGGGCGGCCGGCACCCAAGAAGCAAAAGGGCGGCAGGCCGGCTTAGCAGCCGGCTTTCTCCTACGAGCAAACCCTCGATGCCCCCTGCAAGTTCCACAGCGGCGCGAAGCCGTCCAACCACACAACTTGGAAGTGCCATTGGCTCACCCGAATCTCCAAGGGCGAGGGGCTGTTGCCGCCTCCGCCTGCAGGTCAGCCGCCTCCTGCCCCACAGCAGTCGACCGCTTGGCCAGCGGTCGGAGCTATCTAAGACGAGTTCCCTGACGAGCAAGCCGCCTACGTCGTGTTTACAAGCCAGACAGAAGATCAGCGCAGCCGGCGCCGGCAGCAGCAAGAAGTCAACGCGGTCGCCTCCAATAACCCCGAGTTTATGCACTGGTCAGAGAAGCCCATCAGCTGGAGCCAGGCCGACCACCCAAAGGTGATGCCGTCTCCTGGCTCCTACGCCTTGGTTTTGGATGCCATCCTCGCGACAGAAAGGCGTGCTGCCCGTTTCTCCTGCGTACTGATAGATGGCGGGAGCAGCATCAACATACTGTACCGAGATACCATGGAGAAGCTCAACATCAACCCAAAGCAACTCATGCCAAGCCGGATTGTGTTCCACGGCATCGTACCCGGCCTATCCTGCTCACCAATCGGCAAGATCAAGATGGATGTCCTCTTTGGGGGCAAAGATCATTTCCGCCGAGAGGCAATATGGTTTGAGGTAGTAGATCTGGAGAGCCCATACCTTGCATTGCTTGGCCGACCAGCATTGGCCAAGTTTATGGCTGTGCCCCACTACGCCTATCTCAAGATGAAGATGCCGAGTTCCAAGGGCATCATCACCATAGCCGGAGACTATAAAAAGTCTTCTGAGTGTGCAGCAGCCAGCAGCCGGCTGTCTGAGTCTCTTGTGATCACCGAAGAAAATAAGATGCTGAATCGAGTTGTGGCCTTGGCTGGCAAGCAGCCGGCCCTGTCCCTCGACCCCAAACAACGCAAAGCTCAAGGTTCTTTCCAGCCGGCCAAAGAGACAAAGAAGATACCCCTGGACCCGGAGCACCCGGAGAGGCACGCTGTCGTGGGCACAGGCCTTGGCAGCAAATAGGAAAGCGAGCTCGTTGATTTCCTCCATGAGAATCGGGACATCTTTGCATGGTTCCCAAAGACATGCCGAGTGTTTCGACGGATTTCGCCGAGCACAAGCTACATGTCCGACCTAACGTCAAGCCGGTCAGGCAGCCCTTGCGCCGCCTGTCAGTAGAGAAGAGAAGAGTTGGTGGTGAAGAGATAGCCCGACTCCTAGCAGCCGGATTCATTATGGAAGTGTTCTTTCCTGAATGGCTTGCCAACCCAGTCCTAGTGTTAAAGAAGAATAAGCAGTGGCGCATGTGCATGGACTACACGAGCCTCAACAAAGCCTGCCCTAAAGATCCTTTTGCTCTGCCAAGGATTGATCAAGTGATAGACTCCACGGCCGGATGCGAGCTGTTGAGTTTTTTGGATGCTTACTCAGGCTACCACCAGATAAAGTTGGACCCAGCTGATCGCATGAAGATCGCCTTCATCACCCCATTCGGAGCTTTCTGTTACCTGACCATGACACTCGGCTTGAGAAATGCCGGTGCCACCTTTCAGCGTTGCAGAAATGCCTCCTCAAGCAACTCGGCAGAAATGCCCACGTCTACATAGACGATGTTGTGGTGAAGACAGAGAAACGCGACACCTTGCTGGAAGACCTCAAGGAGACCTTTGAGAATTTGCGCCGGTTTCAGATCGAGCTCAACCCGGAGAAGTGCGTGTTCGAGGTACCAGCCGGTCAGCTTCTAGGCTTCCTGGTCTCTGAACGCGGCATCGAATGCAACCCAGTGAAGATCAAGGCCATAGAGAGAATGAAGATCCCTACCAAGCTGCAAGATGTCCAAAAGTTCACCGGATGCCTGGCATCTTTGAACCGTTTCATCAGCCGGCTCGGAGAGAAGGCTCTTCCCCTCTACCGACTCATGAAGAAGTCCACTCACTTTGAGTGGAATGACCAGGCGGACCAAGCTTTCCACGAGCTGAAGAAGATGCTGTCCACACCGCCTGTCTTGGCGGCCCCAACTGAGAAAGAGCCCATGTTCCTCTACATTGCCGCCACTAGCCAGGTGGTCAGCACAGTCATCGTGGTCCAGCGTCCATAAGAAGGCCGAGCTCAGCTAGTCCAGAGACCGGTATACTATTTGAGCGAAGAACTGTCCACCTCAAAGTAGAACTACCCGCACTATCAGAAAATGTGCTATGGTGTGTACTTCGCCTCCAAGAAACTCAAGCCCTACTTTCAAGAACATCCCATCACGGTCGTATGCACTGCCCCGCTTGCCGAGATCATAGGCAGTCGGGATGCATCCGGCCGAGTGGCGAAATGGGCCATTGCGCCGGCTCCTTACACAATCTACTATCAGCCCCGCACCGCCATCAAGTCCCAAGCACTGGCCGACTTCCTCGTCGACTGGGCCGAGACCCAGTACCTGCCACCGGCCCCCGACTCCACTCATTGGCGGATGCATTTTGATGGATCCAAGATACGCATAGGCTTGGGAGCCAGCATCGTCCTCACCTCTCCCAAAGGCGACAAACTCAAATACACATTGCAAATCCACTTTGCCGCCTCCAACAATGTGGCCGAGTACGAGGCGCTCATACACGGTCTCCGGCTAGCCAAGGAACTCGTCATCCGCCAGATCCTGTGTTATGGCGACTCGGACTTGATGGTTCAGCAATCATCTGGCGACTGGGACGCCAAGGACGCAAACATGGCAAGCTACCGTTTCCTCGTTCAGCAGATCAGCGGATACTTTGAGGGGTGCGAGTTCCTTCACGTGCCACGGGCCGACAACAAGCAAGCAGATGCCCTGGCACGAATAGGCTCCACCCGGCAAGCTATACCAACTGGCATCGCCCTCCAACGCCTCCTCAAGCCATCTGTCAAGCCGTCTCCGGAATCCAGTTCCACCTTCATGCCGCCTGACCCCGACGCAGTCGGATCCGACTTCGGGGACCAGGCAGGCGGCTCGGGGACTTCGGCAGCCGGCTCGGGGACTGCCATAGTCGAACCCGGCCCGGGGACTGTAGCAACACAACAGGCGGCGGCCGACTCCAACTCCTCACAACCCAGCCCGCCCACCCTGGTTGCAGTAGTCGTTTTGGCAATCGAAGAAGTCACATCTCCATCATGGGCCCAGCCCATCCTCCATTTCCTGATAAACGGAGAGCTGCCAACTGACGAGATCTCGGCAAGACAAGTCCAACGCCGAGCCGGAGCATACACAATAATAATGAACCGAGAGCTTGTTAGGCGCAGTGTTACCAGAGTCTTCCAGCGCTGCGTCGAGCCAGAGAAAGGCATAGCAATCCTCGAAGACATCCACCAAGGCGAATGCAGCCACCATGCCGCCTCCAGGGCACTCGTCGCCAAGGCTTTCCGCCATGGATTCTTCTGGCCGACTGCTTTGGAGGATGCCAAGGAATTAGTCAAACACTGCAAAGGGTGCCAAATCTTCGGCTCCAAGCAACACCTGCCGGCTTCTGCACTCAAGACCATCCCCATCACTTGGCCTTTTGTCGTCTGGGGGCTGGACATGGTCGGCCCATTCAAGACGGCACGCGGTGGCATGACACATCTGCTTGTCACCATGGACAAATTTACCAAGTGGATTGAAGCAAAGCCAATCAAGAAATAGAATGGGCCGACTGCCGTGACATTCATTGCAGACATTACAACCCGGTATGGAGTACCACACAGCATCATCACCGACAACGGCACGAATTTTGCCAAGAGAGCACTGGCACGTTTATGTGCGACACAGGGCATTCGACTGGACTTAGCATCCTTTTCCCACCCGTAGTCAAACGGCCAAGTCGAGCGAGAAAACGGCCTAATCCTCTCCAGCATCAAGCCCCGACTGGTCGTGCCACTAGAGCGTTCGGCCGGCTGCTGGCTCGACGAGCTGCCGGCCGTCCTCTGGAGTCTGTGCACTACCCCAAACAAGTCTACCGGCTTCACCCCCTTCTTCCTTGTATATGGTGCCGAGGATGTTATCCCAACTGACATCGAGTTCGACTCACCTCGGGTCACCATGTACACGGAGGCGGAGGCTAAGGAAGCACGAGAAGACAACGTCGACTTGCTGGAAGAAAGCCGGATGTTAGCCCTCAGCCGGTCCGCCATCTACCAGCAGGATCTATGCCGTTACCACAGTCGGAGGGTCAAGCCAAGAGCTTTCCAAGAGGGAGATCTTGTGCTCCGGTTGATACAGCGAACAGCCGGCCAGCACAAGCTCTCGGCCCCTTGGGAAGGCCCCTTCGTCATCAGCCGGGCTCTAGGAAATGACTCCTACTACCTGATCGACGCGTAGAAGCCAAAGGCACGCAAGAGAGACGATTCCGGCAAGGAGTCGGAGCGTCCGTGGAACGCCAATCTTCTTCGAAGATTTTACAGTTGAAATGCAGTATGTATCACGCTACCTTTTGTATTAAGTATGAGACAAACGGGCTCCCCGAGGAGTTCTCGGGGACTACCCTCTTTTATCTATGTATGCCGGTATCATACCCATGGTTATGCCACTACATTCGTTTTTTTGTCCGGCACCGGGTTCGACTAGTCGTCCTGAGGACTTGCCGCCTTGAGTTATGTCCAAGTTCTACCTGCAGTCAGACAAGTAATGTGCCAGCACCCAAGCCCTCTCTTGTGAAAGTCACAGCTCAAAGAATCGGCTGCTCGACTAGCGAGAGCCAAAGGCGGAAAAGGAGGCCCACATGAAAAACGGCTAAGGACTAACGAACTTACATAACACAAGCCGGCTCCCCCCTTGCCAACCGGCTCTCGAAGCAGCCGGCTGGCCATCTTCCCTTCCTACTCTGCTACAATCTAAGAAAGCTTGAGTACTTGCCTTTCTAGACGGCCGAACTCCTTACCCGGCCACAGACTGCAGAGCAGCTGTCCGGCTGGGAAGGCGGCAACCAAGGGAAGGCGGCAAAGGAAAAAAAGCCGAAAGATAAAAAGCAAGTAGGAATGGAAGCCAAGCACGTGCATAATAATATTTACACAAAAGGCCTTTGAGAGGCGGCATTCGACAAAGTTTGAATACACCCCCAGTGGGTGGAATTGGGCAAAGTTAATAAAGCTGTTCAAAGAGTGACAAGCAGGAAAGTAAAAACAGCGAATCAAGCCAAGGGAGCGTCCGGGGCGTCAGGCAGAGTGGTGGAGACGGCGGTGTCGGCTGGAGGAATGGCCGGCTGGCGAGTCTCGGCCTGATTGTCGCCTGCGGCAGGCGAAGCATTCGCACGCGCCTCGTTGCTGGAGGCACGGTCAGGCTGAAGTTGGCTGGCTGCTTCGCCATCCAGCATAGCGTCTTCGCCGTCTTCCTCCTCCTCCTCTTCGCCCTCATCGCTGCAGTCGATCTCCTCCGCCAAGTCTTCACTGTCGGTCGGGTTCAGCCCAAACCATTCCTCCGGCTGCGCGACGCCGTCCTCATTCACCTCGGGAGCAAAGGCGCTGGTGTCGGTGAAGTCGGCGATCACCGAGGCGCGTTGGATGATAGCCGGCCGCACCGCCTCCAGCTCCTCGTCAGCCTCCTACCGCCAAGTGCGCAGCTGGTCCAAGTTCAGCCCGAGGTACCAAGCCCGGACGAACTCTAGCGCCCGTCGAGCGCCAGACCGAGCTGCTGAAGCCTTCCAGGCCTCGAGGCGGCTGACTGCTACCTCCAGCCAGTCGGCAGTACGGCTGGGGGTGCGGGGAATTACTTCGCTAGGCCAAAGGGCAGCCAGCACCTGTGCTCCGGCACACTGAAGCCGGCGGAGCATGCGGTAGGCCGGCTGGAGGCGGGCTTGGATCGCCAGAAGCTGCTCCTCAAGCGACCGGTTGGCGTCCGGTGCGATCTCAACCCCAGCCTGCCGCCGAGCCTCACGATGAGCTTCGATGGCTTGGTTGGCGGCGACGGAGTAGCCAGGAAAGTACTCTTCACAAAGAAGAAAGAAACGGAGCAAGTCAGGAGATAAACCGGTTTGCAAGGACAAGCAAAGGAACGAAGAAGAAGGCGGCCTACCGTCAACCAAATCCTCGACCCGGCCGTAGCCTTCGCTCAGAGCTTGCCTTGCCTCAGCCCAGCTTGCCGCCTCGGTTTCATATTCGGCTTTGAGGGCGGCCTCGCTGTCCTGCGCTGCCTTCAGGGCCGCTTTGTGGCTTCCCTCCTGGTCGGCCAGTTTCTTGGCCAGGCGGTCACGCTCCTGAGCCAAGGCGCTGAACTCGCCCTCCTTGGTGCGAAGGGCGGTCTGGGCCATGCCCAGCTGCTGCCTCAAGTCGGCATTGGCTCCTGCCAATATGAAGAAGAAGAAATTAAGAAAGAAGTCGACAAGAAAGATCCGACCCGACTGCTCAGCAGTCGGCCCGAATCTCGGGGAGTACACCCAATGGGTGCGCTGACGCGCCCCCAGATGAGATAAAAGGACAAAGACACTCACGCCGGCTCTCCGATAGATCGGCGGCCTTTTGGTTCACCTCCCGGACCTGGGAGTTAAAGGTAGCGGCGTGGAGGTTGTGATAATCCTGGAAACAGGACGAAGGTGCGAGCAAGAGCAAGTCATTAAAACAAAGTCTTCGAAGAAGTTCCAAGCTGCCTGCTGAGCAGCCGACTCGGAACTCGGGGACTACCCCCAGTGGGTGCGCTGACGCGCCCCCACAGAAGAAATCAAGAGCAAGAAAACTCACCTGAACGACCGCCCGTGTCGCAAGAAACTCTTGGGTGCACTGCTTCAGCGTGGTGGCCTAAGCCTGAAGCCGGCTATGGACATCTTGCGTCGCCAGGTTCAACGCGGCTGTCCCACCGCCCGTCGTCCACCCTGGCAAGCTGACGGTGGCCGACTCCAGATCGTGCGACAACGAGCTGGAGCCGGCGGCCCCCTGCGGATCCGGCTCTGAAGCCGCCCTCCCCGCACGCCGACGAGTCGGCGACAAGACCACAAGATCCGCCCTTGCAGTCGGATCTCCTCCAGGCGGCTGCACAGGCGGCACCTCGGGCTGGCCACCTTGGCCGGTCCCGGCCGACGGAGGCGGCACCACTTCTCCCTCCGGGACGACTACGTCGCCCCCCTCCCTCTCCATCATCGATGGGTCACGGCCGATTTCCTCCGACGGGGGCACCGGGATGTCGGGGGCCGCGGGGCGAAGGGGGATGATGAGTTGTGGAGGCTGGCTGCGCAGGGCCTCCGCCACCCTATCTGCGGCCTCGGCCTCCGCCTGGGCCCTGGCTGCCGCGTCGGCCTGCGCCTCGGCTGACTCCGCCGTCGTCTCCCGGACTGACTCAGCGGCTGCTGCCCTCCGCTCCTCCGCCTCCCGCTCCTCCCGCGCCTCCCGCATGTTCCGCTCCGTCGCTGCCTGAAGCTCGGCGCGGGGGTCTATGCGGCGGGAGCCCGCAGATCCTCCCGCCCCACCGACTATGGAGGCGGCGGTAGTCCGCTCAAGAGAGAGCGGGGCCCTGGTTGGTGAAGCGGAGAAAGGACTTAGAAGAGCATCGACTAAAGAAAAGAAAGAAAAGCGTGTGAGGACCAGTACTTACGCCGAAACCGCCTGCGGCTGCTTCACCACTTTGTGGAAGCGGGCCGCCTTTGCGGCCGCCTTGTCCCGCTTGGTCACTGCCGCGGATCCCTTGGGCTTCTTCGGCCGGCCGCCGAAGAGAGTCGGCGCCGCCCGCCGGTTCTGCGCGCCGCCTTGTGCGGTCGGCCCGCCGGACGTGCCGGCGCCTTGGGGGTCGGTCGCTGGCTGGCGGCGTGGAATGGGATCGGCCTCGTCATCGTCGGGCCAATCGTCAAAGCCAGCGGTGAAGCCGGAGCCGCCTGTCTCGCCGCCTCCCCCTACAGCGTCGTCGTCTAGGGCGGCCGCCCCCAAGTCGGGGTCGTCAAGGTCGTCCACCTCGCGGTCGGGGGCGAACTCGCGCTCCGGCCCCGCGGTCCCGGCCGAAGGATGAAGAAGGGGGTTCTGGTTGAAGACAAGCCGACTGGTCAAGAGCCGGCCAGAAAGAACTCAGCAACAAGAAAAGAAGAAAGGAAAGAAAGGCTTACCATGGGCGGGGGGTTGGCATGAGAGTACGACTCCTTGTCATACTGCCACTCCTCGGTGAGCTTGTAGTTGGCGATGTAATTCACCATCTAAGATACCTCATCGTGAGGCATCTCTCTGGTGCTGAGCCGGCTTGGGTCGAAGCGGCCGCTCATCTGACAGATCAGATGAGGGCGGCCTTGGAGCGGGAGTACCCGACATTCGACGAAGGCAGCTATCAAGTCGGGCCCAGTCAGGCGCTCTGACTGGATCAGCACCCGAAGACGGGTGACGTCACCAGTTCCAGCCGGCGTCAGTGACCTGGCCCGGAAGGACCACGAAGGCTGCCTCCCAGGCGGCGGGCCGGCTACGTAAGCCGGCAAGTTGACGTAGTCACCATTCGGGGCGACGTTCTTCATGTAAAAATAAGACTTTTGCCAGAGCTTCACCGACTGGATCAGCGCGATAGGAGGGAATGGGTTGTCGGCGGTGGACCTCCGAATGTCGATGAAGGCACCGCACGGAGCCGGCACACCTGCGACGACCGTGCCGAGCTTGGATTGGAAAAACTCCCCCCAGAGCTCGATGGTGGGGAGGACGCCGAGGAAACCTTCGCACAAAGTGACAAAGGCCGACAGCAGCACCCCCGTGTTGGGGGTGATGTGGTGCGGCTGAAGATGATAGAAGTCAAGAAACGCGCGAAAGAAGCCGCTCGCGGGAAGGCCGACGCCGCGCAGGCAATGCGAGTAGAAAATCACTCGCTCGCCCTCCTCCGGCGCCGGCGAAACATCCCTCGCCAACGCGAGACAGACCCGCACAAGATATTCCTAGGTGCTCGACGTCGGAGCCATGACGGCGCTGGGGCGACGGAGAATGCGCGACGCGGTGGCGGTGAGTTTGCGGCACGCTAGGAAGAAGAAAGAGTGGCGGAACGGAAGTGCTGCAGAGAGCTGCTGCTGCGAAGAAGAAGAGGGAGGTGGCGGAGTGAGGGCGAGCGTGCGGACGACTGCCGCTCCCCCTCCCCGCCCCTACTTATAGCCTCGCGCGGCGAAGCCGAGGAGGCGAGGCGCGCGGGGGGAGGGGGGGGGGTAGGGGGGGATTAACTGCGCCCACTCCCCCACGACCCGCGATTATCGCGCCATTATGACGAGTGGGAACCTCCGCCGGAAGACGTGCGGTCGGATCGGGCCGCAGAAGATCCGCGCACGGGCCAAGGCATGGAAGTGGCGGGCCCCGGCCTGCAGCAGTGTCCCATCACGCGCGTGGGTTGGCAGGCCCTTCCAGCCGAAGGGTGCCACATGGCGCACAGTTGGCGGGCGGTCAGCCTGCCGCCTGGCTAGCGCGCCAGCTGGTTCCCGCCTTCAGATTTCAAGGAGACTTCACCGAGAAGGCACGCATAAGAGAAGCTGGCTCCTAGCTGCCGGCTCTTCGGGATAGGAAGCTGGCCGAGCTTCTCGATTCCCCCTTCAGCCGTGAAGCCCAACCAGCTTCGGGGACTACTGTCGGAGTAAATGACCACGGGTAGCCTAGCCGGCTCCCTTTGGCCCTTAGAAAAAACAATGGGCTAACCGAGCCTTGAAGCGCCCAAGACACGGGGCTGCCTTCTTCCGGCCGGCTATCACACAAGACAGCTACTGGAAGGCGGCCCGGCCATAAACTCTCTTGGAGGACGCCACAATAGGGCTGGCTCCAAGAAGCCGGCCGCAGAAAGGCCGACTCTAAGAAGCCGGCCCAAGAAGATCGACTCCAAGAAGCCGGCCCCTGGCAGGCGGCCATGGGCCGTACCCTAAAAAGTCTGCACCCCCATAACGATGATGGGACGGGGAGTGGCTACAGTGGACCCTGCCACCCCCGAATCCCGGAACACGCATGGCTACAGTACGCCATACAGGGTGGCCATCTCCCGTTCGGCGTGGCACTGTTGCCATGTAGAGCATGACGCCCACCACGACGGGTCGCCAGTACGGCCCATAGGCGGCGGCCCCCTTCGGTCAGAGAGACACCCGTAGGTGGCCTGGCCTCCCCCAGCCGGCCTGAGGCCGGGCCGGCTTCCTATAGCCGGCTTGCTCCCCTCCTCGGGGCGTGCACACCATTAAGGAGGCAAGACAAGGTAAGACTATAGTGAGAGCCCGCAAGGCGGCGGCACTGTAGCCATGCTTACCTCGACAAGGCCCTCGTCATCAGAGGCGAGGCAACAGTAACCAGCCCCCGACAAGACCCCCAAGCGGTGGGGCCGGCCTGTCGACCAATGGGCCGGCAGCCGGCGGGACCCACCAGTCGGCGGGCCCCAGTAGCCGGCGGAGAAGTCGGTGGTTGTAGACGCTGACGGTCTGGACCCACGCCCAGTCGGATTACCATCGTACCCCCAGGGGTAGGCCTATATAAACCCCCCGGGACACCCATGCAAAGGGTTGATCTCATAGAATTTCAGACACCACCATGGGGAGAGAAGAGAGCTAGCCTTGCCTTTCTTCCTCCTCCCACCGAACAGCTCAAGGAGCCTCTTGTAGCTTCTTATTGATCTAGTGATCATGCGGAGACCCCGCAAAGCAGGAGTAGGGGTATTATCTCCACGGAGAGCCCCCAACCTGGGTAAGATCCGCCGGCCTGCATGTCTTTGCCTTATCCCGTTTCCAGGCACCGGCGATGTCTTACTGGCTCCCACAATGATAAGCCATCCGTTGGCATATGTCACACCTACCACCCGACAACCGTGCTAGGCCAGAAGGAAGCATCTCGAAGGGCCATGTAAATGAGGAGGTCATTGAGTTTTGTATTGACTTTATTCCTGACCTTTAGCCGATTGGTGTTCCTGAATCGCGTCATAAGGGTAGACTGGATGGAAAAGGCACGCTAGGAGGGGATCAAATAATATGTATGGACGGGCATTCTCTCACTGAAGCACACTACAACGTTCTACAGAATTCTGCCTTGGTGGCTCCGTATATGTAGGAACACAAGAATTTTCTATGCTCCAAACAACCGGAGCAGTCTGACGTCTGGAGTACATGTGAACAAACGGGGACTTTTGCCGGTTGGTTGCAGACACGTGCCGTGCATGACGGCGATATTGAATATGACATGTACTTGATGTCCCAGTTACCATCTTCGAATATAATGACTTTCAAAGGGTACGAGATAAATGGGAATACATTTTACACGATCGCCCAAGATAAGAAGAGCACCAACCAAAACAGTGGTGTCCGCTTTGATGCAACAACCAAGATGGGAAAGGAAACATATTATGGTTACATAGAGGACATATGGGAACTTGACTATGGACGTGGTTTGAAGGTCCCTTTGTTTCGGTGCAAATGGGTCAATATGACACGAGGCGGGGTAACGGAAGACCCGCAGTACGAAATGACAACAGTGAATCTCAACAATCTTGCATATGCAGACGAACCATTCGTCCTAGCCAATGATGTGGCGCGGGTTTTCTATGTGAAAGACATGTCTACCAGGCCGAGAAAAAGAAAAGATAAGGAAGCAAATGCATCATACGATGAGCCAAAGCGCCACATAGTTCTTTCAGGGAAAAGAAACATCGTGGGAGTGGATGACAAGGCAGACATGTCAGAAGATTATGAAAAGTTTGAGGAAATTTCTCCATTCATAGTGAATATTGACCCGAGCATCTAGTTAAATGATGAAGATTGTCCATGGTTACGGCGCAAAGGGGCACACGCGAAGAAAAAGTTTTGCACCCAGAGATCCCACTCTGGGATGTGATTGGCTTCACCGTCATCACTTTCTTCTCCAGTGAGTTTCTGGACATATATATGTGGAAAAGTGCCGCTTCGAACAAACTGGAGGGAATCTTTGTAATAGTTAGGGTACTTATGTGTTTTGGCATTTGAAACGCGAAGAAATTTTATGTGCAAACAAATTCTTTCATGCATTTACAACAAAGACTGGATGCACTTCATCTACAAAGTTCGTCAAATAATTCAAATTTAAACTATTCAAATTTGTAAACTACTGGCACTAATAGAAAGTTTGTAATTTTTTGTACCCAAATAAATAAAGCAGAAAAGAAAAAAACTAAATTTTTTTGAGACAAAAACTATATAAAAAAGCCCATCTACTGGGCCACACGGCCTGCATACGACTAGAAACCCAATCTGTAGTTGGGCCAGGATGCAGGCCCGCAATGCCCAATAGGCCCACAGGGCAGAGCGGCAGAGTTAGGCCCAGAAGCCTGCTATAGAGAGAGGTTCAACAGAGCTGCCGCGCCGGGGCTTTTAAACAGGTGTGGGCGCCCCTCGGCTAGCGAGGTGGGACTAAACTTGCCCGCACCGCACTTGCGCCAGCGCACCCCCTTTAGTACCGGGTGGTGGCTACAACCGGTACTAAAGACCCCCCCTTTAGTACCGGTTGGAGCCACCACCCGGTACTAAAGGGGGTGAGCTTCCCGCCCCTTCGCCTGGCCAAAACAGCCCTTTAGTACCGGTTGGTGGCTCCAACCGGTACTAAAGGGGCGGGAAAAAATTCAGTTTCTCATCTCTCCCTCTGCTTTCTTCTCCTCTGCCCCGTCGCCGCCGTCCCCCGTCGCTGCCCCCTTCCCCGTCGCCATCCATCGCCGTCCCTGTCGCCGGCCCATCCCCGTCGCCGTCCCCTCGCCTCGCCGTCGCCGTCACCTTCACCTCGACCTCGCCCGCACTGTGAGCCCCTCTCCCCGTCCCCTCTCCTCCATCCAATCAAAGCCATTGCGCCGCCCGCGCCGTAGGTGCACACGTGTACGCGCGCGCGCACACACACACACAATTCTGTTTTTAGTTTTTAGTTTTTTCTGGTTTTTCAGTTTTTTATACAAATGTTTTAGATGAATTAATTAATTATATTAGATTAATGTCAAATAGTATATAGAAATGTTAGAAATTTTAGAAATGTTAGTTTTAGCTAGATGAATTAGATTAATTTCAAATTGCTATAGAAATGTTAGTTTTTAGTTTTTTCTATTTTTTTGTTTTTTATATAAATGTTTTAGATGAATTAATTAATTAGATTAGATTAATGTCAAATAGTATATAGAAATGTTAGGAATGTTATAAAAATGTTAGAAATGTTATAGAAATGTTATTTTTTAGTTTCTTATAATTTTAGTTATAGAAAGTAAAAAAATGTTACTTTTACGGCGTATAGTATTTGTTCTCGACGATGCCCGGCCCGCATCCTCGCCGTCTATCCGTTCGCGACGACCTCCTGCTTCAGAGAACCCATGTCCGGGACTGGGATCTGCCAGGCTGGCACTGGAAGGTGCTACCTTCAGGGGCTCGCCGCTTAGTGAGGAACCAGCCCCCGGGTCCCGTCGTCGACCCTGAGCTCCTTTGGTGGCATTCCTGTGGGCCACTTTTGGTGCGGAGGGAGCCGGCCTCGTCGGAGGTGGTGCGTCGCCGTGTTAGGGAGGAGGACGAGCACGTACGTCGCTACATTGCTGCTATGGACGTCAGGTTCTCCAATACCTGGCAGGTTCTTTGGGAAAATGACCGAAGCTATGATCCTGTGATGGTTCCTTCTCTTTGGGTGTCCACCGCCCGCGCCTCAGGAACTGCGAGTGGCCTAGATTATTCTGTAGTATTCGATCTTTATTAGCTAGCTAGCTAGGGATGTATTTGATATATAATATTAGAGACGATGTATTCGTGATTATATATTATTCGAGACGATGCATATTATGTACTATGATTCAGGATTTCGTTATTGATTGCATGCATGCATTGTAATTTGAATACTAAGTTGTTTTATATTTCTTCTGGATTAGTTAAATAAAAGCTATGGCGGACAATACCGGCAGAGAGGGAGAAGAGGCCCTGTTCGAGATCATACGCTCCCCTCGCGGGCCAGATGATCAAAATGAAGAAGATGACGGCTCCCAATATCTGAACAATACCGGGGAGTGTGATGATGATATGATATTCGATCGCGACGGTCGAATTGATGAAGTCATGGACGAGGACTATGATTATGATGGCGAAGAAAATGTTGATCTTGAAATAACAGAGACCGGCGAGGTATATTTATATAAGCAGGCATCTGATGATCATCACATGTTTTAAATGATTTGAAGATATATTAACGAATCGATCTTTCTTCTTTTAGCCCTCTGGATTGAGCAAATCTTCTACAGTCAGAGTGCGAGGCCCGGGCAAAAAGTTGAAGGAGGGCGTAAAGTACAACATCGACGCCATCAAAAATAATGGTGAACCACTAGCGCCTAAGGACATTGCGAACAAGTTTGTTCGTTAGTGCGGAGTTCTTGTGAAGGACCAACTCCCTATCTCCCTTCAAGAATGGGAAGAGCCAGCAAAGAAACGTCTAGATCTTACTTTTGTCGACGACAGAGCAAAAACTCTGCTTTGGGAAAAACTCATGGAACATTTCACCCTACCAGATCATTTCACAGCTACAGATGTGGAGAAATTCAAGGATGCCGCTCTTAGGAAGATGGCAATTGCATTCAACAACCACAAGAAAATTGTATGGAATAACTACGTCAAAGGAGGAAAGAAGACTCCAGAATTCAAGGGAACACTGGAGAAGCAAAGAGAACATTGGCCTGCTTTTGTGAAACTCAAGAAATCAGAATTATCTAAGGAACGGTCCTTAAAAAACAAGGCTAATGCCACAAAAAGGAGCAATTCCATAGGCTGGGGCCAGGTCGCTATGCGGTGGCAATGCCTAAGTGGGATAAGCCTGAGCAAGAGATGCAGGTTGCACATGTCACTCCAGTTACATTGAGCTGGCCCCTAGGTGCAGATGTTGGTTCTATGCGCATGGGGGGCATTGGACCCGAAGACAGGCCAGGTTTCGAAGAAGGCATGTCTTAAAGGAGCCGAAGTTAAGTTACTTGAAGCAATAGAAGCTGCTAGAAATGGGGTGTTCACACCCAACAGAGAGAACGACGAGCTTATACGCGCCCTGGGAAATCCTGAACACCCGGGAAGAACATGAGGCAAGGGCGTTGTTCCGTGGTATGAGGGGTTTTCGGACTGGAACACCGACTACAGAAGCTGTGCGAGAAAGAAGATGGAGGAGGAGAAGAAGAAGAAGCTGGGGGAGGAGCAGAGGAAGCAGGAAGCAGAATGCCTTCAAGGCCTAGAATCAGCGCACGCGGACTTGGCACTCAAATTGCAGCGGCAGCAGCAGCAGATCGACTCATTTGGCCAGGAAAGGGGGTCTCAACAGCGGCAGCAACTAGCGTATGACCTAGCATTGGATAGCACCATCCCATCGATGCCAAGAAGCAGCGTGGGTTCCGCCCCGGGCGACGCACTGCTGGATAGATACCCTATGGATGACATCATGGAGAACACTAACTGTGAGCTACACTTCAAAATAAAAAACATATCTGTGAAGGTGGCGGATGCCGTTGCTTATACAAATCCCCACGGAGCAACCTTCCATTGCAGGCCAATTCCAACCGGCTATGCCCGTGTCGTGGTTGATGAGGTGGTGGACGACCATTATTCGGGGCCACAGCTTGACATTCATGGAGGTGACGAGGAGCACACACTGGGAGAGGCCATACATCGTATCATCCTATGGAGAAAGGATTGTATCATCTTTCGAAGGCCACCGACACCGCGTCAGCTAGAGCTTGACATTCCAGGAGGTGACGAGGAGAAGACGACTCCCGCTCCTCCTAGTCCGGCACAGCTTCAGGCCACTCCTCCTGCTTCAACTCAGCCAACGCGTGAGGCCACTCCTCCTGCTTCAACTCAGCCAACACGTGAGGCCACTCCTCCTCCTCCTCCGAGTCCACCAACGCGTGCCACTCCTCCTCAAAGTCCGACACCGCGTCAGCCGTCTCCGCTGCCTCAGCAATTGCGAAAGAGAGCTGCCGCAACTATGGTGCGTAGTGCTACAAGTCGAGGTAGTACAGGAGGTACAGGCCGAGGCAAGCGATTTCAATATGGTCCAAGCCTCGGGCCTCTCCCGCATAGGCCTTACGACATGACCAAGGAGCAAAACAAAGCCATAATAAAGGCCCAAGTGGATGCCCATTTTGGAAACAAACCGCCACCACCGTCAAGGGAGAAAGTGCACGAGGATAAGATTGACCACTTTATTCATATGGCTAAAGCACCAGCTCCCAAGCCTGTTGACTCAGACTATGAGAGCCAAATCAGGAAGGCACATCGAGCACGACAAAAGGATTCGAGCTCGAGCTCGAGCCAAGCAGCTGGCCAAAAATGCGGGAAAATCGTTCCCCAACTAGGAGAACAGGCGGCGCAATTGATCCCCCTGCTTGTTGTACCAACACATTAGAGTACCGGCGCCGGTCAGCTGGTAATAACCGACGAGCATAGAAGGCAGGCTGAAATGCTTGGTATCACTGTTCGACAACTCCTCGAGATTGAGCCCATGCCTCTGCTTAGAGAGGTGGACATAAAACGGAAATATGTTCGCGGCCAACCTTTGGTCAAGCCTAAGGAGGTCAAGAACCTCCCAACGAGAATGTATGAATTGCATGATTGGTACATGGAAATTACCAAGAGTTTCAATCGAGAGTCCCTCATGGTGAAAGTCAAGGAAGAGTATTACTTCCATAAGCTAGCTCTGACCGTTGAGTATTCAGAACTATTTCAGTTATTCAATAAAGACGCACTCGACAAAGCTCTCATCAGTTGCTATTGTCTGTAAGTGATTTCTTTCTGTAATTTAAGTCTCAAGCTAGTTGTAGTGCTCATTGATCGATCATTACCTATAATTATCCTCACTATATTCTTTTTCTATGGTATTATGCAGGATGAAGATGTATGAAATGGAAAAAGGTGGACGCTATGGTATTGGGTTCATTGACCCAAATACCGTTAATGAACAAACATGGACATATCCATGGTATCAAGCAGAAGTAGAGAAAAATATGCTAGAGTTCTTGAAGCGCCTCAATACCAATGCAGATATACTACTTCCTTACAACTTCATGTGAGTCACACTGTCTTGTACTACAAATTCTATTTTTAATTATTTACTAGCTAGCTAGATGTTAATAATTAAGTGTATAGGGGTAGTTGATGAATGTTATGCACATGCCCGCTTAATTAAGACATGCAAACGTGTGCGCATGCAGTTACCATTGGATCTTGTTAATCATTAAAGTTGACGAAGGAATAGTTGAAGCACTGGACTCACTACTTAAAAAAAGTGACTACTCAATCGTGAAGGGGATAGTCGACAGGTAATTTCAATCATTATTAACTATATGTCGGCCTCTTTAGTTCGTCATTTCCTGATATCAACTATTTAATAACTCATTTATTCATTTTCTTTGCCGGCGGGCAGGGCTTGGGCAAAGTTCAGGAATGAGGTTCCAGGTGAATGGAAATAAAATCTGTATGGTTTCGACCCAAGGTATAATTAATTAAGTAGTACTAGCTAGCTACCATGCATCTCTTTAATTCTAGTTTCAATACCATTAATTATCATGCTTGATTAATTATTATCTGATTAAATTCTATTCTCGTAAAGGCTCTGAAGCAGGCAAAGGGGACTGGTGTGTGTGCATACTACGTTTGCGAGAACATTCGCATGATGGCGTCCGAAAGGACCAAATCTGATAGACAGCTATGGGTACGTTTGACAGAACAATATTCACAATTTTTACATCACTATCAATATCTAGTCACATAACTAATACACATGCATATCGATCTCCTTCTTAACAGTTCGAGTCGGTGCGGGAGAAGCTCCTACCAGAGGAGCGCATACGAGCACTTCAAGAGGAAATAGCGGGATTTTTGCTCGACCAGGTCATAGATCCCAAAGGGGAATTCTATTACCAGCTACCGCCCCATGAACCACTCCCAATTATCATCGTGCTCCGAAAGGCACCAAGGCAAATGCCACTGGCTCTGAAGGCAACATGTAGGAGAAATTATATATATACCTAATTGTATATATATACATGTGTATGTGTGTGAATAATGGTGGTTTTGAGACATTCGATGATATATGATCGATTCTACGAGAAATTCTATTTATATATATATGCATAATGTGTACAATATGTAGTATCATAAAATACCAGCAAACGCTAAAGAATTAAATGGAAAACACAAAATTAAAAGAAAAATAATTAATAAAACCAAATCCCCCCAAAATTTTTACCAACCGGTACTAAAGGGCTCCCCGCACTCGGCCCTGGCTCGTGCCACGTGGTGGCCCTTTAACGGCGGTTTGTGCAGAACCGATACTAAAGGGGGGACCTTTAGTCCCCACCCTTTAGTGCCGGTTACAGAACTGGCACTAAAGGCCCTTACGAATCGGAGCTATAGCCCGGTTCTGCACTAGTGATCCAAGGCCCGGTCCTAACTGACGTCGACCGGAACGATCTGGTTGCTACTGCGACATGGTATCTTTGTTGGGAACGATGTCACTTTATACACGGGAGCCCCTCCAGGAACCAGTGCGATCAGCACTGTCCTTCTCTATGCTAGTGAAGAATTTTTCACGATCCAGGAAAGGTAACCAACGCATCATGAGGCATGGATGGATGAAACCGAAGGAATGTTATGTCAAGTTAAATGTCGATGTTGTGTTTGATAGCGATAGTGGTACTGGTGGGACCGGGGCAGTAATCCAAGATGTCAATGGCTTCTTCATCGCCGCGTCGAGCAACCACCTGCAATGGGTAGAAGACGCGGCTACTGTGGAGGCTCGAGCTCTCAAGGATGGCCTGATTTTGGCGGGTACCATTGGCTGCCATAACGTGATTCTTGAAGCTGATTGTATGGAGGTGATCGACGTAATGCTCAATGGGGGTAACTTGCTAGGACAGGCAGCGGCCATCTATGAAGAATGTTCTTTCCTTAGTCGAAATTTTTCTTCTATTACTTTTAATCATTGTCCTAGAGAGGCCAATATATGGCAGCAGACGTTTTAGCTAGCAAGGCGGAGTGTGATCGATCCACTATTTGGCAATCGGAGCCTCCAGATTTTCTTGTCGATGTTTTCGCAAACGATGTATCCATATTTGAGCATGAAATATAAAACACCATGATGGCGTATTACCTAAAAAAGGTATAGCTGCATATGACACTGAGTAGAAGTTACTAGCAGGATAGACAAGAAGCTCTGAAGGATGTACAATGCTTGGGGGGCAGAAGTTTCAAGATAAATGGTCTCTTTTGATGGGCATCTAGATGATGGTTGATACTGCAAACAATGCCCTGCCAAATTAACAAATGGGTGCCTTAAGTATGGAAATAACAAATATGGCGGTTCTGCTAGAGTTACTCTTCGAGTTGTGAGCTACTAGTTGATCGCCACCTATGTTCAGCGTACTGATAAGAATACGGCTACGTCGTGGAGCGCAAGAAGCGAATGTTCTCGTCGCCTTGGACCATAGAACAAAATTTCTTGTTGGAGTATATTGCCCGCATCTCTCCATCAGTTTAAACATTTTAAGTAACTGGCTAGAGCATGAGTTCAATATGGTATTTAAGCCAAAAGGCCTCAAGTTCAAGACCCAACCAACATAGAATTAAAAATAAGATTCTATAACCTACATCGGTCCCATGTCTAAGGACAAAAAGTCTATACGTGAAGGAGAGTGTTGAAATTTATTGTTCGTCTCTCTCCATCAGTTCGGACTTGCGACCAAGAGGTGCAGTCACTTGCAACTTGCCCGCTTCCGTTTCCCACGTCATAAACTCCTAAAAAGCATAGACGTGCATGAAATCAAAATTTCTCCCTGGGTCATCCCATATACTCCCTTTGTATCAAAATATAAGATGTTTTTCTATACTCCCTTCGATTCAGGTGGTTCTGTATGATGATTTGTTTGTACGTATTATTTTTTTTCGCGAATACGCAAAGCTTGCGTATCATTGCATTGATAGAAGGAATAGAATGAGTACAGAGAGGGGAACATCACATGACACGGACGCAGACAGGCGTGAACATGGTGCCTGGAGCAGGGAGACAAGGGATGCTCGGCCCGAACAAGGATACAACACAGCTAGACCTACCAAGCCTAAACCAAGAGCGGTCAAGTCGAACCAGCGAGAATACCAACATCGTGAAAACCAAAACCGAGGACATCGCGAGCAAGCAAGATAGCGCCTTCAAGAAGGAATACGACGCCGAGACGCCATCACCATCCGGTCTAGAGGACCTAGGGTTTCCCCTGAGCTCGAGGAGGGGCTCAGCCGAGGACCTTGACAACGTCTTCAAGAAGATAACGACATCCGCAGACGCCGCCGCTGCCAGCACCGGCAAGCCGGGCAGGGATTTCACCCCGGCCAAAGGCTGAGCAATCCCATGGCCGCCGTGTCTGGAGTCGAAGATGAGGAAGCCCGCACTAGTCAAAGCCACCATGTCGGAAGGCGATTGGCGGGGCTGCACCTGCCGTCGGAGGGTGGCACTGCCTCCGGACCCACAAGCGTTGAATCGGACCAAAGGGGAGGCTTTGAGATGTACAGAGCAGGGTAGGCGGCGGAGCAAACCACGAGGAGGGTGAGGCGATTGCTATCCGCAACGCCGGCGAGCTAGGACTGGAGGGACGCAGATCCGAGCTGCCGTGGCCATAGCCCTCGCGACGTCGGTGAGCCAAGCGAGTTGGAAAGGACGCAACTACTGGGTCACCGAGGGCAGAGCTGCCCGGCAGAGGACACCAGCAGCCGAGGGCACCGGAGAGACGCGGACCCTAGGTCACCAGGGCCGGAGCAGCGCCAACAAGCACCCGCCTTGAGGAGCACTGTGACTGCACAAGCACTGTAGCCTCGTCGCCTCCGCACTTTAGCCATCTCCGTGGCTCGGTAGTGGAGGAAGACCAGTTGCAGGTCACGCGCCCAGCCCATAGTCGACGGCAGCACCAGCAGGGCTAGCCGCGCCGTAGGTGGGGATGGGCGGACTGCAGGAGAGGACGCAGAGGCCGTAGCCAAGTGCGCCGCGCCCGACGCCGGACCAGCAGGATACTGCAGCAGCTGGAAGGGAGAGCGCTCGCGAGCATCGCCAAATCGGATCTGGGCGGGCCGGGCCGAGCGCGCAGGGAGCCAGGGCGCTGCCGCTGCCGCGGATCCGGTCAGGGAGGGAGCGAGCGCCGTGGGGGGTGGGGGGACGAGGGAGGCGGCGCTGGACCGGAGGGGTGGTGGTGGAGCAACTCCGGCCAGATCGAGGGGTGGGGGGAGGGGCTCTGGCGCGGGAAGGGGAACGAAACCGCCCCGCCGCCACCTTCCCTGGGCGCGGCGCGGCTTCGCCGGCCGGCCCTCCGGCGGCGGCGCTGCGGGGAGCGGCCATTTTAACCTACCAAAATGCCTTATATTTTGATACTTTGATAAGGCGGTAATACATGTTAGGCCAGGGAAAAACAAAGTATTATGCGTGCTTGTGTCGCTCGCTCGCTCGCGGCCGCCCCAGAGTCCCAAACAAAACTAAACAGACCACTTAATTAAGTCCGGTTGGCAGCAGTAGGACGAGGGGGGCCGGTTTGGCGCTGTTGGAGCGGTCTGCAGAGATCATGCAGGTGTCTTCTTGGGCGCTTCTGCTATCTTGTTCAGACTGGGAGACCCAGCTACTCTGAAGGCCCTAGCGATCAGAGAAGGGCTTGCTCTGTGCACAGACTTGAATCTAAACCGAATCCAAGGGGCATTTGATTGCAAAGGAATCGTCCAAGAAGTTCATTCGGGAAGCGGAGCGACGTATGGTGCAATCACCCAAGAAATCAAGCAACAAGCCAAAGTTTTTACCTCTTGTAATTCAGTCTATGACTCTAGGAGCTCTAATGTAGATGCTTACAACTTAGTGAGAAACGCACTTCCTTTGTCGGCTGGTCGCCATGTTTGGTTAGGCCAGCCGAATGGGATTACTTTCGTCCATGTAAATGGTGTGACGATTTAATAAAAAGTCTTGCGAGGTTGCCTAAAAAGAAACTTAATTAAGTCCTGTAGAAGTGGAGATCGATCTAAAAAAACAAGGAGTGGAGATCGATCAATGTACGTATGGTACTATATCTGTTGTAGAGGTCGGCCAGGTGAAGTGAACATGCATGTTCTTTTTTTTGTTCCCGAGAAAGTGATCATGCATGTTCTAGCTAGCTACTGTAGGTACTAGGAGAGTATACACTATGCATGCTACGTGTGTAATGACTATGTAACCATTCATGCACGATGCATGCATGTGTACCAGCTGACGACGGGCCGAGGGTATGAGCTAAACTAGATGGGCGGGGCTGAATTTCGTGTTCTCACCCTTTTGTGGCATAAATTCAGGATCGGGCCCCGGTTGGAATTTTTTTCGAGTTTTGACCATTTTTCTTACCGTCAGGGGCTCTGGCGGTAGGGTCAGACAGCCTACCGCCAGGGCCCCTGGCGGTAGGGTACTAATCCACGTCAGCACGCGGAGACGGCCGCCGTCCCCCTCCGTCGCACCCTACCGCCAGGGCACCTGGCGGTAGCCTGTCTAACCCTACCGTCAGGACCCCTGGCGGTAGGGTCCGGGCAGTTATTTCGCCCGAGACCCCGCACCCTGCCCATCTCCCCACCCCTCCCCCCTTTCCCCCTCGTCGACAGTTTCTCCTTTCTTTCTCCCCCAAGTCGCCCCTCTCTCCCTCTCTCATCTCCTCAACTCCCCCTCGGATCTTCACCGATTCTTCACCGTTTTTGCGGATCGAGATGGCCCCGAAGAGAGAAACGTAAGCTCCTCCGATCCCTCCAATTAGTTTTTGCAAACTTGCTTTCGATTCGACGCATTATTTGCTTGAAATCCCTCATATTTTTGAACTTAGATTGGATTTTTTTCACCTAAGACTATTTTAGCTTGATTGTAGTTCTAGTTCTTAGTTCTTTAGTAAGTAGTGGTATTGAATATGAACTTTAATCAATAGTTCATATGTTAGTGTGAAGATGAACCCTAGTGCGTTAAAAAAATTATGAGGTAATGCATGTGGGAGGACTTGATTGTAGTTTTATGATGCATGTTGATATGATGATATGAAGATGTTGTTTTGAGATAATACATTGAAGATGAATGTTGGATGATTTTTTTTGGTGATATGATGCATGTTGGAGGATTTTTTTTGATATGATGCATGTTGATATGATTTGATCCATCATGTGTAGTAGATGTTGTTGGATGATTTTTTTTGATATGATGCATGGTGATATGATACATGTTTATGTATGCTTATGCTTATGATGTTTTTGTTTATGAAATTTTATTAAGGCGGCCACCTCTTGCGGACAACATCGGCCCACGGTACTCCATGCTGGACTGGGCATTCGACAAGGGTCATCGTGCCCGTTTCATAGAGAACGGAGAGGTAAGTGATATGAATGAAATATTGATCAAAGTTTTCGGATTGATGAAAATAATTTCCTAACTTTTGGTGTTCACTTTTTGACAGATGATCCAACCACTGCGCATGAGGGGTCACGGGGTTCATGGGCATATGGACTACGACGAGCGCTAAGCGCCGTTCTTCAAGAGAGCCCGGCTGTTCGGTTTCGTGTTGTAGTTCAAGCGTCAGCCGCCGACGCTTGTCCACGCAACTCTGATAGCTCTGATTGACCGGTGGCGACCGGAAACACATTCTTTCCATCTGCCATGCGGGGAGATGATGGTGACCCTCGAGGGTCGATGATTACTGCCATGCCGATCGAGGGTCATGCACTGACCGGGCGAGTGGAGAGGACCAACTGGCAGGAGAGGGTTACCACCCTCATCGGTGGCTACCCCGAGGCTAAGGGTAACCGTACATCCGGTGTGCCATTGCCCTGGCTCTCGGAGCACCGGAAGACATGCCCCAAGATGCCGATGAGACGACTGTGGAGTGGTATGCAAGGGCCTACCTGTGGTATCTTCTCACGGAGGTCGTGTTTTCAGACGCATCCGGGAACTCTGCCAACTGGTCATATCTGTTCTTCCTAGCCGTCTGGGATGCAGAGTATAGTTGGGGGACCGCATCTCTCGCCTACCTATACCGTTCGGTAAGAGAGTATCTGATTGCCTACCTACGAAAGTATGTCCATGACATTTTGTTATATCTGTTCCTCATTTGATGTTTTGCAGCTTGACAACGCAACGCAGAGGATGGGAGACATGTCCAATATGGGTGGCTTTGTCTGGGCCTTCTCCATTTGGATGTGGGAGCGGCTGCCGGTGGGGCGTCCTGAGAAGCTGCCAAGACGCCCATGGGGTGCCTATAGCGAGGACGGCGACGAGACTCGACACCCCACCGTAGCTTACGAGTGGGACATTGTAAAATTCTACACGGGCCTAAACAAGACTTCGTACAAGACCTACACCAACGAGTTGGACGCTTTGATACATTGGCAGGTATATGAACTCGCTAAAGACATTTCTCTTTGATTTCACTTTGGACCGAGAGTGGAAACTTACCAACGTATATGTAATAGGTAAACTGGTGGCCGTATCATGACCGAGAGTGGGACTTTGATCTGAACGTGATGTGTGATGAGGACCATGGTCTCTGGCGGTGCATCGTGCCCATGATCTGTGTGTACGCCATCGAATGGCACTTGCCACACCGCGTGGCCACGCAGTTTGGGGTGTATCAGCATACCCCACCGGGCCTGCACACTGATACCGGCGGCCACGTGCTCCACATGTGAGTGCTTTGTTCTTCGTGCCCCATGATTTCATTGCGTGGCGACTTTATTATGATGTTTCTTGTTGCTAATGCCTTGCAGGATGAGCCAGCAGAAGAATCAGTCGATCACAGACTGGGGAGAGGAGCATAAAACTCATGTGACGGATTGGAACCAACGGAGGTACCGGAAAGACGGGGAGAGGAAAGTGACTGACTGGGATGCTTACCTGGAGCAACACATGAAGTGGTACGATGATGGCCAGAAGCACCATCTTTGTCTCAGGCCTTGGTGGACAGCGGAAGACATCGCGGAGCTGGAGAGGGATGACCCCGAGGAAGAGGCCTACCAGACCGGCATCATAGACATGCACAGTGGATTTAGGGAGTTTGCACCCCTCATCAACAGAGTGGTAAGTTTGAACCGACAGTTGTATTTAAGTTATTGTATTCGTCATCGTGACTGACTTATGCTGTTGCAGTCTGGTGAGCTGAACAGATGCATCTTTGAAGCCTCAGATGCACTAGGTGATGCCCCCGGGAGCGTACAATCTGAGAACAAAATGAGGGGGACGATGAAGGTACAATTTCAGCCTCTTCGGAACAGATGCATCTTGTTCACTTGCAATCATAAACCTGATACTTATTATGCCCTTGTTTCATTGTGAGTGCAGAAGTTCGTGAAGCATTGTTGCAAGCTGGTAGGCCTTCTTGGGTGTGCTGGAGCTGGGTCGGTTGAAGCTTATCAGCCTGTAGCCACACAGGGTCACATCGCCTCATCGAGCCATGGTCCCTCGTCGTCTAGGTTGGTTGAGGAGGAGGAGGAGGAGGAGGAGGAGGAGGATGAGCAGGATGAGAGCAACGGGGAGGAGGAGTACAATGAAGATTATGGACCTCCAATAACTCAATCATCTCAAGCACCTCCGCTGCCGAGAGGAATCCGAAGAAGAAGGATTTGCTAAGTCCGGACCCTTTCTAGAGGCCGGTTCCTCGACGGTCCAAGAAGAACACTGAAGAGACTCGTTCAAAGAGGAACGAGGACCGTGCCTCCAAGAGCAAGAGGGGAAGGATGACTTAAATTCTGCTATTCGATACTTGGCTGTAGTTGAAAAGTCTAGTGGTTGTGAAACTATGTGTTTGCTATTTAATCTATGTGTTTGCTATTTGTGAAACTACGTTTGCTATGTGGAACTAAGTTTGCTATTTGAACTAAGTTTATGTGGAACTCCGTATGACATGTGTATGTGATGCCCAAGTTTAATTGTTTGAGATCTGTTATTTTGACTCTATATCGTTGCTGTTTTTGACTCTATATCATAGTTTGAGATCTGTTGTTTTTGAAAAAAAGAAAGAAATTGAACTTGGAAATAGGCAAGACCCTACCGCAAGGACACTGGCGGTAGGGTTAGACAGCCTACCGTCAGCCCTATAGCGGTAGGTTGACCCTACCGCCATGGCGCTCGATTTTTTTGTTACAGAAGGTTTTTGCCTCGAAACCCTTGCACACCCTACCGCCAGAGGTGCTAGCGGTAGGGTTATACAACCTACCGCCAGGTTCCTTGGCGGTAGGGTGTTAATCCACGTCAACACACGGAGACGGCGGCCGTCCCCCTCCGTCGCACCCTACCGCCAGGGGCCCTAGCGGTAGGCTGTATAACCCTACTACCAGCTCTCCTGGCGGCAGCGAAAGGGTCAAATCCCGAAATTTTTTTGAACCGGGGTCAGATCCTGAATTTGTATCCAAAAAGGGTCAAAACACGAAATTTTGCCGATGGGTGGTGGTGGACACTAGAGAAGACCCCGACCAGACGACCATGGGTCCGTGACTGCCGACAACAATAGCAACTGTGGCATCTGGATAAAGTGTCAGGATGCATGCATGTCTGAGGCCGGTCAGCTAGCTTATCTCCTAGTCCTGGCGAGCTAGCATCCTCCTGCAAGCTTCGGAAGCAACTTCTAGAACCACGCATGTATAGCAAAACTCCTCATCCATGCAATGGAAGCATGCATATAGTAGTGATCATTTGCTTGGACAAGAGCCGCACACGGCCACACGGCGACAAAGACAAGAGCAGTGTACATGCATCTGCTCTTACACTAACTCAATCAACGCTTCCCCCAGGACATCATCAACGAGCGCGAGTTGTACGCGCAAAGAAGGGAGGAGAGGGAGAAGAGGAGGGTGGAGCGATCCGCCTATCACGAGGACAAGCATACGCGGAAAGCGGCCGCTCAATTCAACATGAGGCTAGGAGTAGCGTCACCCTGGGACTCTAATGACGCTCGGTATCTTGACGCCTACATTGGGACATCGGAGGAGGACATCACCGAGGAGGAGTCGGGCGACAAGGAGTAGTTGAACTATCTATTTTTTGATCTATCTATGCTATATCTATGTTGAGAACTATCTATGTCTCTCCTCTCTACTCTCTATCTCTACTTCTCTATCTCAGCACTCCGGACCCGAAAAAACTGGCTATTCCGGTGCTGTAAACGGGTTTTTAACATGCCGCGTGTTGCGCTTCTGTTGGAGATGCTCTAACATGGCAGACGAGTGCTTTAATGTTCCCCACAAGATGTGTGAGTATTACTAGTATATTTTTCTTGCTATGTTGAGATTTTGAAACCACGAGTGCGAACATGCAAAAGAGCAATGAAGACCAAACACGGGATATTGGGGACATCTTCATGGAGCGTGGCAAGTTAAAGAGAGCTGCACCAAACCTGTATAACGAGCTTTGGTAAGTAACACTGTTTCAGTTACTTCCATTTTGCCTCGTGTTCTTTGATGTGTATATGTTGTAGTTTCTGTTTCTCTTAGCCTCGTGTTCTTCGATGTGTAATAAGAAGAGTCTTAATCGTCCTAATGCTTTCGTTTTTAGCTGGATGTAGGAAGTGGGTGTTCTCACCTTGGAGTCTGTTTTTATATTTTTCCTTTTGAATTCACTTCTTCGAGTCCTGTTTATCTGGCTTCTACTAAATGGATCTGGGTTGCTCTGAGTATTGATCAAAAAAGAAGTAACTTCATGTCAGGATGCAGTTCGTGCGAGGAGGGAAGTATGGTCAACCTCGAGATCATGTTTCCAAAATGAGGCTGGATTACACACAAGGTGCCCATTCCCTAATGATGCTCGATTAGACACAAGGTGCAAATTCCCAGATGATGTTGGATTACACACAAGCCAAGTGGAGTCATCAACTGTTCGTGTCCTCGTGGCTCTAGTAAAGGCTGAAAGAAAGCATGCAGCAGCCCTTGAGAATGTAGCTAAGTTCCTGAAGAAGCGAAAAGAGCAATCAGATGCTCTCTTCATCCAAGCCAAAGAAGAGATGGAAGAAGACAAAAATAAGATAGCAGAGGCAGAGCAGGCTAGGCGTCTCCTGCTATCTAAAACTGTTGTCAATAAAATTTTTCCTTCCTAATAGCTAGGTTCGAATGTTTATCCAGTCAGCATGCCTGTTGTGATGTCCGTGCATCTACTGATGTGGCACAAAATAATTTTTTTTCGGATCATGTAATAACATCAGTTACTTTCCAAACAATAACAGACGAAGCCTTAGACATGGTATAGTTCACGCGCAAGCCCAACATTCCAAGCTCAACTTCCACATCAAACTCATGTTCACAGATATCTGCATATTCATAGATAATGTCCAGAACCATGATTCACTTCAAAGCCAAAGAAAATTTCAGGAGAGTTATAAATAAAGAAAAACCTCTAGTTCCTACTACTAGAGCGAGCACAACAAGTCAAGACCATGTCTAATTAATTATATTTTGGTCATTTTTTGACTAATCGCGAATAACTTCTGGAAGCAGGTATAATTTCTAATGTCGGCCGTGGCTGGGGTCCATGATGTTTTGAGCCAAATCGGGCAACACACTGGGTGTCTATGCCGGCGACGCAGTGGTCGTAGCATTCGTGGGTTCAGAGTGGCGGTGGCTCCCATGGTCTACTATTCCTCAGTGTCGGCAGTGGCTGCAAACGTGTTGGCCACCTCCGCCAGCATGTCGTGGTTCCGCCAACGTTTGCATCGGATGGCGCGGCCAACCACGGTGCACTGCATGCCGTTGTCCCCCGTGTGCCGGCGTGCAGCAACTGGCCACTCCTCTACGAGCAGGCTTGGAGCGTCGAGTTGATGCACCAGGGGCAGGATATGGGGAGCAGCGGTGTGGCGCGGTTCTTTCCAGGCGTCTGGCCTCGTTTAAATAGCGAGCTGACGAGCGGAGCCAGCCGACGTTGTGTTCTAAAATGTCGGTCGACTCGCGGAAGGACATGTTGCCGGCACATGCGTGAATTCAATGGAGGCAGGCGGGGCAGTCTGAAGCCGGTTGCATGCGGCAAGGAGGCGTGTTTATCCTGTCCTACAGCGAGTGGGGCCCTCTTGGCCGGCGTGCCGGTTCAATGCCCGCGCTATGAGAGGCGGTGCCCGTGTCAGAGCAATCACTCCCTCCAATCCCTTTTTGTTTGGGTAACAAAATCTCGTTTTCCACTCACATTTTACAAGTAAAATCCATGGACAAATTTTGACCCAAAATACGATGGGGACTAGTAAACCAGGACAGACGAAGTAGTTATGAATTCCATTTTCACTCCATACCAATCGTTCTAAAAACTTAAAAACTACTCCTACTTAGTAATTATAACGCGCCATTGAAAATCGGAACTCTTACCCCGCTAAAAATGATATTTTAAATGTGGCTACTCCATTAGTGGCGACTGGCGAGCCACCACCTTCATGTCGTTCACCTGTGGTCCCGACCATCAACTCCTACGGATCAAATTATCACGCGAGCTGACTATTCCTACAACGGTGCACTCCACCACGTACTCGGTACCCGCACATGCAACAATCATGCACATAGGGTTTTAGGGTTTACTGTATTTGTTTACGGTGCCTTTACATAACTCTCATGTGTGCCAGACAACGAGAGATCGACTGCGTGCGTGCGCCTCTTCTCTTCATATGTGTACTCCACCGTTTGTCTGGTGTCCAAAAAATTATACAGTAGTAATAACTAGCAATGTGCCAATGCGTTGCCACACGATCAAAGTAGATTAATACATATTCACCGATTTGATAGAAAAAAGAGTCTAGTTTTGAAATACGTATATCACTAAAAAATATGTTATGTTTCACTCAAAATATATTCCTTTGGCGGTTTTGATGAGATAAGGAAGGAATGTGGTTGGTTTCAAGATTCAAGAAGTGGTATATCTCTAATTTCTATCTACTCTTATAAAAACAGAGTAGGTGGTGATGGTGTGCCTGCCATCCTGCAATATAGGCCATCTGATTTATATCTGACGGATAGGAAGGAAACTATGGCAATTTTGCAAAAATATACCCACACCCCTCTCCACAATTGCAAATAAGGCCTTCCCTCGTTCATCCTTTTCTCCCACGAGATAAACTACTCATACAAATGCATCTTGATGTTCCGAGCAACGCATGGGCATCTTGCTAGTTGTTGCAAAAAGCCCGTGTGTGTGTGTGCTGTGTGTGAGAGAGAGGAAGATAGGAGGAGGACGGAGTGCGTGTGTGACAAAGACACAAAGAGTGTGTATGCGAGAGGTATCAGCTTAAAATGAGGCGACAGTGTGTGTGTGCACGATTGAGAGGGTGTGTCTCAAGAAGGGACAAAAAATCAACATAGATACAAGGAGAGTGAGAGAGACATGTACGAGATAGTGGAAGCACGAGTGTGCGCGTGTATAAACCTATCTGGAGGCTAGTCAATCAATGTTTGTGAGAGAGATACGAGTCAGGGGTGCGAAAGCGAGAGTTTTGTGTGTGTGAGAGAGAGATGGTAGTCGGGAAGGGGAGTGGAAGCAAGAGTTGTGTGTGTGTGAGAGAGAGAGAGAGAAGGGGGGGGGGGAGTTTGTATGATCGGTAAACAAATGAATAATGTCAGTTTTATAACTGGGATGGAGACGGAAAGGAGACCGCAACAAATATTGTGTCTGCGGGAGAGAGTAATTTTAGTGGTATGAGTCATATCTAGAGAGATATAGGGTTTGTGGGAGAACCCTATAGAGAGAAAGACAGAGTGAAAGACGAGTGAGAGTGTGTGTGTGGCGTTGAAAAAGAAAGATTAGGTACCTAGTGATACCAGAGAACGGTAGAGAAGTGAGAGATAATGAAAGCCGTGTAATGTGTAATGATAGGGAGAGTGCGACACTTCTCAAGGGAGACGTTGAGGGACCATATTTGCGAAAGTTGGAGAAACATGAAGTGAGCGTGCGGGTGAGCTGGAGAAAAGAGAGTGATAGCTACATGAAGGAGCATGCGAGAGAGATGGGCGTGAAAGGTGATTCAATAAATTAGTTGCGTGTATAGAAAATGTCAACATAAAAGGGATTGAAATATTTGAATTCTAGATGACGATACATGTAATTCATACTCGAACCAAAATTGATCTATCAAACATGCATAAATTTATCTATCAAACATGCATACTCACATGAATTCACGCGCATCTATGTTATTTAATATGTAGATACTACTAATCCATACATTTTAGTAGAACATAATTTGGTTTAAAATTTTTGAATTCAACCTTATGATTTTGAGATCACTGTATTTGTAAATC
>NC_041389.1:36913716-37006233 GCF_002162155.2 Triticum dicoccoides
ACACACACACACACACACACATACACACACACACACACACACACATATATATATATATAAAGGAGCAGAATTCTTTGTTGTGCTTTTGAAAGTATATATAAAAAATGATGTATATAGAATTTTATTCCAATCGAAAATGGATGCTGCCCGAACAAAAATAGGATACAAACTAGATTTGAATTGAGTTGGCACGGTAAACGTGCACTCTTGCTCTGCAAAAATTTGAACTAAGCGGGGAAAGTCGCAGTAACCGCCCGAAACCAAAATCTGCGAGAAGGAAATTACTGCCTATCCCTGACACGCAAAGCCTATCACCTCGATTTCTATAGGTTTCAATAGGGATAGATTTGTAATTTCACTCAAACGTGACATAACCGCCTCTCACCCAGATTCATACACGGTGGGTGCCAGAACACAGTGTGTCCCCAACTAAAATTGACTCCCTCCCCGATTCATACACGGTGGGCACCAAAACAAACTCTCGTGGGCCAAAATCTCCATTGGCAAATATTCGGTGTATGCGAGATTACCGTCCTATCCCCAAACGACTAATATTGCTGTGATGTAGGAAATTTTAAACGGGGGCTAAGTTTGTAAATTTCCTCGCATTTGAGACAAGTGTGCCCTGAAGACATGGTTCCCCCTTCCTCTCATCCTCCATTTTCCCATTCATACTCTGTGGGCGCCAAAACACCCTCTCCGCCCCAGCATCCTCCGTCTGCCACCCTATCCACCGCCGTCCTCCTCCACCATGCCGGAGCTGATACCCCGACGCCGTCGTCCATTACAAGAGATTGACCTCTCTCATCCACGGCTTCGGACCGGGATCCTTGCATCACGTCCTCTCGCTTCATCCCCACCGTCGTCCACCTTGTCGGCGCTGCTTCTACGATAATCTCGTCCACCACACAGGGATATTTCCCCCGCCGCCACCGTCTACCCTCCTAGATCTGCTTCCACGCTGCCGACAGCCATCGCTACCGCAACACCGTCGAATTCTCAGCAGATGCATACACGGTGCCACACTAGAGGTGGT
Source organism: Triticum dicoccoides (assembly GCF_002162155.2). NCBI lineage: Eukaryota > Viridiplantae > Streptophyta > Magnoliopsida > Poales > Poaceae > Triticum > Triticum dicoccoides. Next base: position 36,914,753 of record NC_041389.1, read on the forward strand.
ACTCTTTCGTATCTGCTCAACTTATTAATCGTAGCAAGAAAATAGATCGCCACTGCTTTACTCTGATTTCTTGTCCATCCCTTACTTGTTAGTTCAAAGCAAACATTGGTTGCGAAGTTGCCTTTGTCAGGTTTGCACCTTCAGACCTCCATGCCACACTCAACACTATACTCGCAATTCTTATGGTTTTCCCCTTTTATATTCCACACTAGTTAGATGACAGTAGGCTAAAATTCAAAATTGGGCTAGTCAGTTTTTGAGAGCTCGCCGGAGTTCGCCGGTGTGAAGGAAGGGGTTCGGGTGGGGATGGTGGTTGTGGGGAGCGGTGGCCTGGCGGTGGTGGGGCCTCACTGAATGAAGAAAACTTGACGCGGGTGGGGGCGGGGGTGGGGGTTGATGTCTGCTAGAACTACGTCGGTATTTCCCCAAAGAGGAAGGGATGATGCAGTATAGAGACGGTAGGTATTTTCCGCAGTGATGAGACCAAGGTTATCAAACCAGTAGGAGAACCTCCTCACACCACGTAAACAGCACCTGCACACAAATAACAAATACTCGCAACCCGACGTGTTAAAGGGGTTGTCAATCCCTTTCAGATATGGCACCTCAAGATAGGAAAAAACGTGAGGTAAAAAGTGGTAGATAGGATAAACAGATCACAGAACAAATAAAATGCAGTAAGTTATTTTTGTATTTTTAGTTTAATAGATCTGAAAATAAATGCAAGAGAAAGTAGGTCACAAAGGCAAATATGATTAAAAGAGACCCGTGGGCCGTAGGTTTCACTAGTGGCTCTCTCGAGAAAAATAGCAAACGGTGGGAAAACAATTACTATTGGGCAATTGATAGAACTTCAAATAATCATGACGATATCAATTCCTAGAAAATTGTGAGTGTTTTGCTTTGTGTGACTTGGGTGCTAGTGTTTATACAATTTCAAAATCTTTATGTGATGTGCTGGGTATTACCGATATTGAAGAATGCTCTTTAAATTTGCACTTAGCGAATTCTACTATAAAAAGGCTATGGGAAGAATTAATGATGTTCTTATTCTTGCAAATAGGAATTATGTGCCCATAGATTTTATTGTTCTTGATATTGATTGCAATCCCTCTTGTCCAATTATTCTTGGTAGACCGTTTTTGCGTACTATTGGTGCCGTGATTGATATGAAAGAAGGCAATATTAAAGTTCAATTTCCACTAAGGAAGGGAATGTGACACTTTCCTAGAACAATAATTAGGCCACCATATGAATCAATCATGAGGGCATCTTATGGATCTAGAAACAAGGATGACATAAAGACTTTGATAGTAGGTTCCAACTCACATAAAGACTTTGATAGTAGGTTCCAACTCATTATGCAATTTTCTAGGAATTGAAACTTCTAATTCCATTTTTTCTTCAAAAGCTTTCATTATAGCATCAACAATATGTTTATTAAAAGCGTTATTTTGTTCATAAGCATGGGGTGAATTTATCATGGATTGCAACAAAGAAATACAATCAATCAAAGAGCAACTATCGTAATTAAAGTCTTTGTAATCCAAAATAGTGGGCACATCACTAGTTAAAGTCTTGACCTCTTCAAACCCACTTTTATCAAATTTTTGAACAAGATTTTCACCCTCCGAATCATAGGGACGCCTTCTAAATAAAGTTGACTCTTCTCCAGTCCCTTTTTCGTCAATCTTAATTTTACTAAACAAAGAATCAATAGAAGAAACACCAATCACTTTAAGATCTTCACCACTTTTTCTTCTAATGAGATTGGTTTAACGACCATTTGATTCACTAAACTGGCTTGTGCATCGGATATTTTCCCAACAAACTTTCAGCAAAAGCATACTTTGATTGAAGATTGAAAACTTCTCTACTAATATCATCAAGTTGTTTTGTTATAGCTTCTAACACAACGGAGTGTTCCTTAAGTTCTTTAGTAAAATATTTATTATGCTCAAATTGTGTAGTCATATATTCCTTAGTACTTTTCTCAATTTCAAGATTTTTTTGGATAAGGAACATCATAATATTTTTCTTTGAGGCATCATGACTATGCAAACAAGAACGCACACAAAAACAGATCTAACGAGAAAACGACGAATGAAAAAGAGGGCGAATAAAATGGCAATTTTTTGTGAAGTGGGGGAGAGGAAAATGAGAGGCAAATGGCAAATATGTAAATGGCAAGGAGATGAGATTTGTGATTAGGAACCTGGTTGATGTAGAAGATCCTCCACGGGAACGGTGCTAGAAATGACTAGTTGACGGGAGACTATCTTGACTTGATCCTCCCCGGCAACGGCGCCAAAAATGGCTAGTTTACGGGAGACTGTCTTCACTTGATCCTCCCCGGCAACGGCGCCAGAAATTCCTTTTGATGTCTGCTAGAACTACATCGGTATTTCCATAAAGAGGAAGGGATGATGCAGTATAGCGATGGTAGGTATTTACCTCAATGATGAGACCAAGGTTATCGAACCAATAGGAGAACCTCCTCACACCACGTAAACAGCACTTGCACACAAATAACAAATACCTGCAACCCGACGTATTAAAGGGGTTGTCAATCCCTTTCAGGTACGATGCCTTAAGATAGGCAAAAACATGAGGTAAAAAGTAGTAGATACGATAAATAGATCGCGGAATAAATAAATTGCAGCAAGGTATTTTTGTATTTTCAGTTTAATAGATCTAAAAATAAATGCAAGAGAAAATAGAGCGCAAAGGCAAATATGATTAAAAGAGACCCGGGGGCCATAGGTTTCACTTGTGGCTTCTCTCGAGAAAAATAACAAACGGTGGGAAAACAATTACTGTTGGGCAATTGATAGAACTTCAAATAATCATGACGATATCTAGGCAATGATCATTATATAGGCATCACGTCCAAGATTAGTAGACCGACTCTTGCCTGCATCTACTACTATTACTCCACACATCGACCGCTATCTAGCATGCATCTAGTGTATTAAGTTCATGAAAAATGGAGTAATGCAGTAAGAACGATGACATGATGTAGACGAGATCCGTTTATCGATTGCGGAGATATAGATCTAATCTTGTTATCCTTAGTAGCAATGATACATATGTGTTGGTTCCCCTTCTGTCACTGAGATCAAGCACCGTAAGATCGAACCCACTACAAAGCACCTCTTCCCATTGCAAGATCAATATATCAAGATGGCCAAACAAAACCCAAATATCAGAGAAGAAATACGAGGCTATAAGCAATCATGCATATAAGAGATCGAAGAAGACTCAAATAACTTCCATGGATAAAAACATAGATCTGATCATAAACTCAAAGTTCATCGGATCCCAACAAACACACGCCAAAAGATTTACATCATATGGATCTCCAAGAGACCATTGTATTGATAATCAAGAGAGAGAGAGAGAGAGAGAGAGAGAGAGAGGAAGCCATCTAGCTACTAACTACAGACTCATAGGTCTACAAAGAACTACTCACACATCATAGGAGAGGCACCAATGGAAGTGGTGAACCCCTCCACGACGGTGTCAAGATTGGATCTGGTGGTTCTAGACTCTGCGGCGGCTGGATCAATATTTCATCGACTCCCCTAGCGTTTCTGGAATATTGTGGTATTTATAGAGCAAAGAGGTGGTTCGGGGGACACCCGACGTGGGCAGCACCCACCTGGGTGCGCCTGGGCTTCCCGGCATGACCTGGTGGGTGTTGCTCCCCTCGAGCAGCCCCCCAGGTGCTTCCTTGGCCCATTGGCTTTCTTCTGGCCCAAAAAATCCTCCAGGAGTTGCCTTGCATTTGGACTCTGTTTGATATTGATTTCCTGCGATGTAAAAAACATGTAGACAACAACAATTGGCACTGGGCACCATGTCAATAGGTTAATACCAAAAAATGATATAAAATGACTGTAAAACACCCAAGAATGATAATATAACAGCATGGAACAATCAAAAATTATAGATACTTTGGAGACGTATCAGCATCGCCAAGCTTAATTCCTGCTCGTCCTCGAGTTGGTAAATGATAAAAATAGAATTTTTGATGTGGAATGCTGCCTAACATGTTCATCACATTCTTTTCTTTATAGCATGGACATATGGACTTTTGTATGATTCAAAGCAATAGTCTAGTTTTGCCATGAAGACTTTAATACTCAAGCATACCAACAAGCAACCATGTCTTTCAAAATATCAACACTAAAGAAAGTTATCCCTAGCCCATCATGCTCAATCATTGATCCATTCATGAAACACACTTGAATATTAGCTACACCCAATGCTCAAATATGATCATAGTGCCCCTTAGTTTGTGCTTTATAAGAGAAGATGGAGACTCAAATTCAAAATAAAAAATTTCATAGGTAAAAGAAAGGTCCTTCGCGGAGGGAAGTAGTGATTTGTAGAGGTGCTAGAGCTCAAAGCTTAAATTGAGAGATACAAATTATTTTTGAGAGGAATACTTTTCCTACCAACAAAAATGATTTGGAGCATCCCAACACTTTCCATGCTAGATACATCATAGGCGGTTCCCAAACAGAAAATAAAATTTATTCCTTTTTCCACCATAACTTTCACTTTCAATGGCTAGCCGTATCCACGGGTGCCCTCCATACCAACACTTTCCAAGGAATTTATTATTTGACAACATAAAGTAAATTCGTTTATTCATTTCGGGGCAGGGCATCCCTAGTACCTTTGCCGTACTCTCGTGCAATGATAAGTGAATAAACACTCTATGAGAATAACACATCTAGCATGGAAAATATTGGCTACCCTTTACCGCCTCACGAGTAGTAGAGCACAGAAAAGAGAAATTTATTTTGAACATTAGAGATGGCACATGCAAATTTGCTTAGAACGGCATGGAAATACCGCATATAGGAAGGTATAGTAGACTCATAATGCAAAACTGGTTTAAAGGGTTTTGGATGCACAAGTAGTGATCATACTTAGTGCAAAATGAAGGCTAGCAAAAATATTGGGAAGCGGCCAACCAAAAAGTGAAAAATCTCGTACCCAAGCATTAAGCATAAGTAACATCGAATAATGCACCATAAGTAGGATATTAATTTCATTGCATAACTGTTGACTTTTGTTCTTGCATAGGGAATCACAAACCTTAACATCAATATTCTTACTAAAGCACAATTAATCATCAACATGACTCACATATCATATCGTCATATCTCAAAACCATTACTAAGAATGAAGTTTATTTTGTGCAATGATCTCCGTGAAAGTTTTTATTAAATCCTCCTTGGATATCTATCACTTTGGGACTATTTTCATATGTTGCTTTTGATAAGCTCAAACAGATATAAGTGAAGATCATGAGCATAAAATTTTTCTTTCTCTCAACATAATCTCAGTGAAGCAAGAGATAATTTCTTAAAGATTTACTAACTCCCAAATAAATCTAAGTGAAGCATGAGAGCATCTATTCAAAATTAACAAAGCACACCGTGCTCAAAAAGATATAACTGAAGTACTAGAGCAAGTCCATGGCTCTAAAAATTTAAGTGAAGCATAGGAGCAAGCATGCAATAATTTTTGGCTCTCTAAAAAGGGTGTGTCCAGCAAGTATTCAACACTTAAAACACAAAGCAAAACAAGCAAAGACTCATATCATACAAGACGCTCCAAGCAAAACTCATATCATGTGACAAATAAAAATATGGTTTCGAGTAAAATACAGATGGTCGTTAGAAGAAAGCGGGGATGCCACTCGTGGGCATCCCCAAGCTTAGTTGCTTGCTACTTCTTTGAATATTTTCTTGGGGTGCCTCAGGAATCCCCAAGCTGAGCTTTTTGCTTATCCTTATTCCTTCATCCATCATAAGATAACCCAAAACTTGAAAACTTCAATCACACAAAACTCAAACAAAACCTTCGTGAGATCCGTTAGTATAAGAAACCAAACCACTACTATAAGTACTGTAGAAAACCTATTCTTATTTTGTTTTTGCATTATATCTACTATATTCCAACTTTTCTATGGCAAAAACTCATCAAAGAAAACCAAAGAATCATCAAAATAAGCACACAATGCAAAGAAAACAGAATCTGTCAAAAACATAACAGACTGTAGCAATCTGAAAATTTTGAATACTTCTGTAACTCTGAAAATTATGAAATAAATTGGTGGACGTGAGGAATTTGTCCATTAATACTCTGAAAAAATAATCAACTTAAAATAACTCTTCTGTAAAAAAAATGACAACGGATCTCATGAGCGCAAAAGTTTCTGTTTTTCAGCAAGATCAAATAAACTTTCACCCAAGTCTTCCCAAAGGTCTTGCTTGGCACAAACACTAACTAAAACAAAAAACACAATCATAACAGCAGCATAATTGTGCTAACACTCAAGAACATAAAGCAAAAAGCAAAAAATAAATTTTATTCATTGGGTTGCCTCCCAACAAGCGCTATCGTTTTATGCCCCTAGCTAGGCATAACGCGTAGGATCTAAGTGTTGTCATACTTGTTTCTAGATCCATAAGATGCCCTCATGATTGATTCATATGGTGGCCTAACTCTTGTTCTAGGGAAGTGTTTCATAATTTTTTTCAACAAGATTTTCAGCCTCCTAATCATAGGGACGCCTTCTAACTAAAGTTGACTCTTCTCCTGTCCCTTTTTCATCAATCTTAATTTTACTAACAAAGAATCAATAGAAGAAACACCAATCACTTTAAGATCTTCATCACTTTTATCTTCTAACGAGATTGGTTTAGCGGCCATTTGATTCACTAAAGTGGCTTGTGCATCAGATATTTTCTGCAACAAACTTTCAGCAAAAGCATACTTAGATTGAAAATTGCAAACTTCTCTACTAATATCATCAAGTTGTTTTGTTATAGCTTCTAACACAACGGAGTGTTCCTTAAGTTCTTCAGTAAAATATTTATTATGATCAAATTGTGTAGTCATATATTCCTTAGTACTTTTCTCAATTTCAAGCAAAATATCTGGATAAGGAACATCATAATATTTTCTTTGAGGCATCATGACAATGCAAACAAGAACGCACACAAAAACATACCCGACGTGAAAACGGCAAACGAAAAAGAGGGCATATAAAACGACAAATTTTTGTGAATTGGGGGAGAGGAAAACGAGAGGCAAATGGCAAATAATGTAAATTGCGAGGAAATGAGATTTGTGATTAGGATCCTGGTTGATGTTGAAGATCCTCCGCAGCAACGGCGTCAGAAATGGCTAGTTGACGGGAGACTATCTTGACTTGATCCTCCCCGGTAACGGCGCCAGAAATTCCTTTTGATGTCTGCTAGAACTACGTCAGTATTTCCCCAAAGAGGAAGGGATGATGCAATATAGCGACGGTAGGTAATTCTCTCAGTGATGAGACCAAGGTTATCGAACCAGTAGGAGAACCTCCTCACACCACGTAAACAACACCTGCACACAAATAAAAACTACTCGCAACCTGAGATGTTAAAGGGGTTGTCAATCCCTTTCGGGTACGGTGCCTCAAGATACGCAAAAACGTGAGGTAAAAAGTGGTTGACAGGATAAATATATCGCGGAACAATTAAATTGCAGCAAGGTATTTTTTGTATTTTTAGTTTAATAGATCTGAAAATAAATGCAAGATAAAATAGATCGCAAAGGCAAATATGATGAAAAGAGACCCGAGGGCCGTAGGTTTCACTATTGGCTTCTCTCGAGAAAAATAGCAAACGGTGGGAAAACAATTACTGTTGGTCAATTGATAGAACTTCAAATAATCATGAGGATATCCAGGCAATGATCATTATATATGCATCACGTCCAAGATTAGTAGACCGACTCCTGCCTGCATCTACTACTATTACTCCTCATATCGACCGCTATCCAACATGCATCTAGTGTATTATGTTCATGGAAAAACGGATAAATGCAATAAGAACGATGACATGATGTAGACGATATCCGTTTATCTATTGCGGAGATATAGATCTCATCTTTTTATACTTAGTAGCAACGATACATACATGTTGGTTCCCCTTCTGCCACTAGGATCAAGCACCGTAAGATTGAACCCACTACAAAGCACATCTTTCCATTGCAAGATAAATATATCAAGTTGGCCAAACAAAACCCAAATATCGGAGAAGAAATACAAGGCTATAAGAAATCATGCATATAAGAGATCCAAGAAGACACAAATAACTTTCATGGATAAAAACATAGATCTGATCATAAACTCAAAGTTCATCGGATCCCAAGAAACATACCGCCAAAAGACTTACATCATATGGATCTCCAAGAGACCATTGTATTGATAATCAAGAGAGAGAGAGAGAGAGAGGAAGCCATCTAGCTACTAACTACGGACCCGTAGGTCTACAAAGAACTACTCACGCATCATAGGAGAGGCACCAATGGAAGTGGTGAACCCCTCCATGACGGTGTCTAGATTGGATCTGGTGGTTCTAGACTCTACGGCGGCTGGATCAATATTGCGTCGACTCCCCTAGAGTTTCTGGAATATTATGGTATTTATAGAGCAAAGAGGCGGTTTGGGGGACACCCGAGGTGGGCAGCATCCACCTTGGCACGCCTGGGCCTCCTAGCGCACCCTGGTGGGTGCTGCTCCCCTCGAGCATCCCCCCAGGTGCTTCCTTGGCCCATTGGCTTTCTTCTGGCCCAAAAAAAATCCTCCAGGAGTTGTGTTGCATTTGGACTCCATTTGATATTGATTTCCTGTGATGTAAAAAACATGCAGAAAACAACAACTGGCACTGGGCACTATGTCAATAGGTTAGTACCAAAAAATGATATAAAATGACTATAAAATGATTGTAAAACATCCAAGAATGATAATATAACAACATGGGACAATAAAAAATTATAGATACATTGGAGATGTATCAGGGGTGGGGGTGGCAGAGGAACACAAGCTGTGAGGGCGGTTCAGGGGAGGGCGGGGGGTCGGGGCCGGTGGTTCGATCGGCGGCCTGTGCGGTGTTCTGTATGGGAAGAATCAGAGACGAGGAAGAAGAAGGGTTAGGAGACGTGGGATCTTCATCCAACCACCTGAAATGGTCGACTGAACCAAATGACAAAAGTCACACGACTTGCATGCACACATTCCTTTATATTCAGTACCACTCGTAACTCGTAAATAACGTGCCACTCGTAATTCCAAACTTCTTGCTCAAATACGAATCTGATATGATGCTAATATTGCTAAAATATATAACGTTTAACTGGTCAGCTAATGTTCCTACTTTACTTTCAAAAATCACGTGCACCACATATAGAGAGACATCTGGGAGTTGCATTCTTAATGCGCTCTGGTTCATCATGTGTGTGCATTGTGCAATGAACATTTTATTATCCAAAATCTGGTTGCTCTTGTTTAGCATGTTCCTCTTCCGTTCTTCTTTAATAAGTACTTTCTCCGTTCCTAAATACAAATCTTTGTATAGATTCCACCATGGACTACATATGGAGCAAAATGAGTGAATCTACACTCTAAAATGTATCTGTATACATCTGTATGCGATCCATAGTGGAAATCTCTACAAAGACTTATTTTTTGGAACGGAGGGAGTATGATAGTAGTACAGTATGTTCCTTGTAGTGAAGAGGAGCATGAACATTTGCAGTGTAGAGGTCTATTCGGTCGGTTGTGATGGACACTTTCAACTCTTCGGGCCTCTTTGATTCATAGGATTTTGTATACATAGGAATAGGAATTGTAGTGGCCTGCCCACTTGAATCCTATAAGATTAGCAAGGAAATGCGGGGAGCTATGTCACCTTTGAGAGTTACACTGATATTAATAGTACCGCACCTTCAGTTGAAGAGAGTTGGTATCCGAAGCCTTTCTAGCTGTATCGGGAATAGTAGCCTATATTTTCCAGCAAGTTCCACTTTGCTAATTTTACTTGTGATGCTTATGGTTTTCCCGTTATATGTACACTATGATCTGTGTAGCTGCTTTGTGTCGCACAAGCAGCAGTCCACTCTTGAAGCTAAACAACATACCAACCATAAGTCTGAAGCTTACTTCTTCAAATACGAATTGTGATATGATACTGATATTAGTTAATAGACACACATTTAATTGGTCAGGTAATGCTCCCACTTAATTTTCCAAATGCATGTGGCCACATATAGAGAGATAGCATGGAATTGCATTTCTTTGGAAGATGTGATTCATCATGAGTGGGCAACCAACATTGTATGCAAAGAAGTGGAACCTCAAGAATATGCTTCCTCTTCTGTTCTTTAGCATGTTCCTCTTTTGATATTCTGTATTTAATACGTACAGTATGTTCCTTGTCAGGAAGGGGAGCCGGGACATCTGCAGTCAACAGCTGATAGCAAGAGCTGGCTTGTACGTGATCGATAGGCATTCAATTAGTAGCGGCAATACAACACTGTATTTTCCAGCCAGTTCCACTTTCCCGATTTATAAATCCTGGTTATGGTGTACCCCTTTTATGTACACTATGATCTGCCTAGTTGTTGTGTGCTCTTGTTATCATGGTTTGGCAATAAACTCTCTATACGGTATATTATGAACCTATCATCTGCCAACTATCCTTACTTCTGGAGCCTATTTTTTGTGTACTTGTGCAAGATTATATTAATGCACGAACCATATTACATCACACATGGACACTCTCATCAGAATCCAGTGATAGCACACAAGGGTTTACAGGGTGCCCCTATATGAGAATATCCTCTGCATTACAAAGATAATCTCACTACTATTTATGTTCTCATGCTTCTCAGATATTATACGTAATCATAGTGAATATCAGAATCCGCGCATCTGAAGAATATTGTGGTACACTTCAACGACTTACAAAATTGGTACAAAGGCATTGAGTGACATTCTGGATGCAATGAAACTCATACGCTCCCCACCTGTAGATTCTTTTTTAGAATATGATCCTAATGACTATTCTGACCTCGAGGAGTCAAAGGCAGATGGCCTGTCCTATGCACCCATCAAGGTGCCTATTCTAATTTGGCAAGGTTTTATTGATTGCGCATATCTTGCATAAGGTGTCTTGCATTTCTTCTACTTTTTTGCACCGCCATCTGCTTAGTTTACTCATCATATATGTCAAGATGCCATGCCCATCCATTATCAATATATATTCCATCTCTCATCATACCATGTTTTTCCACTCAAATGTTGTTCTTGTGCATCAGACATCAAAAAGGAAGAGGGTGATTGCCGAACCTGAAGGAGAACCAGCAAAGTCCTTGAAAACGTGGTGGTGCCGGAGAAATCAGACTACACCCCACTTATATTGGCTCTACATCCAGTGACACAAAACGTACGACCGACTCCAGCAGACTACACCCATACTTCACTGGCCACACCACTAGCCCCACCACACAGGACCTGCACTCCAGCAAAAGGTATGCCGATTTAAGTTGCCATAGCACCAGTCGTACCACAGAAAAATCCCACTCCAGTAAAAAAGTATAGCAAGTCCACCGACCAAAGACCTATCCCAACTGCAGAGACGACCAATTCCTGCAGACTGGAACCCCATTCCACTTATTCCCGGTTTAGAAGACAATGCTTTCAATGTTGTTAGGGACTACATGCATATATTTGAAGGAAATATGCCCTAGAGGCAATAATAAAGTTATAATTTATTTCCTTATTTCATGATAAATGTTTATTATTCATGATAGAATTGTATTAACCGGAAACTTAGTACATGTGTGAATACATAGACGAACATAATGTCACTAGTATGCCTCTACTTGACTAGCTCGTTGAATCAAAGATGGTTAAGTTTCCTAGCCATAGACATGAGTTGTCATTTGATTAACGGGATCATATCATTGGAGAATGATGTGATTGACTTGACCCATTCTGTTAGCTTAGCACTTGATCGTTTAGTATGTTGCTATTGCTTTCTTCATGACTTATACATGTTCCTATGACTATGAGATTATGTAACTCCCGTTTACCGGAGGAACACTTTGTGTGCAACCAAAAGTCACAACATAACCGGGGGATTATAAAGGTGCTCTACAGGTGTCCCCGAAGGTACTTGTTGAGTTGACGTATTTCAAGATTAGGATTTGTCACTCCGATTGTCGGAGATGTATCTCTGGGCCCTCTCAGTAATGCACATCACTATAAGCCTTGCAAGAAATGTAGCTAATGAGTTAGTTATGGAATGATGCATTACGTAACGAGTAAAGAGACTTTCCAGTAACGAGATTGAACTAGGTATTGAGATACCGGCGATCGAATCTCGGGCAAGTAACATACCGATGACAAAGGGAACAACGTATGTTGTTATTGACCGATAAAGATCTTCGTAGAATATGTAGGAGCCAATATGGGCATCTAGGTTCCTCTATTGGTTATTGACCAGAGAGATGTCTCGGTCATGTCTACATAGTTCTCGAACCTGTAGGGTCCGCACGCTTAACGTGCGTTGACGATATAGTATTATATGAGTTACGTATGTTGGTAACCGAATGTTGTTCGGAGTCCCGAATGAGATCATGAATATGACGAGGAACTCCGGAATGGTCCAGAGATGAAGTTTAATATATGGGATAATGTTGTTTGGTCTCCGGAAGGGTTCAGGAATTCACCGGATGGGGTTCCGGATGTTTCCCGACATGTTTGGGTATGAGAACACATTATTTGGGCCAAAGGGGAAAGCCCGCAAGGTTTTTGGAAAGCGCAAAAGGAAGTTTTGCGGAGTCCAGGGGCCAGACACCAGGGTCCCTGGCGTCTGGGTCCAGACGCCGGGAACCCTGGCGTCTGGCCCTGGAGTCCGAGAAGGACTCTTGCCTTTCGGGTGAAACCGACTTTGTGGAGGCTTTTACTCCAAGTTTCGACCCCAAGGCTCAACATATAAATAGAGGGGCAGGGCTAGCACCAAAGACACATCAAGAAACACCAAGCCGTGTGTCGGCAACCCCGTCCCCTCTAGTTTATCCTCCGTCATAGTTTCCTAGGCGAAGCCCTGCAGAGATTGTTCTTCACCAACACCGTCACCACGCCGTCGTGCTGCCGAAACTCATCTACTACTTCACCCGTCTTGATGGATCGAGAAGGCGAGGACGTCATCGAGCTGAACGTGTGCAGAACTCGAAGGTGCCATGAGTTTGGTACTTGGATCGGTCAGATCGTGAAGACGTACGACTACATCAACCGCATTGATAAACGCTTCCGATTAGCGATCTTCAAGGGTATGAAGATACACCCCCCTCTCGTTGCTATGCATCACCATGATCTTGCGTGTGCGTAGGAAAATTTTGAAATTACTACGTTCTCCAATAGTGGCATCCGAGCCTGGTTTTATGCGTAGATGTTATATGCACGAGTAGAACAAAAGTGAGTTGTGGGCGATACAAGTCATACTTTGGTTCAGCGGTATTGTTGGATGAAGCGGCCCGGACCGACATTACACGTACGCTTATGCGAGACTGGTTCTACCGACATGCTTTGCACATAGGTGGCTGGCGGGTGTCAGTTTCTCCAACTTTAGTTGAACCGAGTGTGGCTACGCCTGGTCCTTGAGAAGGTTAAAACAACATTAACTTGATGAACTATCGTTGTAGTTTTGATGCATAGGTAAGAACGGTTCTTGCTCAGCCTGTAGCAGCCACGTAAAACTTGCAACAACAAAGTAGAGGACGTCTAACTTGTTTTTGCAGGGCATGTTGTGATGTGATATGGTCAAGACGTGATGAGATATAAATTATTGTATGAGATGATCATGTTTTGTTGAAGTTATCGGCAACTGGCACAAGCCTTATGGTTGTCTCTATATTGCATAAGATGCAAGCGCCAAATAATTTCTTTTCTTTATCACTATGCGATAGCAATAGTTGCAAGAGCAATAGTTGGAGAGACGACCATGTGACGACACATTGATATATATCAAGATGATGGAGATCATGGTGTCGTGCCGGTGACAATAGAGATCATGACAGTACTTTGGAGATGGAGATCAAAGGCGCAAGATGATCATGGCCATATCATGTCACATATTTTTTTTATTGCATGTGATTTTTAGCTTTTATACATCTTATTTTGCTTAGTTCGGCGGTAGCATTATAAGATGATCTTTCACTAAATTTCAAGGTATAAGTGTTCTCCCTGAGTATGCACCGTTGCGAAAGTTCTTCGTGCTGAGACACCACGTGATGATCGGGTGTGATAGGCTCTACGTTCAAATATAACGAGTGCAAAACAGTTGCACACGCGGAATACTCAGGTTAAACTTGACGAGCCTAGCATATACATATATGGCTCAGAACACTGGAGACCGAAAGGTCGAACGTGAATCATATAGTAGATATGATCAACATAGTGATGTTCACAATTGAAAACTACTCCATCTCACGTGATGATCGGACATGGTTTAGTTGATTTGGATCACGTGATCACTTAGATGATTAGAGGGATGTCTATCTAAGTGGGAGTTCTTAAGTAATATGATTAATTGAACTTTAATTTATCATGAACTTAGTCCTGGTAGTATATTGCAATTTATGTTGTACATCAATAGCTCGCGTTGTTGCTTCCCGATGTTTTTATATGTGTTCCTAGAGAAAAACTATGTTGAAAGATGTTAGTAGAAATGATGCGGATTAGATCCGTGATCTGAGGTTTATCCTCATTGCTGCACAGAAGAATTATGTCCTTGATGCACCGCTAGGTGACAGACCCATTGCAGGAGCAGATGCCGACGTTATGAACGTTTGGCTAGCTCAATATGATGACTACTTGATAGTTTTGTGCACCATGCTTTATGGCTTAGAACCGGGACTACAAAAATGTTTTTGAAACGTCACGGAACATATGAGATGTTCCATGAGATGAAATTGGTATTTCAGACTCATGCCCGTGTCAAGAGGTATGAGACCTCTCACAAATACTTCACCTAAAAGATGGAGGAGAATTGCTCAACTAGTGAGCAAAGTGCTTAGATTGTCTAAGTACTACAATCACTTGAATCAAGTGGGAGTTAATTTTCCAGATAAGATAGTGATTGACAGAGTTCTCTAGTCACCATCACTAAGTTACTAGAACTTCGTGATGAACTATAGTATGCAAGGGATGACGAAAACGATTCCCGAGCTCTTCGTGATGCTGAAATCGACGAAGGTAGAAATCAAGAAAAAGCATCAAGTGTTGATGATTAAACATGATCACTAGTTTCAAGAAAAGGGCAAAGGAAAATAAAGGGAACTTCAAGTAGAATGGCAAGCAAGCTGTCACTCCCATGAAGAAGCCCAAAGCTGGACCAAAGCCTGAAACTAAGTGCTTCTATTGCAAAGGAAATGGTCACTGGAAGCAGAAATACCATGAATATTTGGTAGATAAGAAGGATGGCAAAGTGAACAAGGGTATATTTGATATACAGGTTATTGATGTGTACCTTAGTAGTGTTTGTAGTAGCCCCTGGGTATTTGATACTTGTTCGGTTGCTAAAAATTAGTAACTCGAAACAGGAGTTACGGAATAAACAGTGACTAGTTGAGGGTGAAGTGACAATGTATGTTGGAAGTGGTTCCAAGATTGATATGATCATCATCGCACACTCCCTATACTTTCGAGATTAGTGTTAAACCTAAATAAATGTTATTTGGTGTTTATGTTGAGCATGAATATGATCTGATCATGTTTATTGCAATACGGTTATTCATTTAAAGTCAGAGAATAATTGTTATTCTATTTACATGAATAAAGCCTTCGATGGTCATACACCCAATGAAAATAGTTTGTTTAATCTCGATCGTAGTGATACACATAATCATAATATTGATGCTAAAGATGCAAAGTTGATAATGATAGTGCAACTTATTTGTGGTACTGTCGTTTGGGTCATATCGGTGTAAAGCGCATGAAGAAACTCCATGCTGATGGGTTTTTTGAATCACTTGATTATGAATCATTTGATGCTTGCGAACCGTGCCTTTTGGGCAAGATGACTAAAACTCCGTTCTTCGGAACAATGGAACGAGCTACTTATTTATTGGAAATAATACATACCGATGTAACTGATCCAATGAGTGTTGATGCTGGTGGCGAGTATCGTTATTTTCTGACCTTCACAGATGATTTGAGCAGATATGGGTATATCTACTTAATGAAACACAAGTCTGAAACATTTGGAATGTTTAAATAAATTCAGAGTGAAGTGAAGAATCATCGTAACAAGAAAATAAAGTTTCTACAATCTGATCGTGGAGAAAAATATTTGAGTTACGAGTTTGGCCTTCATATAAAACAACATGGAGTAGTTTCATAGCTCACGCCACATGGAACACCACAGCGTTATGGTGTGTCCGAACGTCATAACTGCACTTTATTAGATATGGTGCGATCTATGATGTCTCTTATCGATTTACCACTATCATTATGGGGTTATGCATTAGAGACAGCTGCATTCACTTTAAATAGGGCACCATCAAAATCCATTGAGACGACGCTGTATGAACTGTGGTTTGGCAAGAAACCAAAGTTGTCGTTTCTTAAAGTTTGGGGTTGCGATGCTTATGTGAAAAAGTTTCAACCTGATGAGCTCGAACCCAAATCGGAGAAGTGCATATTCATAGAATACCTGAAGGAAACTGTTGGGTACACCTTCTATCACAGATCCGAAGGCAAAATCTTTGTTGCTAAGAATGGATCCTTTCTAGAGAAGAAGTTTCTCTCGAAAGAAGTGAGTGGGAGGAAAGTAGAACTTGATGAGTTAATTGTACCCTCTCCCTTATTGGAAAGTAGTTCATCACAGAAATCAGTTCCAGTGATTCCTACACCAATTAGTGAGGAAGTTAATGATGATGATCATGAAGCTTCGGATCAAGTTACTACCGAACCTCGTAGGTCAACCAGAGTAAGATTTGCACCAGATTGGTATGGTAATTCTGTTCTGGAGGTCATGTTACTTGACCATGATGAACCTACGAACTATGAGCAAGCGATGATGAGCCCAGATTCCGTGAAATGGCTTGAGGCCATAAAATCTGAGATAGGATCCATGTATGAGAACAAAGTATGCACTTTGGTTGACTTGCTCAATGATCAGCAAGCCATGTTAAATAAATGGATCTTCAAGAGGAAGACGAACACTGATAGTAGTGCTACTATCTACTAAGCTCGACTTGTTGCGAAAGGTTTTCCACAAGTTCAAGGTGTTGAATACGATGAGATTTTCTCACTCGTATCGATGCTTAAGTCTGTCCGAATCATGTTAGCAATTGCCACATTTTATGAAATTTGGCAAATGGATGTCAAAACTGCATTCCTTAATGGATTTTTTTAAAGAAGAGTTGTATATGATGCAACCAGAAGGTTTTGTCAATCCTAAAGGTGCTAACAAAATATGCAAGCTCCAGCAATCCATCTATGGACTGGTGCAAGCATTTCGGAGTTGGAATATACGCTTTGATGAGTTGATCAAAGCATATGGTTTTATACAGACTTTTTGAAAGGCCTGTATTTACAAGAAAGTGAGTGGGAGCACTACAACCTTTCTGATAAGTATATTTGAATGACATATTATTGATTCGAAATAATGTAGAATTTTCTGGAAAGCATAAAGGAATATTTGAAAGGATTTTTTTCAAAGAAAGACCTCGGTAAAGTTGCTTACACATTGAGCATCAAGATCTATAGAGATAGATCAAGATGCTTGATAAGATTTTTCAATGAGTACACACATTGATAAGATTTTGAAGTAGTTCAAAATGGAACAGTCAAAGAAGGAGTTCTTACCTGTGTTGCAAGGTGTGAAGTTGTGTAAGACTCAAAACCCGACCATGGCAGAAAATAAAAAGAGAATGAAAAGTCATTCCCTATGCCTCAGTCATAGGTTCTATAAAGTATGTTATGCTGTGTAGCAGACCTATTGTATACCTTGCTCTGAGTTGGGCAAGGGAGTACAATTTTGATCTAGGAGTAGATCACTGGACAGCGGTCAAGAATATCCTTAGTGAGGACTAAGGAGATGTTTCTCGATTATGGAGGTGATAAAAGAGTTCGTCGTAAAGAGTTACATCGATGCAAGCTTTTACACTGATCCAGATGACTCTAAGTCTCAATTTGGATACATATTTAAAGTGGGAGCAATTAGCTAGAGTAGCTCCGAACAGAGCATTGTAGACATAGAATATTTTTGCAAAATACATACGGCTCTGAATGTGACAGACCCGTTGACTAAACTTCTTTCACGAGAAAAACATGATCACACCTTAGTACTCTTTGGGTGTTAATCACATAGCGATGTGAACTAGATTATTGACTCTAGTAAACCCTTTGGGTCTTGGTCACATGACAATGTGAACTATGGGTGTTAATCACATAGATATGTGAATATTGGTGTCAAATCACATGATGATGTGAACTAGATTATTGACTCTAGTGCAAGTGGGAGACTGAAGGAAATATGCCCTAGAGGCAATAATAAAGTTATTATTTATTTCCTTATTTCATGATAAATGTTTATTATTCATGCTAGAATTGTATTAACCGGAAACTTAGTACATGTGTGAATACATAGACAAACATAATGTCACTAGTATGCCTCTACTTGACTAGCTCGTTGAATCAAAGATGTTTAAGTTTCCTAGCCATAGGCATGAGTTGTCATTTGATTAACGGGACCATATCATTGGAGAATGATGTGATTGACTTCACCCATTCCGTTAGCTTAGCACTTGATCGTTTAGTATGTTGCTATTGCTTTCTTCATGACTTATACATGTTCCTATGACTATGAGATTATGTAACTCCCATTTACCGGAGGAACACTTTGTGTCCAACCAAACGTCACAACGTAACTGGGTGATTATAAAGGTGCTCTACAGGTGTCTCCGAAGGTCCTTGTTGAGTTGACGTATTTCGAGATTAGGATTTGTCACTCCGATTGTCGGAGAGGTATCTCTGGGCCCTCTCGGTATTGCACATCACTATAAGCCTTGCAAGCAATGTAGCTAATGAGTTAGTTATGGAATGATGCATTACATAACGAGTAAAGAGACTTGCCGGTAACGAGATTGAACTAGGTATTGAGATACCGACGATTGAATCTCGGGCAAGTGACATACCGGTGACAAAGGGAACAACGTATGTTGTTATGCGGTTTGACTGATAAAGATCTTCGTAGAATATGTAGGAGCCAGTATGGGCATCTAGGTTCCACTATTGGTTATTGACCAGAGAGATGTCTCGGTCATGTCTACATAGTTCTCGAACCTGTAGGGTCCGCACGCTTAACGTTCGTTGACGACATAGTATTATATGAGTTATGTATGTTGGTAACCGAATGTTGTTTGGAGTCCCGAATGAGATCACGAACATGACGAGGAACTCCGGAATGGTCTGGAGATGAAGTTTAATATATGGGATAATGTTGTTTGTTCTCCAGAAGGGTTTCGGAATTCACCGGAAGGGGTTACGGATGTTTCCCGAAATGTTTGGGTACGAGAACACGTTATTTGGGCCAAAGGGGAAAGCCCACAAGGTTTTTGGAAAGTGCAAAAGGAAGTTTTGCGGAGTCCAGGGGCCAGACACCAGGGTCCCTGGCGTCTGGGTCCAGACGCCGGGAACCCTGGCGTCTGGCCCTGGAGTCCGAGAAGGACTCTTGCCTTTCGGGTGAAACCGACTTTGTGGAGGCTTTTACTCCAAGTTTCGACCCCAAGGCTCAAGATATAAATAGAGGGGCAGGGCTAGCACCAAGACACATCAAGAAACACGAAGCCGTGTGCCGGCAACCCCGTCCCCTCTAGTTTATCCTCCGTCATAGTTTCTGTAGTGCTTAGGCGAAGCCCTGTGGAGATTGTTCTTCACCAACACCGTCACCACGCCGTCGTGCTGCCGGAACTCATCTACTACTTCGCCCGTCTTGCTGGATCGAGAAGGCAAGGACGTCATCGAGCTGAACATGTGCAGAACTCGGAGGTGCCGTGCGTTCGGTACTTGGATCGGTCGGATCATGAAGACTTATGACTACATCAACCGCGTTGATAAACGCTTCCGCTTAGCGATCTTCAAGGGTATGAAGATACACTCCCCCTCTCGTTGCTATGCATCACCATGATCTTGCGTGTGCGTAGGAAAATTTTGGAATTACTATGTTCCCCAACAATATTCCCATCATGGGTAGAGTATAGTGAATATAAACACCATTTTCACATCTTCCTGTCCCACTTACATGTAAGTGCTATTATCCATGGTGATTATTTTCCTATTTTCTGCTGATTGAACACATCAATGATTTACATTACATTGTCGTAAGTAGGCAAGAGTGAATATGGATAGTCATGAAGAGCAAAGCTTGCTTGCGCTTTTCAAGGAAGCATTGCAGCAGTAGTGGTGTTACCTAAGGAAATCACACTTTGATGGCAAGTCTATAAATGAATTTCCGGTGAAGTCTCCTGTGCTAAATTTAGAAGACATTGAATGGAAAAACCTTCTTATGCACTGGTCTCGTTCCCAGGATGGGTACTGTCTATGGTATCACATGACAATTTGAACTTATACCTTTCCGCATGTGCCTTACGGACCTCTTTTGCAGGATATCTGCTCGAAGAAGAATTCTGGTTTAAAAAGGACGACATGATATCGCAAATATGTTGCCCGCTACTTTGCTCTTGTTAGTACATGTTGTCCTGTATCACTGTACTTGCATTCATACTTGGTTCATTATGTGACAGCGATATGCATGATAGCTTGCTTATCAATTGTTCGCTCCAAATTATCTGATTTGTATGAATGGTTACATTAGTGTAGAATATATGCAATGCCAATGAATTTTTTAGCTCTGCATTGTTCTTGTAAGTACTTGTTGTCCTTTATCAGTGTACTTATATTGACAGCTAGTTATTCATGTACCATCACTCTGCATCTTATTTTCCTTTGCCCTCCATTGTCTACACATCAGATCTATATTTACTCTTACCATAAGGTTGGATAACACCGATGGTACTGAAGAAGTTTAGCTCTGCATTGCTCTTGGCTGTACCTTTTGCCTGTATCGTTGTACTTATATTTATAGCTACTTGGTTATGTAGCATTACTCTTCATCTTATCTTAAATATTCTCCCATTAGCATGGACAAGGGCTTTATAGAGCCTATCTTCACCACTATATCTCCATTTGCCTGTATCTCCATTTTTTTCTTATATTATCACATCTATATTTACTCTTAACAAAATGTGGAATAAAGGCAATGCTTATGAAGAAGATTCTGTGGTAAACTTCTTGAATTGCGCCCCCCCCATTAGCATGGACAAGGGCTTTATAGAGCCTATCTTCACCACTAATGTAAGTTTGTCCTTCTCTAGCCTTCAAACTTTCTTGTGTATATTCGGTTAGGCATGACTGCAACAGTTGTTTATTTTTGGTGTTTACATCAAATTGCATGTTTAAAGTTTATTATGTAGTTCATAAACAAAAGTTTGTCCTTCTCAATTTAAGTTTTCAGTTGTACAACCAAGTTCCTTCTTCATACCATGTAAATTAAACTATACAGAGAAAGTGATCTTCTTTTGCACTGCATGTATGCTTCTGTTCTTGTTCTGTAATCCAGTGGTGTGGTGAACTTACCCACTACAACACAATGTCATATTCTACGATGTCTTAACTATGAACAATGTCATATCATTCTTCTATTATTTAAACTGTCTCTTTATTTGCCAATCTGAAATGGGATAAATTGACAGCACACTAACCATTGATACTTATGAGTTCTTGATCTGTAATCTAGTGGTGTCGTGAAGCTGCCAACTTCTTCACAATGTCATTTCCTGTCATGTCTTAACCTGAACAATACTATATTGTGTTAAAGTTATTTTAAACCGTGTCACTTTATTCGTCAATAAGAAATGTGATGAATTGCCAACACTGATACTTATATGTGCAAAACCTGTCATCTGTCTGCTTGTTTCTCTTTTAGAGTGAGGAGGATATAAGCGTCAAACAAGCGCAGTCTCATCAGCTTGCTCAGCTGCTTGCGCTGCAGCTCCTGAGCAGGGCTAACCTTTCTTGAACTCTATTGAAGTGATGTCGGTTTTGTATATTATTTTGTCGGCGTGTTTATTTGCGCTAGTGGCGATCTTTGATGCCTAGTGTATGTAATCTGTTGTCTGCTTATGCTTTATTATCATAGTGGCAAACTTTGACGCCCAGTGGATGTAATATGCCATAATTTCTTTATTGTATAGTCTAGGTTTTTTCTTATTCACGATGTTGCAGTTATTTTACTGTATATATATCCTGTCTTCATAGTAAACCAGCTAAACTATAAAATTACGGTACATAATCAGGCCGTCATGCAAATCACAATGTATGATCCACATCATGGGCCCAGTCATCTTCGTCCGTTAACATGCCTAAATGTAAACTAGCACACTAGTAGTTTGGGGCCTTTAATAGGCTGAGTAAACCGCCGACCCTATTTTCGCAAGAAAATTCAATGGGCTTTTAGTAGGCTAAAAAGTAGGTTGGGCCTGAAACATGTCAAACAGCTCACGGGCTGACAGCAGGCCGAAATAGACCCCGGCCCATGATTGTGCCAATCACATCACAGGCCGTTAACAGGCCAAAATTGTCTCGGTCCTTGTTTGGCCCAATCAGATTATCGGCTGTGAGCAGGCCGGATGCAAAGCGGGCCATAGTTAGGCCCAACTATATGACGGGCTTTTAACAGGCTGAAATAAATATAGGGCCGAAATGCTAAAAGGGCCTTTAACAGGCCAAAACTAATATCAGGCCGTATTACTAAATGGGCCTTTAGCAAACAGAAATCTTGACCGGGCCTCAAGTGGGCCCAAAAATACAGCGCCCAGTTGATGGGCCGAATCTGATATGGGCCATAATTTAGCCCAAAGGCTCTTAAAGGGTTGTTTCCGATCTAGGCCGTAATATGGCTCAAAACATGGTAGGCTATTAACTGGTCGGATCTCATATGGGACTTTATTAGGCCCAGAACGTGGCAGGTTGTTAATGGACCGGATCAAATATGGGCCGACATTTGGCCCAAAACATGGCGGCCTATTAACGGGCGGACCCACTAGTGTCCTCAAAATCTTGTGGGCCTTTAGCTGGGCTGGCCCATTATGGTCTACAAAATCTTGTGGGCCTTTAGCTGGGCTGGCCCATTATGGTCCGCAAAATCTTGTGGGCCTTTAGTTGGGCCGGCTCATTTAATCTTTATGGGCCACTTTTGGGCCGGTCCACGTGTCAACATATCATAGGCGCATCTCGCCCATTAGATGAGTGACACCTATGCCAACGCAGAGCTGACATGTGGTTCCGTTAGCCAATGAGAATTTTACACGTGGTAAATGGCATTGGTCGTGGCTGTTAGCGGGTTATCGGATCCAAAACCGGACCCGATAGCTTAACGGCGACCCATTATGGTGGATGCCACGTGTCGGTCACCCTTAAAGAAAGCACTTCCATGACGCAACATTTATCGTCATGGAAGTGGACACTTCCTTGATGATAATTTTGGTAATGTCATGGAACACTTCTACAACAACACAAGTATGACTATATTGACTCTGTCATAAAATCTTCATGGATGTACATGCATGACAGAAAACGTGACCTACTCTGACAAACACGTATCATCACAGAAGTGTATTTTTTGTAGTGCTTGCAGTTCTTTTTCACCTGAATACCCCTAAGGATAATTACTCGCACTTGCCGAGTATTCGTTCATCCACAGTTGTTCATGTGTTTCACAAAATTCTTTGGAATACAGTTCGATCCTTCGAAAATCATCAGTAGCCTATTGCTCTTGTTCCTCCTTATCTGCTTCCATTATGGTTACTTCCATATGTCTAGAAATACTCATTAGTATCCTTTGTCATTGTAATTTTGAGCATTTGATTCAACATGTTTGTGAATGCTCGTAATTATCAGTCGTAATTAGAATTCTTCCCTTGGCTCAGACGTCACTCCGGACATGAGATGGTGTTCAGTGAATCGAGCCTTGATTGATTGTCATCCTGAGTCTATTCAACTTATCCATCCTTAATCAGAGCGTTTTCATCTGATCGCTTGATTTGGAAATCATAATTCCTTTGCATTCGAGCTTTGAATTACTAAGTTGTTTCTATAATCTGGTATCATTACATTCTTTCTTCTTCTGGTGAAATATCGATACTCACATCAGATCCCTTGTGGACCACCAAAACCTTTGTTGGATTTTATCCGACAACGTCTTCCATTTCCAATAACCTTGCGAGCCGTTCCTCGGATACATAATGCCTTTGGTAAATTGTATCCCCCGCTCTTGTCAACCATACTCTGCTTCCGAGCTTGAGTTATTTACTCATGAAGTTTGTGGTATATGTTCCTAAGATGCCCTAGTGGGTTGAACCTATACCTTCCCTAATCTGTGTGAACCCAAAGATTATGTGGGTTATATCTACTGGCGTTTCTTCGGATAAATTTTCAATTCTACAACTTCGTCGAAGACGAGAAGTAAATGGAAGGTTATGCATTGATGAAGTGGGAGTCGACCTTGAACCTTTGTGTTCATGCCCATGGACCCGATGTGGAACTTAACATCGAAGCTTCTTGTTATTATAATAATCCCCTTGCCATAAGTTCATCTTGTATCTATATTTGGTCCTTTGCAACCGTGGTTCCGACCATGATTGTTCTTCTTTGATTCCATTTCTCGGACCAGTTAAAGTGCTTGTCTTCTTCAGATCATTTCACCTGTTCAACCTCTACTTTGATATACCTTCGAGTATTGCCCTCTGGTGTCTCGAGAATATCACGGAACTACATAAATTCTTATGAGTTCTTCATCAATTATTATTTCTCGCTGACTCAAATTTTCCACGGGTTCTAAGTTGTTAGTCACTCGAGAACACCGTTAACTGATTCGAGTCTACATTTTCCTTTCCATTGTTTTGTTTAACCTTTCTTGTAACCTAACATATCTGAGCAGTGATAATTCCCTGCTTATGTAAACACCTCGATGTACAAACTCTATTAGTAAGACCTTGTTACTATTGTTGATGACATTCTGGTAGCCACCGATGGACGAGAACTTTGCCTATTGGTCCGCCTCCTTCAACGAGCAGGAAAATGGTTCTCTTTGTCCCTCTCCCTTGGTACCAACATTGTTGCCAAAATAATTGCCAGGCTATCCTCTCACCTGCCTTGCTCATGACCGTGCAAAATGTTCGCGCCTTCCTGCTTTTAACCCACATGGTGGGCCCATAACCCACAGTTCCACAGGATCAAAACCTGACTCTCCTGTACATCCTTGTTTTCCAAAATTGTTCCTCGCGCTTGGCTTCGTATGTAAATCATGAGCCACCTTTCTAGTGGTGTATTCTGGTATCAGGCGCAATACTTATTCCCATTGCTCTGAACCCATTTCACCCTCTGTTTCATGCAATAAACGATTGCCTACCCGCTTGAAGCTTCTTATTGCACCTTCTTACCTTGACCTCGAGGACTTTCTTGAATTTCAACTCAAGAGATGCCCCTATGCCACATTCAATGAGATAGCCCTCAGGTAGCTATCTTGTGTTGACTTCCGTCCTTCCCGAGTCTTCCCCCTTACTCCACCCCTTAAATCTCGGGATGAGATTCCGTGTAGTGGAGGAGAATTGTGACGCCTGGATAATCATGCTACAGTAATCCCCTACTAATGATGCCAGGTCATCACAGTACTGTTATTGATCCTCACTTTATCCAAATCACAATTCAAACTCAAATTCAAATTAAAACTTCAAATTCAAATTTCTCAAACATGCAAAATAAAATGTTCAAAGTGTGGCAAATATTCCATAACTAATTATGGTGGTGACCCAACACTTTTTTAAATTATTTAAATGCCCTTTTGTGAATAAAATAGGGACTAAAACAATTAAATAAATGCTTTTGAATTTTTAAAAACTCTAAACTAATTTATTTTAGTGCCAAATTAATTGTGGCAGTAGTCTAAGTATTAATACTAATTTAGGGCTAGTGTTATATTTTATAAAGCCTAAAAATAAATAAAACTCATAGAGAAACAACAACTATTTAAAGCAAACGGAAAGGCAAAACAAAAACAAAAAGAAACAGACCTCCCGCCCACTGGGCCAAACGGCCCAACTGGCCGTCGGCCCACCCCAGCCAGCTCACTCTGCCTCCCTTGTCGACTTCCCTTCTCATGTTCGATTAACCCGTGCCCGTGGTTGCCGCCGAACCCGCTCGTCGCCTCGCGCCTCGCTGACGAGGGGATAAGGATCCCCTCCCTCTCTGTCGCCTCGATCCTTTGTCCCCACTCCCACTTCCGCCTCTCCTCCCCTCAGATCCACCTCTTCCCTCTTCTCTCGCTCGATCCTGAGCTCGGCCACGCAAGCTCGTCGCCATTGATCGCCGTCAACATGGCCACCGTCCACGTCGCACCTTGCCAACGTGTTCTCGAGCACTGCCATCATTGACTACATCCTCTACAACAAGCCGTTGGGGGCGGGAGCCACTACATCGCCACCTTGTCTTCTTCTTCTTTCTCGGGCACCGCCGCCATCATCGTCGATTCAGGCTACCCCGCGCCTCCCCCACGCCCACTGAGCACATCTGCAGGCTCACTATGAGCTACACTCTTTCCCCCCTCTCTTTTGCTCCCGGATGCGCCTGGAGCGGTTGGATCTGCCATGGCCAAGCCGAACTCCGCCGTTGAGCTCATTGCTGTCACCCTGATGTTCCTCGCGCCGCGCTAACACCAGCACCGAGCTCCTGGAGCTCCTAGCTGCTCAACGCGCCCCTCCGCCACCGTTTTCGTGCCCTAGACGCTCAAATACGTCGATGTTTGAACTCCGGCGCTGCTCTAGTCAGCGGTGTCATGCCTCTAGGCCATCCCAGCACACGGGACCGCTGCGGTGGATGCGTGCGGTGATAATCCCCAAGTGCAAGGAATCATCGTAGCACTTTCCAAAGATGGAAGTGATAAGTATGAAGTGTTGAACCCAGAAGGAGCTAAAGGTAAGATCAATATTCTCTCAAGCCCTATCTGCCACTGATATGACTCTACGTGCACCGAATGTTTGCTTCCAACTAGCAACGAGAAATAAAACTATGTTGTGGGCATGGAGAGGATAACTTTGTATAGTATCGGAGAGCTAAAACATAAAAGTAGGTGTTGTTATCATAAAGTTAGAATATAATACTAAATAATATAAATAGCGAGTGTGGAATAATGGTGGATCGGTGTGCGGAATTGTCCTAGGCAATTGTTAACAAGAACGATAATCACTATTGCAGTTTCATATGAGTGAGAGGCATAAGCTAACATACTTTATCTACTTGGATCATATGCACTTATGATTGGAAGTCTAGCAAGCATCCACAACTACTAAAGATCATTAAGGTAAAACCCAACGATAGCATTAAAGCATCAAGTCCTCTTTATTCCCATACGCAACAATCCCTCTTACTCGGGTTTGTGTTTCAGTCACTCACCAACTCACTATAAGAGAATCATGAATGTATTGCAACACCCTACAACGGGAATCCCTCACGCTTGCGCGACACGGAGGGCACCATAGGACAGCACCAAAATAAAACATACAACTCATACCAATCTAGATCATCAATTAACCAAAGACAAAAGATATCTACTCAAAACATCATAGAATGGCAACACATCATTGGATCATAATATGTGGCATAAAGCACCATGTTCAAGTAGGGATTACAACGGGGTGCGGGATAGTGGACCGCGTAAAAGAGATGAGGATGGTGATGATGATGGTGATGCTGATGAAGACGATCACCGTGGCGATGATTCCCCTCCTGATGGCACTCCGGCACCACCGGAAGAGAGGAGGAGAAGTTCTCCCCCTTGTGCTTCCTCCTCCATGGCCTCCACCTTCTGGTCCTTGGCCTTCATGATGATGAAGACCCCTCCGAGATACTCCTCCATGGCCACCGGTGATGATGGCCCCCTCCGGCAGGGTGCCGGAGAGGGCCCCGATTGGTTTTTCGTGGCAGGGTGCAGGGTTCTCCGGCAGGGCGGCGGAACTTCTGATCTAATCTCCGTTCTGGAAGTTTTAGGGTACAAGAGTATATATGGGTGCAGGGGGTACGTCGGAGGAGCTACGGGGGCCCCACGAGGCAGGGGGGCACGCCCGAGGGGGTGGGCGCGCCCCCCACCCTCATGGGCAGCCCGTATCTCCCCTGACGTGCACTCCAAGTTCCCTGGGTTGCTTTCCTTCCAAAAAAACTTCTCCAGTTGATTTCGTTCCGTTTTGACTCCGTCTGATATTCCTTTTCCTCGAAACACTGAAATAGGCATAAAACAGCAAATCTGGGCTGGGCCTCCGGTTAATAGGTTAGTCCCAAAAATAAGATAAAAGTGGATAATAAAGCCCAATATTGCCTAAAACAGTAGATAATATAGCATGGAGCAATCAAAAATTATAGATACGTTGGAGACGTATCAGGCATCCCCAAGCTTAATTCCTGCTCGTCCTCGAGTAGGTAAATGATAAAAAAGATAATTTTTGATGTGGAATGCTAGTAAGTGCTTAAGTTTGATCAATGATAATTCCAATCACTTTTTCTAGCATCAAAATGTGTCATAATAGTAGCTTATCTCATAAACTTTTCATGATCAAGTAACAATCTAATGACAATGTCAAGCATGGTTCATAAACTTCATTGAGAGCTAACAAACTATAATCTCAGTCATTGAAGCAATTGCAATTTATCGTAACATCAGAAAGAGTCAAGAATAGAGCTTTTCAGCAAGTTCACATACTCAACTATCATATAGTCTTTTACAATTGCTAACACTCATGCAATACTTGTGGTTATGGAGTTTTAGCCAGACACTGAGAAAGATAGGGGCTTATTGTGTTGCCTCCCAACATATTCACCTTTAGGTGATGTCAACAATAATAGCCCATGCTAAATTACATCCAATTGGATATATATGTCATGATCTTTCAAACACGAGGAGCTTGCCAAAGGATAAAATGAAAAAGGGAAAGGTGAGGATCACCTCGACTCAAGCATAAAGTAAAAGCATAAAGTAAAAGATAGGCCCTTCGCAGAGGGAAGCAGAAGTTGTCATGCGCGTTTAGGGTTGATGCACAAAATCTTAATGCACAAGAACGTCACTTTATATTGCCCCTTGCATGTGGACCTTTATTATGCAGTCCGTCGCTTTTATTACTTCCACAACAAGTTCGTACAAAGCTTATTTTCTCTGCACTAATAAGTCATACATATTTAGAGAGCAATTTTTATTGCTTGCACCGATGACAACTTACTTGAAGGATCTTACTCAATCCATAGGTAGGTATGGTGGACTCTTATGGCAAAACTGGGTTTTAAGGGTATTTGGAAGCACAAGTAGTATCTCTACTTGGTGCGAGAAATTTGGCTAGCATGAGGGAGAAAGGCAAGCTCAACATGGTTGGAAGGTCAATGACAATATACTTTAACTGAGATGTCGGAAAACATAATCCATTACGTTGTCTTCCTCGTCCAATGTCAACTCTTTTAGCATGTCATACTTAATGAGTGCTTCACAATCATAAAAGATGTCCAAGATAATATATTTGTATGTGAACCTCTCTTTCCTTATTATTTCCTATTAATTGCAACGATGACCAAAACTACGTTTGCCAACTCTCAACAACTTTTATGCCTCATACTTTCCATGTGTGAAGTCATCACTAACCATGTTATAAGCATATGAAACATATAAAAATTCAGATTTATGACATTCAATTCATTCCCCCATTTACTCGTAGGATATACATGAAGCACAAGAGTAAATGACAAACTACTCCACAAGATATGAGTGAAAGACACTGAGTAGGCAAATAATTAACTAGCCATGGGAGGGTTCCTTTTCTAATCAAAATTTCAGATCCAATTATTTTATTCAAACATCAAGTAAAAATGACATTGCAAAGATAGCACAACTCATGTGAAGAAGCAAAAACTTAGGCTCAACTGATACTAACCGATAGTTGTTGAAGAAGAAAGTTGGGATGCCTAACGGGGCATCCCCAAGCTTAGAAGCTTGAGACTTCTTCAAATATTTATCTTGGGGTGCCACGGGCATCCCCAAGCTTGAACTTTTGTGTCTCCTTAATTCATCTCATATCACGGTTTCTCTTTTTATCAAAAGCTTCATTCACAACAAACTCAACAAGAACTCGTGAGATAGGTTAGTATAAACCAACGCAAAACCTTATCATTTTATACTGTAACAAAACACTAGAATTATTATTCAACATTGCATACTAAATGCCTCTGCATATTTAATACTCCTATCCTCAAATAGAATCATTAAACAAGCAAACATATGCAAACAATGCAAACATAACAGCAATCTGTCAAAAAAGTACAGCCTGTGAAGAATGCAAGAGTATAAATACTTCCCTAACTCCAAAAATTACGAACTAAAATTCCCACTGTAATAAATTTATCAGAGCTCAATATGCAAAAATATTCAATGTTAGACCATGCTATGATTTTTCTAGGGAATTTTTGCAACGGCGGTAAACTTTCTGTTTTCAAACAGCAACATCTATACTAGCAAAATAAGCATGGTAAAGGCTATCCTTGACATTTTTATTGAAAATAAAGATGCAAAACACTATTCTAAATAGCAGCTAGCTAATACTAACAAAATAAAATGACACTCCAAGTAAAACACATATCATGTGACGAATAAAAATATAGCTCTGAGTAAGGTCTACCGATAGTTTTGAAGACGAAAGAGGGGATGCCTTCCGGGGCATCCCCAAGCTTAGGTGCTTGAGTCTTCCTTGAATATTATCTTGGGGTGCCTCGGGCATCCCCAAGCTTAGGGTCCTTCCACTCCTTATTCTCCTCATATCGATATCTTACCCAAAACTTGAAAACTTCAATCACACAAAACTCATCCAAACTTCGTGAGATGGGTTAGTATGATAAAGAGTAAACCATGCACTTGGGTACTGTCAAAGACAAGGTTCATAATTGTTCTCACACAACGCCTACTGTACCATAACATTTCTACAATTTATATTGAGAAATATAAGTCATAGAAACTATAAAACAAGCAAACTATGCAATGAAAACAGAATCTGTCAGAAACAGAACAGTCTGTAATGATCTAAACAACAACCATACTTCTGCTACTCCACAAATTATGAAATAAATTGATCGACGTGAGGAATTTTTATATTAATCTTATGCAAAAAGAATCAACTCAAAATCACTCTTCTGTAAAAAATGACATCTATTCTCGTGAGTGCAAAGTTTCTGTTTTTTACAGCAAGATCACTTTAACCTTCACCCAAGTCTTCCCAAAGGTCTTACTTGGCACTTTATTGAAACAAAATCTGTAAAACATGATTAATACAGTAGCTTAATCATGTAGACGCACGAAAACAGTAAGGGTAAATATTGGGTTGTCTCCCAACAAGCGCTTTTCTTTAATGCCTTTTAGCTAGGCATGATGATTTCAATGATGCGCACATAAAAGATAGGAATTAAAGCACAATGAGAGCATCTTGAAGAATATGACTAGCACTTTTAAATCTAACACACTTCCTATGCCTAGGGATTTTGTGAGTACACAATTTATAAGAACAACAATCAACTAGCATAGGAAGGCAAAACAAGCATAACTTTCAAAACTTTAAGCACATAGGGAGGAAACTTAATATTATTGCAACTCCTACAAGCATATATTCCTCCCTCACAATAATTTTCAGAGGCATCATGAATAATAACTTTGTTCTCATACTCAATTGGAACCTCTTCCGAAATAGTGGAATCATTGCTAACTAAAGTTGACACTCTTCCAAATCCACTTTAAATGATAGTATTATTCATACTCCAAAAGATATAAGTGAAGTTCATGGAGCATTCTACAACTAACCAATATCCAAGATCAAAATGTATAAGTGAAGCACCTGAAGCATTCTATAAAACCATACTCAAAAGATTTAAGTGAAGCACAAAAAGCAATTGTATAAGATCATACTTAAAAGACTTAAGTGAAGCACATGAAGTATTCTATAAATCAATGAAGGGCTATCTCATGCTAGCATGGTTCTTGAAGAAAAGTAAAAACACAAGGACACAAATCATGTGAACAAAACAAAAACCGAGGTATACTGATATTTGTTGAAAAAGAAAGATGGGATGCCAACCGGGGCATCCCCAAGATTAGATGCTTGAGTATACTTTGAAATATTTACTTGGGGTGCCTTGGGAATCCCCAAGCTTGAACTCTTGCCTCTCTTTATTCTTCTCATATTGATAGCTCCTCGACCTTCGGACACTTCATCCACACAAAACTTTAACAAAAACTTGTGAGATCCGTTAGTGTAATAAAGCAAATCACTACCTTTAGGTACTGTAATGAACTCATTCTTTATTTTTATTGATGTTAAATCTACTGTACTCCAACTTCTCTATGGTTCATACCTTCCGATACTACTCATAGATTCATCGAAATAAGCAAACAACACACGCAAAACAGAATCTGTTAAAAACAGAACAGTCTGTAGTAATCTGGAAGTTTGCCAAACTTCTGTAACTCAATAATAAACTAAATTTTACAATTTGAAAAATTTGCACATAATTAATGTGAAAAAAGATTGAGAACCATTTGACTTTCCAATTAAAAATGTAAATTCATGCACTACAGCCAAAGTTTCTGTTTTTATTCTGCACAAAGCAAACAAGCAATCTAATCATCCTAAAACCAAGCTTGGCACATTATTTTTATAATACAAAGAATATATACAAGGGGATAATTATTTACAGAGAAACTTCCATGAAAAATTCTACATTGTTTCCGTGAGCATGAGCACAAGTGCTCAAGGTCGACCCTCACTTCTTCAATGCAAAACCTTCCAATTACTTCTCTTTTTGAAAAACTTTTTAGGCATGAGAGGCAAGTAAATATTTTTTTTGGTATTTTCATTCTTTTTAAAAAAAATTGTATGTTTCACCCACAACTAAACAGAAACAAAAAGGAAAAACAAAATCTACTAAGTAAAGAAAGCAAACAAGCACACACGAGAATATCAACCCCACACTATTGCTCCCCGGCAACGGCGCCAGAAAAGAGCTTGATAATCCCCAAGTGCAAGGAATCATCGTAGCACTTTCCAAAGATGGAAGTCATAAGTATGAAGTGTTGAACCCACAAGGAGCTAAAGGTAAGATCGATATTCTCTCAAGCCCTATCTGCCACTGATACGACTCTACGTGCACCGAACGTTTGCTTCCAACTAGCAACGAGAAATAGAACTACGCTGTGGGCATGGAGAGGATAACTTTGTATAGTATCGGAGAGCTAAAACATAAAAGTAGGTGCTGTTATCATAAAGTTAGAATATAATACTAAATAATATAAATAGCGAGTGTGGAATAATGGTGGACCGGTGTGCGGAATTGTCCTAGGCAATTGTTAACAAGAACGATAATCACTATTGCAGTTTCATATGAGGGAGAGGCATAAGCTAACATACTTTCTCTACTTGGATCATATGCACTTATGATTGGAACTCTAGCAATCATCCGCAACTACTAAAGATCATTAAGGTAAAACCCAACCATACCATTAAAGCATCAAGTCCTCTTTATTCCCATACGCAACAATCCCTCTTACTCGGGTTTGTGTTTCAGTCACTCACCAACCCACTATAAGCGAATCATGAACGTATTGCAACACCCTACAGCGGGAATCCCTCACGCTTGCGCGACACTAAGGGCACCATAGGACAGCACCAAAGTAAAACATACAACTCATACCAATCTAGATCGTCAATCAACCCAAAGACAAAAGATATCTACTCAAAACATCATAGAATGGCAACACATCATTGGATCATAATATGTGGCATAAAGCACCATGTTCAAGTAGGGATTACAGCGGGGTGTGGGAGAGTGGACCGCGTAAAAGAGATGAGGATGGTGATGTGATGATGGTGATGCTGATGAACACGATCACCGTGGCGATCATACCCCTCCCGATGGCACTCCGGCACCACCGGAAGAGAGGAGGAGAAGTTCTCCCCCTTGTGCTTCCTCCTCCATGGCCTCCACCTTCTGGTCCTTGGACTTCATGGTGATGAAGACCCCTCCGGGATACTCCTCCATGGCCACCGGTGATGATGGCCCCCTCCGGCAGGGTGCCGGAGATGGCCCCGATTGGTTTTTCGTGGCTACGGAGGCTTGCGGCGGCAGAACTTCTGATCTAATCTCCGTTCTGGAAGTTTTAGGGTACAAGAGTATATTTGGGTGCAGCGGGTACGTCGGAGGAGCTACGGGTGCCCCACGAGGTAGGGGCGCGCGCCCCCCACCCTCGTGGGTAGCCCGTATCTCCCCTGACGTGCACTCCAAGTTCCCTGGGTTGCTTTCCTTCCAAAAATAACTTCTCCAGTTGATTTCGTTCCGTTTTGACTCCGTCTGATATTCCTTTTCCTCGAAACATTGAAATAGGCATAAAACAGCAAATCTGGGCTGGGCCTCCGGTTAATAGGTTAGTCCCAGAAATAATATAAAAGTGGATAATAAAGCCCAATATTGCCTAAAACAGTAGATAATATAGCATGGAGCAATCAAAAATTATAGATACGTTGGAGAGGTATCATGCGGCTCACCTCATTCGAACGCACGTCACAGCGCTCGTTTTAACCCCCTGTAGCCGAAAGATGATTACCTCCCGACGCGCACCGCCACAAAACATTGTCGCCGGAGTTACTCCAGTGACGCCGCTGATGTCGCTTTCCCTGGGGCCTACCCTAGGTCGCTGCAGGTGGGTCCCGTGGGCCCAATTGACCATGTTGATTTGGTCAACATGCTGACTGGGCCGCCCAGTGCCACTGGCAAGTGGGCCCCACCGTTAATTAAACTAATTAAACATTTTAGAATTAAAAATTAATTAGTTAATCTAATTAGTCACTGACCAGTGGGACTCATACGTTAAGTTTGACTTGGACCCGCTAGAGTTGACTTGTTGACGTCACAGTGACCTCATATTCCTTTTTTCTGAATTAATTTAGATAATATTAATATTAGAAAATCATTTAAAACTTTAGAAAATCACATAAAATAGATCGTAGCTCGGATGAAAATACTTTGTACATGAAAGTTGCTCAGAACGACGAGACCAATCCAAATATGCGGCCCGTTCATCCGCCACACATCCGTAGCATAGCGAACCTACAACAGTCCCCCTCCGATTTGGCTATCTGAAAATGCAAACTTCGGGAAAACATTCCCGGTTTTCCCCCTTCTTCGGTATCGTGTAGCACTGCGTTAGAACACCCCTGGCGCTGCTTTTGTCTTGTCATGCTTAGTATTGCACTTGTTTGCTCTATATTTATGTTGGGGAATGTAGCAGAAATTCAAAATTTTCTACGCATCACCAAGATCAATCTATGGAGTAATCTAGCAACAAGGGGAAGGGGAGTGCATTTACATACCCTTGTAGATCACTAAGCGGAAGCATTCAAGAGAACGGGGTTGAGGGAGTCGTACTCGTCGTGATCCAAATCACCAAAGATCCTAGTGCCGAACGGACGGCACCTCCGCGTTCAACACACGTGCAGCCCGGTGACGTCTCCCACGCCTTGATCCAGCAAGGAGAGAGGAGAGGTTGGGGAAGACTCCGTCCAGCAGCAGCACAACGGCGTGGTGGTGATGGAGGAGTGTGGCACTCCAGCAGGGCTTCGCCAAGCACTGCAAGAGACGAGAAGGGAGAGGGGTAGGGCTGCGCCAGGAGAGATCAAAACTCATGTTCTTGGCAGCCCCAAATCCCCCACTATTTATAGGGGAAGGGGAGAGGGGGCCGGCCCCCTCCAGATCCCATCTAGAGGGGAGGGGCGGCGGCCAGGAGGGGTGCCTTGCCCCCCAAGCAAGGTGGAGGCGCCCCCTCCCCTTAGGGTTTTCAACCCTAGACGCCTTGGGCCCTGGTGGGGGGCACACCAGCCCACCTGGGGCTGGTCCCCTCCCACACTTGGCCCATGCAGCCCTCTGGGGCCAGTGGCCCCACCTGGTGGTCCCCCGGGACCCTCTCGGTGGTCCATATACGTTACCGATAGCACCCGAAACTTTTCCGGTGACCAAAACAGGATTCCCATATATAAATCTTTACCTCCGGACCATTCCGGAACTCCTCGTGACATCCGGGATCTCATCCGGGACTATGAACAACATTCGGTAACCACGTATATCTATTCCCTATAACCCTAGCGTCATCGAACCTTAAGTGTGTAGACCCTACGGGCTCGGGAACCATGCAGACATGACCGAGACAACTTTCCGGCCAATAACAAACAGCGGGATCTGGATACCCATGTTGGCTCCCACATGTTCCACAATGATCTCATCGGATGAACCACGATGTCAAGGATTCAATCAATCCCGTATACAATTCCCTTTGTCTAGCGGTATAGTACTTGCCCGAGATTCGATCGTCGGTATCCCGATACCTTGTTCAATCTCGTTACCGGCAAGTCTCTTTACTCGTTCCGTAACACATCATCCCGTGATCAACTCCTTGATCACATTGTGCACATTATGATGATGTCCTACTGAGTGGGCCCAGAGATACTTCTCCGTCACACGAGTGACAAATCCCAGTCTCGATTCGTGCCAACCCAACAGAACTTTCGGAGATACCTGTAGTGTACCTTTATAGCCACCCAGTTACGTTGTGACGTTTGGTACACCCAAAGCATTCCTACGGTATCCGGGAGTTGCACAATCTCATGGTCTAAGGAAAAGATACTTGACATTTAGAAAAGCTTTAGCATACGAACTACGATCTTGTGCTAGGCTTAGGATTGGGTCTTGTCCATCACATCATTCTCCTAATGACGTGATCCCGTTATCAACGACATCCAATGTCCATGGTCAGGAAACCGTAACCATCTATTGATCAACGAGCTAGTCAACTAGAGGCTTACTAGGGACATGGTGTTGTCTATGTATCCACACATGTATCTGAGTTTCCTATCAATACAATTCTAGCATGGATAATAAACAATTATCATAAACAAGGAAATATAATAATAACCATTTTATTATTGCCTCTAGGGCATATTTCCAATAGTCTCCCACTTGCACTAGAGTCAATAATCTAGTTCACATCACTATGTGATTGTAATGAATCAACGCCCATGGGGTTTGATCATATCTCGCTTGTGAGAGAGGTTATTAGTCAACGGATCTGAACCTTTTAGATCCGTGTGTGCTTTGCAAATCTCTATGTCATCTCCTAGATGCAGCTACCACGCTCTATTTGGAGCTATTCCAAATAACTGTTCTACTATACGAATCCGGTTTACTACTCAGAATAATCCGGATTAGTGTCAAAGTTTGCATCGGCGTAACCCTTTATGATGAACTCTTTTACCACGTCCATAATCGAGAAAATTCCTTAGTCCACTAGTTACTAAGGATAAGTTTGAACGCTGTCCCGTGATCCATTCCTGGATCAATCTTGTACCCCTTGACTCACTTATGGCAAGGCACACTTCAGGTGCGGTACACAACATAGCATCCTATAGAGCCTATGTCTGAAGCATAGGGGACGACCTTCGTCCTTTCTCTATCTTCTGCCGTGGTTATGTCTTGAGTCTTAGTCAATACTCACAACATATAACACATCCAAGAACTCCTTCTTTGCTGATCTATTTTGAACTCCTTCAAAATCTTGTCACGCTATGTATTCATTTGAAAGTACTATTAAGCGTTTTGATCTATCCTTATAGATCTTGATGCTCAATGTTCAAGTAGCCTAATCCAGGTTTTCCATTGAAAAACACTTTTCAAATAACCCTATATGCTTTCCAGAAATTCTACATCATTTCTGATCAACAATATGTCAACAACATATACTCATCAGAAATGTTATAGTGCTCCCACTCACTTCTTTGGAAATACAAGTTGCTCATAAACTTTGTATAAACCCAAAATCTTTGATCATCTCATCAAAGCGTATATTCCAACTCCGAGATGCTTACTCCAGTCCTTAGAAGGATTGCTGGAGCTTTGCACACTTGTTAGCATCTTTCAGGATTGACAAAACCTTCTAGTTGTATCACATACATCCTTTCCTCAAGAATATCATCGACGAAACAATGTTTTGACATCCTATCTACAAGATTGCATAAATCATGCAGTAATTGCTAATATAATTCCAACAGACTCTTAGCATCGCTACGAGTGAGAAAGTCTCATCGTAGTCAACTCCTTGAACTTGTCGGAAAACATCTTAGCGACAAGTCGAGCTTTCTTAATGGTGACACTTACCATCATTATCCGTCTTCCTTTTAAAATCCATCTGTACCCAACAGCCTTACGACCATCAAGTAGTTCTTCCAAAGTCTATACTTTGTTTTCATACATGGATCCTCTCTCGGATTTATGGCCTCGAGCCATTCGTCGGAATCCGGGCCCACCATCGCTTCTCCATAGCTCGTAGGTTCATCGTTGTCTAGCAACATGACCTCCAAGACAGGATTACCGTACCACTCTGAAGCAGTACGCGTCCTTGTCGTCCTACAAGGTTCGGTGGTGACTTGATCCGAAGCTTCATGATCACTATCATCAGCTTTCACTTCAATTGGTGTAGGTGCCATAGGAACAACTTCCTGTGCCCTGCTACACACTGGTTGAAGTGATGGTTCAATAACCTCATCAAGTCTCCACCATCCTCCCACTCAATTCTTTCGAGAGAAACTTTTCCTCGAGAAAGGACCCGTTTATAGAAACAATCACTTTTGCTTCCGGATCTGAGATGGGAGGTATACCCAACCATTTTGGGTATCCTATGAAGATGCATTTATCCGTTTTGGGTTCGAGCTTATCACGATGAAACTTTTTCACATAAGTGTCGCAGCCCCAAACTTTCAAGAAACGACAGCTTAGGTTTCTCTAAACCATAGTTCATATGGTGTCATCTCAACGGAATTACGTGGTGCCCTATTTAAAGTGAATGCGGTTGTCTCTAATGCCTAACCCATGAACGATAGTGGTAATTCGATAAGAGACATCATGGCATGCACCATATCCAATAGGGTGCAGTTATGATGTTCGGACACACCATCACACTATGGTGTTCCAGGCGGTGTTAGTTGTGAAACAATTTCCACAATGTCTTAATTGTGTACCAAACTCGCAACTCAGATATTCATCTCTATGATCGTATCACATACATTTTATCTCTTGTCACGAAGATCTTCAACTTCACTCTGAAATTACTTGAACCTTTCAATAATTCAGACTTGTGTTTCATCAAGTAAATATACTCAGCATCTACTTAAATCATCTGTGAAGTAAGAACATAATGATATCCACTGTGTACCTTAGCACTCATTGGACTGCACACATCAAAATGTGTTACTTCCAACAAGTTGCTTTCTTGTTCCATCTTACTAAAAATGAGGCTTTTCAGTCATCTTGCCCATGTGGCATGATTTGCATGTCTCAAGTGATTCAAAATCAAGTGAGTCCAAACAATCCATCTGCATGGAGTTTCTTCATGCCTACATACCAATAGACATGGTTCGCATGTCTCAAACTTTTCAAAAATGAGTGAGTCAAAGATCCATCAACATGGAGCTTCTTCATGCGTTTTACACCAATATGACTTACATGGCAGTGCCACAAGTAGGTGGTACTATCATTACTATCTTATATCTTTTGGCATGAACATGTGTATCACTACGATCGAGATTCAATAAACCATTCATTTTAGGTGCAAGACCATCGAAGGTATTATTCAAATAAACAGAGTAACCATTATTCTCCTTAAATGAATAATTGTATTGCGATAGACATAATCCAATCATGTCTATGCTCAACGCAAACACCAAATAACAATTATTTAGGTTTAACACCAATCTCGATGGTAGACGGAGCAGGTGATGCTTGATCACATCAACCTTGGAAACACTTCCAACACACATCGTCATCTCCCCTTTAGCTAGTCCCCGTTTATTCCGTAGCTCTTATTTCGAGTTACTAACACTTAGCAACCGAACCGGTATCTTAATACCCCAGTGCTACTAGGAGTACTAGTAAAGTACACATTAATATAATGTATATCCAATATACTTCTGTCGACCTTGCCTGCCTTCTTATCTACCAAGTATCTAGGGTAATTCTGCTCCAGTGACCGTTCCTCTTATTACAGAAGCACTTAGTCTCGGGTTTGGGTTCAACCTTGGGTTTCTTCACTAGAGCAGCAGCTGATTTGCTGTTTCATGAAGTATCCCTTCTTGCCCTTGCCCTTCTTGAAACTAGTGGTTTCACTAACCATCAACAATTGATGCTCCTTCTTGATTTCTACTTTCATGGTGTCAAACATCGCGAATATTTCAAGGATCATCATATCTATCCCTGATATGTTATAGTTCAACATGAAGCTCTAGTAGCTTGGTGGCAATGACTTTGGAGAAACATCACTATCTCATCTGGAAGATTAACTCCCACTCGATTCAAGTGATTGTTGTACCTAGACAATCTGAGTATAAGCTCAACGATTGAGCTTTTCTCCCTTAGTTTGTAGGCTAAGAAACTTATCAGAGGTCTCATACCTCTTGACGTGGGCACGAGCCTGAAATCCCAATTTCAGCCCTTGGAACATCTCATATGTTCTGCGATGTTTCAAAAACGTCTTCGGTGCCATATTTCTAAACCGGTTAACATTACTGAACTATCATGTAGTCATAAAAATGTGTATGCCAGATGTTCGCAACATCCACAGACGACGTTCGAGGTTCAGCACATCGAGCGGTGCATTAAGGACATAAGCCTTCTGCGCAGCAATGAGGACAATCCTTAGTTTACGGACCCAGTCCGCATAATTGCTACTATCAACTTTCAACTATATTTTCTCTAGGAACATACCTAAACTGTAGAACTAAAGCATGAGCTTACGACATAATTTGTAAAGATCTTTTTGGCTATATTCATGATAATTAAGTTCATCTAATCACATTATTTGATGAACTCCCACTCAGATAGACATCCCTCTAGTCATCTAAGTGATACATGATCCGAGTCAACTAGGCCGTGTCCGATCATCACGTGAGACGGACTAATCATCATCGGTGAACATCTTCATGTTGATCATATCTACTATACTACTCATTTTCGACCTTTCGGTCTCTTGTGTTCCGAGGCCATGTTTGTACATGCTAGGCTCGTCAAGTCAACCTAAGTGTTTCGCGTGTGTAAATCTGGCTTACACCCGTTGTCTGTGAATGTTAGAATCTATCGCACCCGATCATCACGTGGTGCTTCGAAGCAACGATCTTTCGCAACGGTGCACAGTTAGGGGGAACACTTTCTTGAAATTATTATGAGGGGTCTTATTTACTATCGTTGTTCTAAGCAAATAAGATGCATAAACATGATAAACATCACATGCAATCAAAAAGTGACATGATATGGCCAATATCATTTTGCTCCTTTTGATCTCCATCTTCGGGGCTCCATGATCATCATCGTCACCGGCATGACACCATGATCTCCATCATCATGATCTCCATCATCGTGTCTCCATGAAGTTGGCTCACCAACTATTACTTCTACTACTATGGCCAACGGTTTAGCAATAATGTAAAGTAATTACATGGTGTTGTTCAATGGCACGCAAGTCATACAATAAATTAAGACAACTCCTATGGTTCCTGTCGGTTGTCATACTCATCGACATGCAAGTCGTGATTCCTATCACAAGAACATGATCAATCTCATACATCACATATCATTCATCACATTCTTTTGGCCATATCACATCACATAGCATACCCTGCAAAAACAAGTTAGACGTCCTCTAATTGTTGTTTGCATGTTTTACGTGGCTGCTATGGGTTTCTAGCAAGAACGTTTCTTACCTACGCAAAAGCCACAATGCGATATGCCAATTGCTATTTACCCTTCATAAGAACCCTTTTCATCGAATCCGATCCGACTAAAGTGGGAGAGACTGGCACCCGCTAGCCACCTTTATGCAACAAGTGCATGTCAGTCGGTGGAACCTGTCTCACGTAAGTGTACGTGTAAGGTCGGTCCGGGCCACTTCATCCCACAATACCGTCGAAACAAGATAGGACTAGTAACGGTAAGAATATTGAACAAAATCAACACCCACAACAATTTGTGTTCTACTCGTGCATAGAATCTACGCAAAAGACCTAGCTCATGATGCCACTGTTGGGGAATGTAGCAGAAATTCAAAATTTTCTACGCATCACCAAGATCAATCTATGGAGTAATCTAGAAACGAGGGGAAGGGGAGTGCATCTACATACCCTTGTAGATCGCTAAGCGGAAGCGTTCAAGAGAACATGGTTGAGGGAGTCGTACTCGTCGTGATCCAAATCACCAAAGATCCTAGTGCCGAACGGACGGCACCTCCGCGTTCAACACACGTGCAGACCGGTGACGTCTCCCATGCCTTGATCCAGCAAGGAGAGAGGGAGAGGTTGGGGAAGACTCCGTCCAGCAGCAGCACAATGGCGTGGTGGTGATGGAGGAGCGTGGCACTCCAGCAGGGCTTCGCCAATCACTGCAAGAGACGAGGAGGGAGAGGGGTAGGGCTACGCCAGGAGAGACCAAAACTCGTGTTCTTGGCAGCCCCAAAGCCCCCACTATTTATAGGGGAAGGGGAGAGGGGGCCGGCCCCCTCCAGATCCCATCTAGAGGGGAGGGGCGGCGACCAGGAGGGGTGCCTTGCCCCCCAAGCAAGGTGGAGGCGCCCCCTCCCCTTAGGGTTTTCAACCCTAGGCGCCTTGGGCCCTGGTGGGGGGGGCACACCAGCCCACCTGGGGCTGGTCCCCTCCCACACTTGGCCCACGCAGCCCTCTGGGGCCAGTGGCCCCACCTGGTGGTCCCCCGGGACCCTCCCGGTGGTCCTGGTATGTTACCGATAGCACCCGAAACTTTTCCGGTGACCAAAACAGGACTTCCCATATATAAATATTTACCTCCAGACCATTCCAAAACTCCTTGTGACGTCCGAGATCTCATCTGGGACTCCGAACAACATTCGATAACCACGTATATCTATTCCCTATAACCCTAGCGTCATCGAACCTTAAGTGTGTAGACCCTACGGGTTCGGGAACCATGCAGACATGACCGAGACAACTTTCCGGCCATTAACCAACAACGGGATCTGGATACCCATGTTGGCTCCCACATGTTCCATGATGATCTCATCGGATGAACCACGATGTCAAGGATTCAATCAATACCGTATACAATTCCCTTTGTCTAGCGGTATAGTACTTGCCCGAGATTCGATCGTCGGTATCCCGATACCTTGTTCAATCTCGTTACCGGCAAGTCTCTTTACTCGTTCCTTAACACATCATCCCGCGATCAACTCCTTGATCACATTGTGCACATTATGATGATGTCCTACCGAGTGGGCCCAGAGATACTTCTCCGTCACACGGAGTGACAAATCCGAGTCTCGATTCGTGCCAACCCAACAGACACTTTCGAAGATACCTGTAGTGTACCTTTATAGCCACCCAGTTACGTTGTGATGTTTGGTACACCCAAAGCATTCCTACGGTATCCGGGAGTTGCACAATCTCATGGTCTAAGGAAAAGATACTTGACATTTAGAAAAGCTTTGCATACGAACTACGATCTTGTGCTAGGCTTAGGATTGGTTCTTGTCCATCACATCATTCTCCTAATGATGTGATCCCGTTATTAACGACATCCAATGTCCATGGTCAGGAAACCGTAACCATCTATTGATCAACGAGCTAGTCAACTAGAGGCTTACTAGGGACATGGTGTTGTCTATGTATCCACACATGTATCTGAGTTTCCTATCAATACAATTCTAGCATGGA
Source organism: Triticum dicoccoides (assembly GCF_002162155.2). Lineage (NCBI taxonomy): Eukaryota > Viridiplantae > Streptophyta > Magnoliopsida > Poales > Poaceae > Triticum > Triticum dicoccoides. Next base: position 36,958,571 of record NC_041389.1, read on the forward strand.
TAATAAACAATTATCATAAACAAGGAAATATAATAATAACCATTTTATTATTGCCTCTAGGGCATATTTCCAACAATTTATTGTTTCGTCGCCCTCTTCTCTCCGGTAGACCCCGAGACCACTGTTGATGCCCCTGTGATCGACTATGTTGGTGACGACCCTTCTTCCCTTTCAGCGGAGTTTCCAGGCCAGCCCTCCCTTTGATCATCCCGATATCATCCATTTCATTCTTTCTCTTGCTTGCATTAGATTTTTCTACTATAATTGATTGCTCCTATTCTGATGCATAGCCTGCTTTTGTACCTGCTGTTGTATCTTACCTGCTTATCCTAAACTGCTTAGTATAGGTTGGTTAGTGATCCATCAGTGACCTCACATTGTCCTTGTTGCCCATGCTTCATCATCGACGACTCGATCAACATGATCGACGACCAGACTCGACACCTCACATCACATCACGCCCCTTTTGTTGCTCGACTCTGTAGAGCTACTATCGAGTGCTGAGGGTGATACCCCGTAATGCACTCCTGATGTTAACTCTATAGTGTAGTTATTCGGTCATGGTCATCGAGGGTGATTCCTCTTTCACCACTCCCGATACGACTCTATCATGCAACACCTCAAGTGTGAACCTCGAGGGTGATTCCTCCTAAGTTTAGCTTGGCGAATACATCAAGTGGATTCCATCGAGGGTGGTTCCTCGGATTCCCTCTTGATGTTATGTACACATGGTTACCTGGACTTTACTTGAGACCATTGTTGAAGTCGGGTCGGCCCTGAGGGGTACCCGCAAGTTGATGTGAAAGTCGGGGGGGCGTAGAGCACCCATGAGTTTTTTACGAGGCACGACTAGGCATTTTGGGCCCTTGCCGTAAGTCCATGAGACGGGGCCATGGGGTAACATTATCGTGAGTCTCTGCTCGTCTCCGCGAGCACCCAATGCACTAACAGGTTTGGGTATTTGTTCTGAGTTGTCCTCTGGCCTTTACGCACTAACCAACACACGGGAATAGTTATGGGCCTCGACATTGTAGTATCAGCCGAAGCTTTGTCAGACGTCCAGTTCAGCATTGCGGCATGGTCGGATCATGCTGGCCATCCGAGGCGGTGCCTGTATTCACCCTGCGCGCAATGACCCGGAGTGCAACGGGCGATGGGCCCAAGACCCCAGAGCGCTTAGGATGTAGACCGGCGGGGACCTCTTTGTTTAGCCTAGGTAGGGCTGCAACGTGTTGATCTTCCGAGGCCGGGCATTGACCCAGAAAAGTGTGCCTAGCCAGAGTAATCAAGCATGTTGGAAAGTGTGGTGCACCCCTGCAGGGAAGTTAATCTATTCGAATAGCCATGTCCTCGGTAACGGACGTTCAGACTTGTATCCTGATCTATTACAACTGGAAATGGATACTTGAGATATGTCATGCATATGTTGGCTCGGGACTGCTTCCTCACAAGGAGTCGGGGAAGAATCTTTGGGCATTAATGTTACAACATGCTTGTTAAATGCTAAAATGCTATTCTTTACTCTTCTACATGCTGCAAGATGCTTGGAGCTGCTTGAAGATGCTAGTCTTCCATAGGCTAGGCCTTCCCCTCTATTCTGGCATTCTGCAGTTCAGTCCACAGATACAACCCTTCCATTTGATACTAATGCATACTTAGTATAGATCTGATGCTTGCGAGTACTTTGGATGAGTACTCACAGTTGCTTTTCTACCCCCTTTTCCCCCTTCTTTCTTCTTTCTAGTTGTTGCAACCAGATGGTGGATCTCAGGAGCTAGATGATACCCCCGACAGCTACTACTACTACCCGGAGGGTGCCTACTACTACGTGGAGACCGCCGACGACCAGGAGTAGTTAGGAGGTCCCAGGCAGGAGGCCTTGCCTCTTCCATGGTTGATGTTTATGCTAGCCTTCTTAAGGCAAGACTTGTTTATCTTATGTCTGTACTCGGATATTGTTGCTTCCGTTAACTCGATTGTGTATCGAGCTTATGTATTAAAGCACTCGAGGCCCCTAGCTTGTAATATGAAGCTTGTATGTCTTTATTTTGCGTTTAGAGTTGTGTTGTGATATCTTCCCCTGAGTCCCTGATCTTGATCGTACATGTTTGCGTGTATGATTAGTGTATGATTGAATCGGGGGCGTCACATGCACATGTGTCATAGCTAAGCTCTGCCCCTCTTTTGTACCCCTAGTATTCATTGTCAGGATCGTAACCCTGACACTGTCCATGGTGACATCGCATAGGAACCTATCAGCTTCTACGTGCAGATCGCTGACCAGGGGGACACTGCCATGCTCATCATCCCGTGTAAATCCAGGCCGGTGATGAAGCAATGGCTGGTCAGTGACACACCTCATGTTGTCAGCCTCTCTGCCAACAAGTGGTGCGACTTTTGGGTCCAGGTGCAGAAGTTCAGGGGGAAGATGGTGTTGGGGCGTGACTGGGACTACTTCTGCGGCCAAACAAGATCGTCCCCAACGACCTTGTAGTCTTCAAGCTCTCCGGCCTGGGGCTAAAGGTGCAAATCTTCAACGCCAAAAGCTCCAACATCTGCATGTCCGTTGCTCGAAGCACAGCTGCATCGGCAACATCACTCAGGCCCTCTAGTTCGCATGTCAAGTCTGACCTGCAGTGGTTTAAGTGTGAAGTTTTAAGTTTGAACTTCTATTTTGTCGTGAACGTGCGCATATTTTGCCCAGGGAGCAACACCCTAGGGTCGAGCAGGGGCATGGGATGCCTTGCTCTTTAAACTTATGCCTAGTAGTGTTATTATACTACTTATGCCTAGTTTAGCTGGCTGTTTTCATGTTTTGTGCTATGTCTTCATGTTCTTCTGCTGATGTTCTACTGTTGATCATCCCTTCTGTGTTGTGTGCTGACAAATGGCTGGTAAGTCCACCATATTTGAAAGGGGTGAGCAGATCAAGAACTTGCACACAACCAAACTATTGTGCTTTGCATCCGCTCACACCCGAAGCACAAACACAGGCAACCAAACAACATGCACCCAGCTGGGCCTTGATGCAATGAAGGAAACCAATCAATATGCAGATGTTGGTTTTTTGCCCGCATATGCTCAGTCAGGCCCAACTGGGACAAGTATGCAAAGTGGCAAAAAATGGTGCAAGTAACCAAACGCGTCCCTAGTGAAGTGGGTTGGTTACGCGTCGATCACTTATAAGTTGCGACGTGGGTTCAAGTCCCCGCACACGCACCCCTTGATTCCAAGTTGCGAGTGCTGCCACGTCCAGACATAGCCCAAACCGACTGGCCCATTCTGTTTTCCCCTCTTTTTCATTTATCTTTTATTCTTTTCTTTTTTATTTTTATTTCTTTCCATTTTCTTTTCATCTTATTTTTTTCCCTTTTTATTTTTTATTATGTGAACAATTTTCAAATTTGTGATTTTTTAAATAGTTAAATGTTTTGGAAATCAAGAAGAGGTTAGAAATTCGTGAAGATTTTTTTGTAATCATGAATAATTCTCAAATCATGAACAATTCTCAAATCCGTGAACAATATTTAAATCCATGAACTGGTTCTACAAAGGCGTGTACATTTTTTAAAAAAAACCGTGAAAATAATTTTTTGAACATTGTTCCAGAATCAGTGAATATTTTTCAAATTTGGGCACAATTTTTATAACTCGCAAATATTATTTGACTTTTGTGAACAAGTTTAAAAAAATCATGAACATTTGTTGAACTTAGAAAAATATGAAAGTAATGAACACGCGAAGGTTTTATGTTTTCACTAACATTTTTTATGAAACTTTGTACATTTTTTCATACGTGTGCATTTTTTACAAAGTGATGAGCATTTTCCGAATCTGCGAACATTTTTTTGGAAACTCATGAACAAACAAGCCTGGTGCCTGTTCAGCTCATTCAAGGCTATTTTGTACAGGGCTTACACGATGTTTATAGACGGCCGGCCCAAACTCTTCCTGTTCAATTTTTTCCACGTATGTAGCCATCAAAAACCAATCGGGACCCTGTTCTGACACCCTGCCGGAGGGGGGGATCCCTCACCGGTGGCCATCTTCATCATCCCGGCGATCTCCATGACGAGGAGGGAGTAGTTCACCCTTGGGGCTGAGGGTATGTACCAGTAGCTATGTGTTTGATCTCCCTCTCTCTCTCGTGTTCTCTCTATGGCACGATCTTGATGTATCGCGAGCTTTGCTATTATAGTTGGATCTTATGATGTTTCTCCCCCCTCTACTCTCTTGTGATGAATTGAGTTTTCCCTTTGAAGTTATCTTATCGGATTGATTCTTTAAGGATTTGAGAACACTTGATGTATGTCTTGCCATGCTTATCTGTGGTGACAATGGGATATCACATGACCCACTTGATGTATGTTTTGGTGATCAACTTGCGGGTTCCGCCCATGAACCTATGCATAGGGGTTGGCACACGTTTTCGTCTTGACTCTCCGGTAGAAACTTTGGGGCACTCTTTGAAGTACTTTGTGTTGGTTGAATAGATGAACCTCTAAGATTGTGTGATCCATATCATATAATCATGCCCACGGATACTTGAGGTGACAATGGAGTATCTAGGTAACATTAGGGTTTTGGTTGATTTGTGTCTTAAGGTGTTATTCTAGTATGAACTCTATGATAGATTGAATGAAAAAAATAGCTTCATGTTATTTTACTACGAACTCTTGAATAGATAGATCAAAAAGGATAACTTTGAGGTGGTTTCGTACCCTACCATAATCTCTTTGTTTGTTCTCCGCTATTAGTGTCTTTGGAGTGACTCTTTGTTGCATGTTGAGGGATTGTTATATCATCTAGTTATGTTATTATTGTTGAGAGAACTTGCACTAGTGAAAGTATGAACCTTAGGCCTTATTTCCTACCATTGCAATATTGTTTACGCTCACTTTTATCGCTTGCTACCTTTCTGTTTTTATAATTTCAGATTACAAATACCTTTATCTACCGTCCATATTGCACTTGTATCACCATCTCTTCGCTGAACTAGTGCACCTATACAATTTACCATTGTATTGGGTGTGTTGGGGACACAAGAGACTCTTTTTATTTGGTTGCAGGGTTGTTTGAGAGAGACCATCTTCATCCTATGCCTCCCACGGATTGATAAACCTTAGGTCATCCACTTGAGGGAAATTTGCTGCTGCCCTACAAACCTCTGCACTTGGAGGCCCAACAACGTCTACAAGAAGAAAGTTGTGTAGTAGAAATCAGCTGGCCAAGCCCCTTAGCCCAACTAGTCGCAAGGCCGACCCTTGGGGCCGGCTGGTGCCAAAGGACCGCCTCCTAGAAGGCGGCGGACCCCAAGAAGGCGGCAAGGGCATGGGTCGACTCCTATCAGGCGGCCCTTCGCCCCTCTCAAAGTTTGCACCCACCTACTACAACAAGATGGGGCGTGGCTATAGTGTAAACTGCCACCCTCGAATCTAGTGCAGAACGTGGCCACCATATGGGTGTACCAAGCGGACACCCCTCGCCTGACGTGGTACTATAGCCACGCGGCCCGTGACGTCGCCTACGTCAGATAGGGCCATGTCCCCATGACGGGCGGTTGGTATGGCCCACGACCGCGGGCCCCACCTGTCTGAGTATCACCAAAGGTGGCGAGGCCAGAGCAAGCGGCCGCGAAGGGAGGCCAACTCCTAGCAGGGGGCCATCCCTCCCCTTGGAGTCTGTGTGCCATTAACCTGAAGGGACAGGGTGTGGCTATAGTAATCGCCCGCCAGGCGGCGGTACTTTAGCCATACACCCCCCGACCAAGCTTCCGTCATCAGAGGCGAGGCTATAGTGTGGTATAGTCCTCCTGGCCTGCAGGCAGCGGGCCCTACCTGTCGGCCGGGTCCACGGTAGTCGGCGGGACCCACGAGGCGGTGGGCCCCAATGGTTGGCGGAGAAGCCGGAGTCCAGAGACACTGACGGCCAGGACCTATGCCTAGCCGGATTACCATTGTACCCCTAGGGGGTAGGCCTGTATAAACCCCCCAGGCTCACCCATGCAAAGGGTTCAGCATCCTAGCCACCACACACCTACGTAGCTAGGGGAGAGGTAGAGCTAGCCTTGCCTTCTTCTTCCTCTAGCTGAAACAACTCAAGGAGCACTCTTGTAGCTCCTCATTGATCATAGTCATCATGCGGAGACCCTATAGAGCAGGACTAGGGGTGTTATCTCCACGGAGAGCCCTGAACCTGGGTAAGATCCGTCGGCGTTCGAGGTATTTCCTACTCCAGCTTCTAGACCCCAACAATGTACTCCTATCCCCGCACATGATAAGCCATCCCTTGGCATATGTCGAGGAAACACCACAACATTTGGCGCCCACCGTGGGGCTAAGTGCACTATTGGCCGGAGACACGTTCTGGACGAGAACCCGCTTCCTTCCAGTGAGCGCAGCCAGACCGACGGGCCGAATGGCGCTTGCGCCGACACTTTGCGCGGCTTGGAGGCCGCCTGCGCCACGAGTTCCCTCGTCGATCTCCTCGGCGGGGTCTGCCTCGCCAACGAGCCCGCGCCCGACGCGGGATCGGCCAGCTCCAAGAGTTGCCTCATCGACCTCCTTGGCAAGCTCCACATCGCCAACAAGCTTGCCTATGACTTGGAGTCCGTCGGCTCCACCGATCCGCTTGCCGAGATGCTCATCGACTTCGACGCGGCGGAAGCCGACACCTACCCCGACCACGTAGAGATCATCGACGACCCTCTCACTTCCACGGGTAGCAATGCTAGCGCCAGCACCATCATAGAGGTGCTGGTCATCAACCAAGACAGAGCCTCTAGCGGAGCAGGACGAGACCTGCTGCATGCGACACTGCAGGGCCTGTCCGCTTCGGTCGAGGTAGGCACGGATGGTGCGACGCTGGAATCATACCGCGTCTCACTCCTCCACAGCGCCAACAAGTTGGCTGCCATGAGGCGCCTCACCGAGTCCTACCAACGTGAGATCGACCACGCCTTAGGCAACACACGCCGGCTGCTAGCGAGCCCAACCAACTGGGCACGATTCGGCAACACGGCGCAGCCATCGCCGGCATGCTAGGAGCCGACCGCTAGTCTACGCCACCCCGATGGAGAACCTGCATGCCACCTGGCGGCAGATGAGCTAGACCACCTGGAGGGCGACAAGAAGTGCTGCATGATGGAGCGCCTCTAGCATCTCCTCGTTGCGTCCGCCGTGCAGCAAGCCGGCCGCCATGCGGTGGAACCCGGCATGCAAGACGAGAATCGTCTCCCCCGCCACGAGCATGGCGCAACCTCTCGGTCCCCAATAGTTGGCACCCATGATCGAAGAGACCCAAAGCCGGCTGCCAGCCATAGTCGGCACACCCGCATCACAATCGAGCATGATCAAGACAGCCACCCATGAGCAGTGGAACAACGGGATGACCTCCCGCCTCCCCCATGCAGGGAGAGGCGTGCGTCCCCGCCGCCTGTTGAGCATCTGACTCTCGCGGGCCGGCTTGGCCCCCGTGAAGGAGTCGGAGAGAACAACACCCGCCACCGGATCGACCGACTTGCTCAGTCCCTGGCGGAAGAAGAAGAAGATGCAGTCAGCCCGCCTTGTTTCGGCCCCCGCATCCGCAACGAACCCTTCCACAAAGGCTTCTTGCTCCCACGAGACACTCCCAAGTACAACGGCTCCGTGAAGCCATAGGACTGGCTGGCCGACTACTCCACGACCGTCAACATAGCAAACGGCAACAAGCGTGTTGTGATACGTCTCCAACGTATCTATAATTTATGAAGCATTCATGCTATTATATTATCTGTTTTGGATGATTACGGGCTTTATTATACACTTTTATATTATTTTTGGGACTAACCTATTAACCAGAGGCCCAGCCCATATTGTTGTTTTCTTGCCTATTTCAGTATTTCGAAGAAAAGAATATCAAACGGAGTCCAAACGGAATGGAACCTTCGGGAGCGTGATTTTTGGAACGAACGTGATCCAGGAGACTTGGAGTTCAAGTCAATGAAGCTTCGAGGTGGCCACAAGGGTGGGGGGCGCGCCCGCCTACTGGGCGCGTCCCCTGTCTCGTGGGCCCCTTGAGCGTCCCCCGACTGACTTCTTTCACCTGTATATCTCCATATACCCTGAAAACATCAGAATGGAAGATAGATCGGGAGTTCCGCTGCAGCAAGCCTCTGTAGCCATCAAAAACCAATCAGGACCCTATTCCGGCACCCTGCCGGAGGGGGGGATTCCTCACCGGTGGCCATCTTCATCATCCCGGCGCTCTCCATGACGAGGACGGAGTAGTTCACCCTCGGGGCTGAGGGTATGTACCAGTAGCTATGTGTTTGATCTCTCTCTCTCTTGTGTTCTCTCTATGGCACGATCTTGATGTATCGCGAGCTTTGCTATTTTAGTTGGATCTTATGATGTTTCTTCCCCCCCCCCCCTCTACTCTCTTGTGATGGATTGAGTTTTCCCTTTGAAGTTATCTTATCGGATTGAGTCTTTAAGGATTTGAGAACACTTGATGTATGTCTTCTCATGCTCATCTGTGGTGACAATGGGATATCACGTGATCCACTTGATGTATGTTTTGGTGATCAACTTGTGGGTTCCGCCCATGAACCTATGCATAGGGGTTGGCACACGTTTTTGTCTTGACTCTCCGGTAGAAACTTTGGGGCACTCTTTGAAGTACTTTGTGTTGGTTGAGGGATAGTTATATGATCCAACTGTGTTATTATTGTTGAGAGAACTTGCACTAGTGAAAGTATGAACCTTAGGCCTTGTTTCCTACCATTGCAATACCGTTTACGCTCACTTTTATCATTAGTTACCTTGCTGTTTTTATAATTTCATATTACAAATACCTTTATCTACCATCCATATTGCACTTGTATCACCATCTCTTCACCGAACTAGTGCACCTATACAATTTACCATTGTATTGGGTGTGTTGGGGACACAAGAGACTCTTTGTTATTTGGTTGCATGGTTGTTTGAGAGAGACCATCTTCATCCTACGCCTCCCACGGATTGATAAACCTTAGGTCATCCACTTGAGGGAAATTTGCTATTGTCCTGCAAACCTCTGCACTTGGAGGCCCAACAACGTCTACAAGAAGGTTGTGTAGTAGACATCAAGCTCTTTCTGGCGCCGTTGCCGGGGAGGTGAGTGCTTGAAGGTATATCTTTGAGTTAATTACACAAAACCACAACTTCAGGATATCTTATAACACTTTACCACAACATTTAAGTTTTTTAACACAAAACCACAACTTCGCGGCAACTTATAACACTTTACCACAACTTTTAAGTTTTTTAACACAAAACCACAACTGTTGGCCTAATTCTCAACATTGAGCCCAAATCTACTGGTCAACTTCCTTTAACAGCCAATCTGAATGATTGGTCCCACATGTCAGGCTCTAGGCGACAAGTTCCCTCCTATGTGGCACTGACTGAATGTGTGTAACATAGCAGTGTGCACACAACATCGTCGTCTCTTCGATGACGCGTTCACCTGCAGCTTCTACGCCATCTACCCCGAAAAACAAAAAAGATCCGCCGTCTTCAGCTTCTTTGTCTGGCGCACTCCGTCCAACCATGTTGTTGTCTGGACAACCGCAGCTAGCACATGCACTATACCACGTCATGCATAGACAAGGCTCTTGACTTGTGCTCCACCGCTGTAGAGACGCGCTCGTCCTCCCCGGGACCTCTCTGTCTAGTTCGCGCACCCCACCCGACCATGCCATAGTCCGAACGGGCGCTGCCAGCACATCCGTGCCGCCACGTTGTGCACAATCAGGGCTGCCACCCTCATACTTAACGACCACTGCAACTTGCTCGTCCTCACTGATTACAATGTCGAGATCTTTTTGGAAATCCACCGCCAACAATAGTGACATGTGGGTACGGCTTTGCGACACTAGGAACCTCGCCATTGAGGACGCTTGGAGTGATCATCCTGTGGCAGAATTTTGACCACCCCAACAACACCCAGCTCCCTGCTCAATGCGTCGGTGGAGTTTATAGCGCCGGTACGGGATGACAAGAGAAGGAAATGGTAGGCCACATCAGAGATGCGCACATGCCACCTTTTTCCTGCTTAGTTCCTAATATGTGGGCCCAGTCAATCAGATTGTATATTAAAAGAAGTTGACTGATAGATTTGGGCTCAACATTGAGAATTAGTTTAGAAGTTGTGGTTTTGTGTTACAAAAACTCAAAAGTTATTGTAAAGTGTTAAAAGTTGACCTGAAGTTGTGGTTTTTTGTTAAAAAAACTCAAAAGTTGTGGTAAAGTGTTATAAGTTACTCTGAAGTTGTGGTTTTGTGTAATTAACTCTATATCTTTAGATCTTGCAATCGAATCTTTTTGTTTCTTGTTTTATCACTAGTTTAGTCTATAAAACAAAACTAAAAAATGGAATTGAGTTTGTCTCATACGCTTTATCTTTTTAATATCGTTCGTAAGAATGATGGTAAGAAAAATTGTGCTCAAGTGCTAGAAGAAGAATGCATTAGAATGCTTGGCAATAAATATTTGAATGATGAGCTGTTAGTATGAACTCTTTGAATATCCACAGTACTAATGATGATTGCACTAGTTATGATGAAAATGTCTCCTACAAGCATGTCGATTTTTGTGGAGAGCATTGGGTTTGCAAGTACACACCAAATAGGGAAGATAGATATTGCAAGAGGCATAATCATTTAGAAACTAAATTGTTGCAAGAAAGGCTAGACGTTTGTGCTAAAAAATTCAATATTTTTCACCATCCTTGCGAACTTTGCAATGAACATGGTCATTTAAATCTCCAATGCAAATTGTTTCATGACCGAATCGTGTCCAAAAATTGTGACAACTTGATTACCCTTGAGCATCATAAAGAGCTTAGTCTTCTTTTGGGGTATGAAGAAATGAAACGTATAACTGAGGGTATTCCAAAATTTAATCTTGATAGATTTCTTGATTTTCATCTAGAGGAAATTTATATGTATTGTGCAGTGAATTGCATTGAAAATCCTTATATTGCCAATTACATAAAGAAAATAAAGCAAATAGAAGATGATGAGAATACTAATGAAAGGGAAGAGACTTCCCAATATCCTCCTATTATTGCTTATGATGAATCAGGTAACGAGGATGAGCCTTCTATTCAACCAATCTCATTAATAAGGAGCTCAAAGAAGAAGGTTGAACCCACACATAATGTTAAAAAGAAAAAGAAAAGATGGAGCAGCAAAGGTAGAAATGTATCCCTCCCAAATGATGTTGCTCCTACTACTCATTGTGATGATGATAATTGCTATACTATTGGTGCTATCCATACTATTAATGATGAGAGTGATTATGCTTATGATATGAAAAGGCCCTAGCTTGGGGAAGCTATGTTTGATGAGGATGAAATATTTGAGAATATATTTGTTGAAATTAATGTTTGTCCCAAGCTTGGGGATGCTACGTTTAATGAAGATGATATTTTTAGCCTCCCAAGTTTTGATATGCAAAGTTGTTATGATGATAGCATGCCTCTTACTTATGATTATATTGATGAAAGTGGGTTTGGAAGAGTGTCAACTTTAGGAAGTAATGATCCCACTATTTTGGAAGATGTTGAATATTATTGTGATGAATATGAAAGTGGATTTGGAAGAGTGTCAACTTTATTTAGTGATGATTCCACTATCTTGGAAGAGGTTTCAATCGATTATGATGAGAACAAAGTTGCTACTTATGATGATTATTGTGATGACTTGTATGCTATAAAGAATAAAAATAACCATGAAACTTATCATCATGATTTTAGTTTTCAATTGGATTATGCCTCACATGATAGTTATTTTGTTGAGTTTGCTCCCACTATTATTGATGAGAATAAATTTGCTTATGTGGAGAGTAGTAAAATTTCTATGCAAGTAGATCATGAAAAGAATGCTTTATGTGCTGGTTATATGGTTGAATTCATTCATGATGCTACTGAAAATTATTATGAGGGAGGAACATGTTCTTGTAGGAATGGCAAGAATATCATGTTTGCTCTCTATGTGCTTAAAGTTTCGAAGTTATGCTTGTTTTGCCTTACTATGATAGTTGATTATTGTTCCCATAAGTTGTTTGCTCACAAAATCCCTATGCATAGGAAGTGGGTTAGGCTTAAATGTGCTAGTCATATTCTTCATGATACTCTCTTTATGTTTCAATTCTTATCTTTTATGTGAGCATCATTGAAATCATCATGCCTAGCTAGGGGCGTTAAACGATAGCGCTTGTTGGGAGGCAACCCAATTTTATTTTTGTTCTTTGCTTTTTTGTTACTGTTTAGTAATAAATAATTCATCTAGCCTCTGGTTAGATGTGGTTCTATGTTTTAATTAGTGTTTGTGCCAAGTAGAACCTTTGGGAAGACTTGGGTGAAGTCTATATGATCTTGCTGTAAAAAACAGAAACTTTGCGCTCACGAGATTAGCTGCCATTTTTTACTGGAGAGTGATTTTAGGTTGATTATTTTTGAAGCTAATTAATAGAAAAATTCCTCAGGTCCACAAATTTATTTCATAATTTTTGGAGTTACATAAGTATACGTTTGATACAGCTTACTGCAGACTGTTCTGTTTTTGACAGATTCCGTTTTCTATGTGTTGTTTGCTTATTTTGATGAATCTATGAGTAGTATCGGAGGGTATGAACCATAGAGAAGTTGGAATACACTATATATTACACCAATATGAATAAATAATGAGTTCATTACAGTATCTTAAAGTGGTGGTTTGTTTTCTTTTACTAACGGAGCTTACGAGTTTTGTGTTGAGTTTTATGTGGTTGAAGTTTTCAAGTTTTGGGTAAAGATTCGATGGACTATGGAATAAGGAGTGGTAAGAGCCTAAGATTGGGGATTCCCAAGGCACCCCAAGGTAATATTCAAGTACAACCAAGAGCCTAAGCTTGGGGATGCCCCGGAATGCATCCCCTCTTTCGTCTTCGTTCATCGGTAACTTTACTTGGAGCTAAATTTTTATTTACCACATGATATGTGTTTTGCTTGGAGAGTCAATTTATTTTGTTAGTATTTGCTCGCTATTATTTATAATAATATTTTGCATCTATATTTTTAATAAAAATGTCAAGGATAGCCTTTACCAAGCTTATTTTGCAAGTATACATGTTGCTGTTTCAAAACAGAAAGTTTACCGCTGTTGCAAAAATTCCCTAGAAAAGTCAGAGAGTGATATAGTGTTGAATATTTTTGCATAATGAACTCTGATAAATCCTCCACAGCGTAGTATTTTTATTATAATTTTTGGAGGTTGGTAAGTATGATGAATCTTGCATTCTTTACAGACTATACTGTTTTGGCAGATTGCTGTTATGTTTGCATTGTTTGCATATGCTTGCTTGTTTAATGATTCTATTTGAGGATAGGAGTATTAAATATGCAGAGACATTTAGTATGCAATGTTGAATAATAATGTTCGTAATTTGTTACAGTAGAAAATGATAAGGTTATTGCATTGTTTTATACTAACTTATCTCACGAGTTCTTGTTGGGTTTTGTGTGGATGAAGCTTTTGAGATTTAGGAAACCAACATATAAAAGGAATTAAGAAGACATAAAATCTCAAGCTTGGGGATGCCCAAGGCACCCCAAGATAATATTCCAAGAAGTCTCAAGCATCTAAGCTTGGGGATGCCCCGGTAGGCATCCCACCTTTCTTCTTCAACAATTAACGGTTAGTATCGGTTGAACCTAAGTTTTTGCTTCTTCACTTGAGTTGTGCTATCCTTGCAATGTCATTTTGTTTTGCTCTGCTTGCTGTATGAATAAAATACCAAGATCTTAAATTCTTAAATGAGAGAGAGTCTTCACATAGTTACGTAATTATTTAGCTACTCATTGATCTTCACTTATACCTTTTTGGAGTACTTTGTCATTTATTCGTGTGCTTCACTTATATCCTATGAGTAAATGGCTGACTGAGTTGATTGTCATAAATCTGAAATTATATATGTTTCATTTGCTTATGCCATGGGGAGTAATGACTTCACATATAAGAAGTAGAGGTTGTAAATTTATTTGAGGTTAGCAAGCATTGTATTGGTCATTTTAACAATTCATGAAAGAATATTGAAGGAAGAGAGATTTCACATATAAATATACTATCTTAGACATCTTTTATAATTGTAAGCACTCATTAAGTATGACATGCTAAAGAGTTGATGTTGGACAAGGAAGACAACGTAATGGGTTATGTTTTCTCACATCTCAGTTAAAGTATATTGTCATGGATCATTCAAACATGTGAGCTTGCCTTTCCCCCTCATGCTAGCCAAGATTCCTTGCACCAAGTAGAGATACTACGTGTGCTCCCGAATAACCTTAAACCCAGTTTTTGCCATGAGTGTCCACCATACCTACCTTTATGCAGTATTTACCTGCCGTTCCAAGTAAATTTGCATGTGCCAAACTCTAAACCTTCAAATAATAATCTGTTTTGTATGCCCGAATCGCTCATGTAGCGACTAGGGGCTATCAGTATCTTCCATGCTAGGTGGGTTATTCTCAAGATGAGTGGACTCCGCTCATCATTCACGAGAAAAATGGCTGGTAACCGGGATGCCCAGTCCCATGATCAAAAGGATAAAAATAAATCAAAAATAATTGCAAACAAAACTCCCCCAGGACTATTGTTGGTATGGACGGTACCCCGTTGTTTCGGATGGTCGTGGAGTGTGATTGTTGGTGGAGGGGGAGTAAAATCTTTACCATTCTGTTTGGGAACCGCCTATAATGTATGTAGTATGGAAGATATTGGGAACTCTTGGTTGTTATGTTGACAATGAGATCATACCTCTCAAAATTATTTATCTCTATTTCAAAATCGAGCTCTGGCACCTCTGCAAATCCCTGCTTCCCTTTGCGAAGGGCCTATCTTTTACTTTTATGTAAGAGTCAAGGTGATCTTCACCTTTCCCTTTTTCATTTTATCCTTTGGCAAGCACCTCGTGCTGGAAAGATTCTAATATATATATCCAATTGGATGTAAGTTAGCATGAATTATTATTGTTGACATCACCCAAAGGTGAATACGTTGGGAGGCAACACTGTAAACCCCGGTCGAGCCGCATTCATTCCGTGAAGGCGACCTTGTGCTCCACCTGATCCAGCGATCAGCCGGATAGCACAAGCTCACGACACCTTGGGAAGGCCCCTTGATCATCAGCAAGGCCCTGGGCAATGATTCGTACAACCTCATCGATGCCCAGAAGCCCAGGGCACGCAAGCGATGCACAACTGGCAAAGAGATGGAGCGGGCATGGAATGCAAATCTGCTCCGCCCGTTTTATAGTTGATTCAAGCGTATGTACCACGCCAACTGTTGTATTAACTAAAACACCTCAGGTCCCCCGAGGTGCACTCGGGGGGGGGCTACCTTTTTATCTATAAGTCAAGCTTATGCCATGATTTGAGCTTTTATTTTCCTGCCTCGTCCGGGTTCCGGTCAGCCAACCCAGGGGCTTGCTGCCTTGTCCTAAGTTCGCACCAGCCGGAGCCGACTAGTAGTGTGCCAACACCAAAGCCCTCTCTTCGCGTCCCAAGTCACAGCTTGCAGCACGAGTGTCCGATTGGCGAGAGCCAAAGGCCGCAATGTTGTCCACGCGCAAACTGACTAAGGAAAATGCCAACTTAGGCCTAGCCGGATTCTCGCCTCCCTCGTCCGGCTGCTCAGCAGCAGGTAGGTCGGCTCCTCGCTCGATTACCTATGCTCTACGCGGCCGAAGTAACTTGCCCATTCTAAAAACAACCAAGTCCCTAACCCAGCCACAGACCTCAGAGCGGCTGTCCGGCTCGGCAAAGGAAAAGGCCAAAGAGAGAAAAGTGAATTCAAGCTAGAACCTGGCAACACATGCAATAATGTGGGGGTTCAAACTTTGTACATTGCAAAAGGCCCAAGGCCATGATTCATCAAGTTTAAACATACACATTCAATGGGTGAAACTGCGCATAATTAACATTGTTTGTCAAGCTCAAAGACAGAAAAAACTTGAAAGAAGATAAACAGGTTGTCAAGGCAGACGGCCCCTCGGGCTGAACGGGCTGCTTGGCGGCAGGTGTAGCTCCGGCTGGTGGGGCTCCTGGCTGCTGGGACTCGGCTTGGCTGTCGGCGGCGGTTGAAGAAGTTTCCGACAGGTTGCTGGTCGGTGCCAGGTCAGGCTGATTCCGGTTGGTCGCTCTGCCATCTGGAGCAATGTAGCTGCCGTCCTCACCCTCGACATCGTCGCTGGAGGCGATCTCCTACGCTGAGTCCACCCCGTCTGACAGATCCAGACCGAACCAGGAGGGGGGAACGACGGTGCCGTCGTTTGCCAGCTTCGGGAAGAAGGCGCCGACATCGGCGTAGTCGGCGAGGGCAGACGCCCAAATGGTGATGTTCTCGCTCTCTGCCACCAGCTCCAGCAGCGCCTCCTGGCGGAAGGTCGTCAGCTGCGCCATGCGCACGCCAGGGTACCAGGCCCTGACGAACTCCAGCGCCTTGGTGGCACCGGCTCGCCCAGCGTAGATCTTCCAGGCATCGAGCCGTTGGACCGCCACCTATAGCCAGTCGACCGTCCGACTAGGAGTCCGTGGAATAGGACCACCCAGCCACAAGGCCTCCAAGACCTAAGACCCGGCGCGCTGAAGCCGGCGGAGGATGTGGCGCGTCAGCTTGAGGCGCAACCGGACGGCCTTGAGCTGCTCGCCCACGGTACGAGTCCGGTTCTACGGAATCTCCTTGCCCTCGCACCGTCTTGCCTCGCGCTCGGCCTCAATGGCCATGCAGACGGTGACGGAGTGGCCTGGAGGAATTCTGCACAAAAGAAGACAGCAGCATCAGAAGACAGCCCCCGACAGCAGTCGGTGAAGAGATGTCGGAACAAAAGGAAAACGGGCTCACCGTTGATCAGATCCTCAATCACGGAGTAGCCGTCATCGAGAAGCTTCTCCCTCTCGAGCTAGCGCACGTGTTCGGTCTCAAACTCGGCCTTGAGCTCTGCCTCGTCTGCCTCCAGCTTCTTGACTTGCTCCATGTGCCGCAAGGCCAGCTCCGTCAGCTCCTTCTCCAGCCGGTCGCGCTCAGAAGCCGCCTGGTCACGCTCCTGCCTCGTGGCCTGGAGTTGTCCCTCAAGGTCGGCCACATGCTGGACTAGCTGGGTGTTGGCCGCTGCAAACAGAAATGCGAGCAGGCGGCATCAACTATCTACTTCAACAGAAACTAAAACAAGCTGCTGGAGAAGATCCGGCCCGACCGCTCAGCAGTCAGCCCGAATCTCGGGGGGCTACACCCAATGGGTGCGCTGCCGCGCCCCCACTGGAAGACGGCATACTTACTTCGGCTCTGAGCCAGCTCGGAAGCCCGGGTGGCGAGCGTCTGCTTCTGTGTGTTGTACGTGGGCACCCGCATGTTGTGGAGGTCCTGCAACCATTGCAAGCAGTTCAGCAAAAATGAACAAAGTGCCTTGGAGTTCCAACCCGCCTGCTCAGCAGCCAGCTCGGAACTCGGGGGCTACATCCAGCGGGTGCGCTTGCACGCCCCCACAGAAAACTACAAGAAGAAGAGGCGGAAAAGAAGAAATACATACCCGGATAGCTGTCCACGTTGCCAGCATGTCATCCCTCGCCTTCAGGATGGAGGCATTCTGGTTGAGGAACCCGTCCTCCATCTCCCGCACCGCCAAGTTCAAGGCGGCGGGGCCGGCTTCCTCCACCCGAACCGAGGAGACGGCGCTCGTGGCCCCGGCACCGGCCCTCCGTGAGCTCTAGGACGTGGCGTCCACCTGTCGCCTGGGTTCCGACGCTGCTTGCACTACACGTCGACGCGCAGGAGTGCGCACCGTCAAGGCCTGACCCGCTGTCTGGCCGGCGCCGGCTGGTGGAGCCTTCGGCTGGGCGGGCTCGCTGCCTCCTCATCCTCCGGCGCCGGCTCATGCTGGATCCCCTCTACCTCACGAACGATGGTGTCGGGGACCTGCGGCTCCGACGCCGACTGACCGGCCCCTGCTGCCCCAGGCCGCGTCTGGTTCTCTGCCTCCACCTACGGCCGACCGAGGGGGATGGTCTCTAGGACCCCGCCACCGGCCGGATCCGCCTGGGCCTTCCTTGCCGCCTCCGCCTCTGTCGCGTCCTGGGCCTCCGCCTCCGCCGCGTCCTGGGCCTCTGCCTGTGTGTCAGCCCACGCCTTCTCCTTGGCCTCCCACGCCTCACGCGCCTCCCGCGCGTTCTTCTCCCACACCTTCCGGAGGGCCGCAGCTGGATCCGGACACCAAGCATCCGCCGAGCCGTCAACTTGGTCCATCACCGAGGCGGACGAGGCCCGCGAGGTGGCGCAGGGCGCCCTGTCCAACAGGAAAGTGAAGATCGAGAAACACCCCAAGAAAGAAGAAAAGTATAAAGTCGGAAAAGGCGGGCATGCTTACCAGGAGGAGAGAGGCAAGGGCTTGGGGCCCTTCCGGCTGGCGGCCACCTTCTGGGCCTCCTACCGCTTAGTGGCTTCCGCTTTCCTGGTAGCGTCCGCCTGCTTGGTCCTCTTGGCCGGGTGGCTGCCATACCTACCCCCTGGTGGCGCTTGTGCCCGACAGGTGCGGCCGCCGGCTATGGCGTAGAAGCACCGGCCCCTCCATCTGTGCCCCCCTCAGGCGGGCGCTGCTCATCGTCGCCTTCATCGTCGTCCAGCCAGGACCGGACGTCGCCGACTCCTCCCTCTTTACCTCCTGTGGAGCCGCCTGCCCCGGCGCCGCCATCTCCTTCGCTGCCTCCAACAGCGACCTCCTTGTCGCTGCCTTCCTCCATGGAGGCCGCCCCTAGCTCGGGGTCTTCAACATCACTGTCCTCGTGGTCCGACATCCATTGGTGGCCTGGAGTCGGCGTGCCTTGGCCCACGAAGCGCTGCCACAAAGACCGACTAGTCAAATTAGAAGAGCAAGGAATGATAAGAACGGAGCAGTCGGACCTGGCACTTACCACGGGAGGAGGGTTGGCCCGGCTGTAAGGCTCCTTGCCGATGCGCCATTCCTCCTCGTTAAGCTTGCAATTGGTGATGTCATTGACGTGGAGGGCCACCTCTGACCTCGGCATCTCCATCGTCGACATCCGGCACGGGTCCTGGTGGCCGCTCATCTTGCAAATGAGGTGCGGTCGGAGCTGGAGCGGTGACATCCGGCGCATGATGAAGCCGGCCACCAAGTCGGCCGGCTGAAGGCCCTCCCGACTGGTCATCTCCTCCAGCTGGATGAGGATGCTAATGATGTTGGGAGGTAGTGGCTTCTTGGGCGGCTGCTTCTGCCAATTGCCGTGTGGTCCAGTACGCAGCCCAGGCACGTAAGCCGGCAGGTTGACGTAATCTACATTCCAGAGGTTCTTGACGTACAAGTACGACCTCTATCAGAGTTTGGCTGACTCGTGCAGAGGAATCGGAGGGAAGCGTGTGCCAGTTCCCGAGCGCCTCACGGCCACGCACGCTTCCCATGGGGCCGGCTTGTCCTTCCCCGCCGTACCAAGCTTGAGATAGAAGAATCTACCCAATAGCTTGATAGTCGGTTGAACGCTGAGGTACCCCTCGCAGGAGCAGATGAAGGCGGAGAGGCACACCACTGTGTTGGGGGTGAGGTGGTGCGGCTGCAGATGGTAAAAGCACAAGAACTCCCAAAAGAAGCCGAAGGCCGGGAGCATGAAGCCATGGAGGAAGTGGGTGCGGAAGACTATGTACGCATCGGGCTCCGGCCCGGGGATGTGCACTCCCACGTATTCGGAGCGACGTATCCTCCGCATTGCATGGAGGAAGTCGATATAGTCTTGGTGAAAATCCATCCACTCTTCGCCATGGTGCAAGGGCGGCAAAGGAGAACTCGTTGGATAAGAAGGAGGAAGGATGATGCGGCAACGGAGAAGAAGACGACGGCGATGCACGGCAGCGAAGCCGCGAAAGTGGTCGCGGTGGAGCAGTCGCTTTAGCAGAGCGGCAACATGGAGAGATGGCGGCGACGAAGAGAAGCAGTTGCGGTGACACATCGGTGGCAGCCGAGCGGAGCAGAACGGCGACGACGATGGAGTAAGAAGAGAGTGGGGAGTGGGCACGTGAGTGCTCTGCCTCTCAACCTCTCCCTCCTCCTCTTTATAAGCGATGGGGGCGAAGCCGAGGCGACGTGCGGGCGTGGGATTATCTGCGCCCCACGCCCCGCACGACACCATGCATCCCGCGCGTTAAGGCGCGGTTATGGTGCCACGAAATGGCAACCGCCCGCCTAGGCCACCGCGGATCCGTGCACGGGCTGAGGCCCTATGGTGGCGGGCCCCAGCCTGTGGTGACGTCCCGTCGCGCGCGTGGGCTGGCAAGCCAGCCTGGCCTGCGGGCGCCATGTGGTGCGCGCTCAGCGGGAGGCACCGCCCCGACTCCCGCATGCCGGTTCAAATTCCACCAAGCGGCCGCGGCCACGTCCGGCTCCTGGCGTCCGACTCCTCCCAGCCGGGTGGAGCAGAAGGCGGAAGATCACTTGAGAGGGAAACTGTTGAGGCCCTCCGGCTGCTTGAAGCCGTAGAGCCTCACCAGCTTCGAGGACTACCGACGGGAGGATAGACCCTGGGTAGCCTCATCAACACTTCAACACTTCTTAAGACATCAGGGTTGGCCAAGCCCCTCAGCCTGACTGGTCGCAAGGCCGGCCCTTGGGGACGGCTGGTGCCAAAGGACCGCCTTCTAGAAGGCGGCGGACCCCAAGAAGGCAGCAAGGGCACAAGCCTACTCCTATCAGGCGGCCCTTCGCCCCCCTCAAAGTTTGCACCCACCTGCTACGACAAGATGGGGCGTGGCTACAGTGCAAACTGCCACCCCCGAATCCAAGGCAAAACATGGCCACAGTACGGGTGTACCAAGCAGACACCCCTTGCCTGACACAGTACTGTAGCCACACGGCCCACGTGACGTCGCCTATGTCAGATAGGGCCATTTCCCCATGATGGGTGGTCGGTAGGCCTGCGGGCCCCACCTGTCCGCGTATCACCAGAAGGCGGCGAGGCCAGAGCAGGCGGCCGCGAGGGGAGGCCAACTCCTAGCAGGCGTCCATCCCTCTCCTTGGAGTCTGTGCGCCATTAACCTGAAGGGACGAGGTATGGCTATAATAATCGCCCACCATGCGGCGGTACTGTATCCATACGCCCCCGACCAAGCTTCCGTCATCATAGGCGAGGCTACAGTGCGGCACAGTCCTCCTGGCCCACAGACGGAGGGCCCTACCTGTCGGGCGAGTCCAAGGCAGTCGGCGGGACCTACCAGGCAGAGGGCCCCAATGTTCAGCGGAGAAGCCGGAGTCCAGAGACACTAATGGCCAGGACCTACGCCCAACCAGATTACCATTTTACCCCTGGGGGTAGGCCTATATAAACCCCCAGGCTCACCCATGCAAAGGGTTCAGCATCCTAGCCACCACACACCTATGTAGCTAGGGGAGAGGTAGAGCTAGCCTTGCCTTCTTCTTCCTCTAGCCGAAACAGCTCAAGGAGCACTCTTGTAGCTCCTCCATTGATCATAGTCATCATGCGGAGACCTCGCAAAGCAGTACTAAGGGTGTTATCTCCACGGAGAGCCCCGAACCTGGGTAAGATTCATCAGCGTTCGAGGTCTAGCCTACTCCCGCTTCTAGAGCACGGAAACGTACTCCTGTCCCCACACATGATAAGCCATCCCTTGGCATATGTCGAGGAAACACCACGACACCTGTACTACCGCTAGCCGCAATAGTTGCGGCGGCTCTCTTCCGCTGTTGCTTAGGCGGCGAAGCCCGCTGAGGCGGCGGAGATAGCTTATGCGGTGCCTGACTTGGAGGAGGAGGCCTGGGCTGACATGATGCCGGACTTGGAGGAGGAGGAGTGAGCTCACATGGTGCCGGACTTGGAGGAGGAGGAGTGGCCTCACGCGTTGGCGGACTTGGAGGAGCAGGAGTCTGCAGAGGCGGTGGCTGACTTGGAAGAGCTAGAGTCGACTGCTGGCGCGGTGGCTGACTTGGAGGAGGAGCCGGCTGATGCGGTGTCAGTGGCCTTGGAAATACGATGCAATCCTTTCTCCATAGAACGATACGATGTAATGCCTCTCCCAATATGCGCTCGTCGTCACCTCCAGGAATGTCAAGCTGTAGCCCCCAGTATTCTTCCACAACTTCATCAACCGCGACACGAGCATAGTCAGCTAGAATCGGACTATAATGGAAGGTTGCTTCAGGGGGATTTGTATAAGCAAGGCCGTCCGCCACCTTGATGGATATGTTCTTCATTTTGAAGTGTAGCTCACAATTAGTGTTATCAATGATGTCATCCACAGGGTATCTATCCAACAGTAGTGCCTCAGCGCCCGGTGCGGAACCCATGCTGCTTCTCGGCATGGATGGGATGGTGCTATCCAATGCTGGATCCGCTAGATCCTACCGCTGCAGAGACCCCCTTCCCTGGCTGATTTCGTCGATCTGCTGCTGCTGCTGCTGTAATTGGAGTGCCAACTCCACGTGCGAAAGTTCTAGGCCTTTAAGGCGTTCTACTTTCCGCTTCCTCTGCTCCTCCTCCTACAGCTTCCTCTTCTTTTCCTCCTCCAACTTCTTTCTCGCACGGCTTCTGTAGTCGGCATTCCAGTCTGCAAACCCCTCATACCACGTAACAACGCCTTTGCCTCGTGTTCTTCCCGGGTGTTCAGGATTTCCCAGGGTGCGCGTAAGCTCGTCTTTCTCCCAGTTGGACGTGAACACCCCCGTTCGAGCCTCTTATATTGCAAAAAGTATTTTGAGGTCGGCTCCTTTAAGGCTTGCCTTCTCCAAAACTTGGCCTGTCTTTGGGTCCAATGCCCCCCATGCACATACAACCAAGTCCTGCACCTGGGGGGCCAGCTCAATGTAATTGGACTCACCCCTGCATCCAGCATCTCTTGCTCAGCCTTATCCCACTTAGGCCGGGCCACCGCGTAGCCACCTGGCCCCAGCATACGGAAATGCTCCTTTTTCGCGGCATTAATCGTGTTTATTCTCGACCGTTCCTTAGCTAATTCTGATTCCTTGAATTTCACGAAAGTTGGCCAGTGATCTCTTTGCTTCTCCAGTGTTCCTGTGAATTCTGGAGTCTTCTTTCCTCCTTCGACGTACTTGGCCCATATAGTTTTCTTGTGGTTGTTAAATGCAACCGCCATCTTCCTAAGAGCAGCATCCTTGACTTTCTGCACATCTGCATCTATGAAATGATCTGGTAGAGTGAAATGTGACATGAGAGATTCCCAAAGCAGTCTTTTTGCTCTATCATCAACAAAAGTAAGATCTGGACGTGGCTTTGCTGCCTTTTTCCATTCTTGAATGGAGATCGGAAGTTGGTCCTTCACAAGAACTCCACACTAACGAACGAACTTGCCCGCATTCTTCTTAGGCGCGATAGGTTTGCCATCATCTTTGATGGCATCGATGTTGTACTTTATGCCTTCCTTCAACTTTTTGGCCGAGCCTCGCACTGTCCTGCTCCCTGCAGACGATTTGCTCGATTCGGAGGGCTAAACAAGAAAGATGATTCGTTAATATATATGGGCCAAGTACGTGATGATCACCAAATGCCTACTAGCTTCTATAAATATACCTCGCTGGTATTTGCTATTTCAAGATCATCATCATAGTTCTGGAATTCATCAATTCGGTCGTCTCGATCGAATATCGTATCACCCTCCCTGGTATTGTACAGATACTGGGAGCCGTCATCTTCTTCATTCTGATTATCTAGCCGGCTCGAGCGTATGAGCTCGAACATAGCCTCTTCTCCTTCTTTGTTGGTATTGTCCGCCATAGTTTTTATTTAACTAATCCAGAAGAAATATAAAACAATTTAGTACGCATCTCAAATAATAGTAGATAACTCATATGCATCTCGAATAATAGTCGATAATATATATGCATCTCGAAAGATAAAACTGAATCATAGTAGATAATTAATATGCATCATCGAATATTATCTCGAATACATCATCTCGAATATTATCGAATAATATATATAATCTCTAATACATCGTCTCGAATATTATCGAATACATCACTAGCTAGCTAATATAGATCGAATACTATTGAATTATCTAGTTCACTTGCGGTTCCTGAGGCGCGGGCAGTGGACACCCAAAGAGAAGGAACCATCACAGGATCATAGCTCGGGTGAGATCCCCAAAGAACCAGCCAGGTATTGGAGAACCTGACGTCCATAGCAGCCATGTAGCGATGGACGTGCTCGTTCTCCTCCCTGACATGGCGACGTACCACCTCCGGCGGGGCCGTCTCCCTCCGCACCGAAAGTGGCCCGCGCGAACGCCACCAAAGGAGCTCCGGGTCGACGACAGGACCCGGGGTCGGGTTCCTCACCAAGCGGCGCCCCCTGAAGGTAGCACCTCCCAGTGCCAACCCGGCGGAGCCTAGTCCCGGACATGGCTCCTCTGAAGCAGAATGTTGTCGCGAGCGGGTCGACGGCGAGGATGTGGGTCGGGCATCATTGACATCGAGAACAAATACTATATGCAAATGTAATATTTTTTAAAATGATTGGATTGTGATTTCTTATATGCAAATGTAACATAACGGATTCTCCTAACAAATTCTATATATCTAAAATTCATCTAACATTTCTATAACTAAAAGTATAAAAAACTAAAAAAACATGCATCTAACATTTATATATCTAATTCATCTAATGTCCTACAAGCAGTGGTAGTTACCAGCACTTGCATTTTGTATGTTGTATGTAGTATCTGTCAAAACCGAGAGTATATACGTGTAATATATAGTATATTTCAATAATTAAGTAGTATATATACTAATTTTTGGGTAGTATATACCATATTTTGAGTATGCTCTTTTTTACGAACAAATATGTACGTATTTCACAAATACAACAAAAACTATGGACTCATATGCAACTTTTTCATGTAACTTGCTTTGAAATATCTTAGATATAGTATATGAACATATTTAAAATAATAAAATAGTATATATACTACCACATGGTGGTATATGAGATATATGGGGTAACTACCACCGGGTGGTAGGATGGGATATATATATATAAGTATCAAATTCCTTAACTTTTTTCTATATACATATAATCATGTAGTGAAAAAATGTCAAAATTCATCTAACTAACATTGCTATATCTAAAATTCATTTCACATTTCTATAACTAAAACTATAAAAAACTAAAAAAAAACATTCATCTAACATTTATATATCTAATTGATCTAACATTTCTATAACTAAAAGTATAAAAAACAAAAAAAAAAGAAAATAAGAAAATGTGTGTGTGTGTGTGCGTGTGTGTATTAGATCATATCCCTTTGGAATGAACTGAGTCGGACAAGCTTTTATCTTCCAACTCTCCAAGTTATTGTTTAGCTTAACCAACTTGCTCAGGGTATCCGACGCAGATTCTTGGAGAAAGGGTGGTTTACAAGAAAACCAACTTGATCACGAACTCAACATAGCGGTCAGGTGACGTCCTGGTGATACTTCCGAGAGGATATTCGGAAAATCACGAACCACCGATATGTTATTAAGCTCGGGAACAATCTTGCTTTCGAAGCAAGATGATATGATCAAAGGAGCGAGGGATTGGCACAATCCTAACTCATTGATCGAAGAGTGCACCGGAAATAAGGACTAGGTAGCACGATCAGTCTTAGAATGATAACTCAACAGCTAATACACTAAGAATGAGATTATTGCCCTTTAACTACCAGGCAACGGGGTTGCTAGGAGTATTGATTTCACACATCATGATGCACTTGTCGGCATTCTGGTTGCAACAACACAGAGACCGAAGAATGAACGATGATGGCGAGAAGTATCACTACACCAAGAATTCATAAGATGGTGAGAAATTCCTATGACTTTCTTGACATAAAGAGGGTAATACTTCAAGGTGGAACAGAACAAAAATGGATTAGTATTTTGATCTGCGGAGTATGACTACTTTGATCCAATCCTAGATATGGATGAGGTACTGGAGTTCATTTCTCCTAGTCATTCTGGGATAGAATGGCTTGACGGAACACAGGAATAATAGGCATTGATGAACGAATGCACGCATACCCTTGACTATCAATTGATAGACGAGGTCAGAAGACAACTAAAGAGGGACAACCCAAAAGAACATACGATTTTCTGAGTTGTGGATGCATGGACTAGCATGTCGAACGAGTTCAACATATTTCTTCCGGATAACCCATGCAGATAGGTAGAATTGACAGAGTAACATCATAGACGAGAACTTATCAAGAGCACTCTGGTTGTGATCTTTCGGTTCAGCGAGAAACTTCTGCCATAAGAAGTTCATGGTACTTGAAAGAAGAATATACCATGAACCTCGAGGGCTATCACAAGGTTACTAATAACCTAAAGGAACTAGCAAACACTATCAACATGAAGTAAGTAGGGTGAATCTCAGGTTCAAGAAACTAGAAATAGAAAGCCTACTAACTAAATGGCATCACGGGATGCTTTCGAGAATGACGGCCGGAATCATCACACTGGGAACACAAAGCATAGCTAGATTGCTAGGTGATTAGCTAAGACACCTAGGGTCATAATAATAACTCCAACATAAATGTCGAGGCAATGAAATACCTCAACACACTAGTTAGTGTGGTTGATCTGGCACAAAGGATCTTCAGAACAGTAAGAAGGAATTTGCAAATGCATCAGACTGTGTAGAAACCTGGGATGACTCGAACAGCATAACGACTTTAAATGCTCAAAAGGATTTGATACATCCTGCAAAATGGTGGCATAACCACTCGATCACCATAATATCAAGGTTTTGAGATCAACTATCAATACACGGAGATAGGAGGAACTAAACCGAGGCCTGAATCCACCAATCTTATGAGTCTACGGATCAGTAACACGTGATCCTGATAGAAAGAAAAGATAACCTAGTTCCTTAACCCCGTAGGAAAGATAAGATGACTCGGATCAGAAGGCATAAGGAATAAGGAGTAAAAAGAGCCTTACGTTCGATCCCAAAATCAATTCCCTTATATAACTAAAGAATTTCTAGACTCAACTTCGACCAGTTTGGCTTGGTAATCCTACAGGCAGTCAAGCTCTGAAACCAAAGCTGTCAGGACCCTGATTCCATGCCACACCGATCTAGCATGTAACACCTCATATCACTTTGCGGCCTCACGCACAGTATTCCCACGGGTGTCGCCTTACCATGGTCGGGACCGTTTGCGCCTTTTGGCACACGTATATGATAGTGTCGCTAGCATCCATATGACAAAGAACCCGGGCTGACATGGCTAGTCGTAAACCCAAAGTGGCACTAACTTACAAGGACAAGCATACATGACCCAACAACGAATGTGTCCGTCGTCAGCGAGTGAATCCGGGCTGTAGCAACTGGGCTAACAGGACTCCGGTAGACGCCGCGCGACATTTCCCCGAAGGGACAGACACAGGAATGAAGAAGGACACATGTCGGCCAGCCAAAGTGTTCTGGAGCAGTAGCAAGCTACCAGGCTCACTGGAAGCACTAAGAGACATTTCCCGGTAAGAGAGGCTACCAAGGATAAACAACTAGATAGTCAGATCCCACACATACCAAGCATTTCAATAGCATACACACAATATGCTCGATATGTGCAAATACAACATGACTCTACAACTCAAGTATTTTATTCAATAGGCTCGGAGGAGCGAGATATTACAAACATGGGTCTCACGACCCAACATTCAGAGCATAGAAATCAAAGCACATGCGGAAGCTTATCATGTCTGAGTACAGACATCTATAAATGAAAAAGGCTGAGAAGCCTGACTATCTACCAGATTTTGCCGAGGGCACAAGATCGTAGCTGAGGTAACAAGATAAACATCGAAGTCCATGTGGAACTACTAGCGAGACTAAAGTCTCTCTGCAAAAACATAAATTAAGCAACATGAGTACAAATGTACCCAGCAAGACTTACATTAGAACTAACTACATATGCACCATTATGAACAAAGGGGTGGTGGAGTTTGACTGCAGCAAGCCAGCTTTGACTCGGTGGCTATCCTGAACTACGACTGCAAGTAACTCTTTTGAGGTGGCGCACACGAGTCCACATATTCACCATATCAATACACCACTATGGATCCGCTCCCGTCTCCCTACGAGAACGCCATCCATAGCACTCACGCTTATCTTGCGTATTTTAGAGTATCCACTTCAAGTTATCTATGAACTGTACAGGCAACCCAGAAATCCTTTTCCGCGGACACGGCTATTCGAATAGATCATATTAACCCTGCAGGGATGTACTTCTTCACACACGCTCTCACCACTTATCGCCATTTACACGACATGTACTCGGCAACCTTCAAGCGGAAGCCCAGCGAGGGTGTCGGCCACGACCTGACTAACCACACAAGTCTCTCGTCCAGGTTTATCGCCTATTCGGGTTCCATCCGCAAGGAGATCCGGCCGGGGTGTCGCTCACGACCCCAAATGATGTGAGCAGGGTTCCCAAGCCCACCATCCGGGTGCCAGTTGGCACACCGTGCCACTATGCCTAGTCTATCCCACGCCCACCTGTACCGGGTGCCACTTGGTAGACTACTAG
Source organism: Triticum dicoccoides (assembly GCF_002162155.2). NCBI lineage: Eukaryota > Viridiplantae > Streptophyta > Magnoliopsida > Poales > Poaceae > Triticum > Triticum dicoccoides. The sequence continues at coordinate 36,987,171 of NC_041389.1, forward strand.
CACTACCTACAAACACCAGAAACTAGTTGCAACTCCTGGACAGAGATCAAGTTGATTAATAAGTCGAGAGGGGCTGAGTTACCGGAACCCAATGTGTGGTAGTAATTGTTCATGGATCACAAACACAGAACTCAGATCCTGAGGACGGCTTCAATGAGACAACCCACCATGTACTCCTACATGGCCTCTCACCGCTACCTTTACCAAATCGTGTTCACACACTTAGCTCACACACAGTAGGACATGTTCACACACCTCTGATTCATCCCCGATGAATTAGACCTGACTCAACTCTAAGCAGTAGCAGGCATGACAAACAAGCATGAATGAGAAGGCACAACAGGGCTCAAACAACTCCTACTCATGCTAGTGGGTTTCATCTACTTACTATGGAAATGACAGGTCATGCAGAGGATAAAGGGGTTCAGCTACCGCAGCAAGTAATAGATGAATCATTGTTGTCCTAATGCAGTAAAAGAGAGCAGGAGCGAGAGAGTAGATTTGTATCAGAATGAACAAGGGGGTTTTGCTTGCCTGGCACTTCTGAAGATAGTATAGTTCTTCATCGGTGTCATCGATCACATCGTCGGTACGTTGTCTACCGAGAGGGGACAAACAACGGCAAACAGGAAAAGACACAATCAATGCAATGCACAATATGATGCATGATCATGACATGTCAATATGCTGTGATTTGAGCTAATGCAACTAGCAACAGGTTAAATGAAGTTGGTTTGAATCAAAGATTCAAATTCAAACTCCATATGTGATGGTTTAGATGCCCTTTATATGATTTTTCCTAAACAGCAGCTGTAAGTTGTACTAACATGCATGAAAAATGGTACAGATGGTTAGATTGGATTTTTCTGATCATTTTTCATATATAAATTATTTCATTCTGAGTTACGGTTGAATTTATAAGAATTTTTGAAGTTTTGGATATTTTCTGGAATTTCCTGAACTAAAATTAATCCAAAAAATGTATTACTGCGTCAGCATTAGGTCATGCTGACCTCAGCAGGTCAACAGGCCGGGTCCAGGTCAAACCTGACATGTGGGGTCCACACGTCAGTGACTAACTAACTAATCTAAATTAATTAGTGTTAAACTACTACTAACTAAAAATGTCACTAGAGTTAATTAAACTTAATTAGAAACTAAACTAGGATTAGCTGGGACCTGGGCCCACTTATCATGACCCAGGGAAGGTCAAACCCCTGGTCAACAGGGCCTAACCAGCCGGCGGCTCGTTGCCGGTGGAAACTGGCGCGGCGGAGGGCTCTGGTTCGCTCTCCCAGTGCCCAAATAAGCGGCGGAGGGCACCCACGGGGAGCCGAAGCTCGCCCGCATCTAGCGCAGCAAGCAGCAGCGGCTAGGGAGGTCGGAGCTCGTCGAAAACGAGCTTGGGGCGGCGGCCGGCAATCGGGCGCAAGTGGCGCGGCGGCTACGGTGCATAGGGAAGAGAACAGAGAGGGGAAGGACGGGCAGAAGCTCACGGCGGTCTTCTTGGAGTGGACGGCAAGCTCAGGGAGGGCCTGAGGCACTCGGGGTGTCGAGGGGGATCTCCGGTGACGGCGGTCGGGGATGAGCTCGGTGAGGGCAGAGGGGCGCGTCCGGCTACCTGTGTGTCCTTGAGGAGGTGTAGACGACGGAGGCGGAGCTCCTGGACGTGTTGGGGAGGCTAGGCGGTGGCTGTGGCCGCGGCGAACGGCGTCGATGGCGATGGTGGCGCTCGGGCACGAGGTGCAGAGCGAGAGAGATGAGGGGATGAGGACGAGGGAGTGGGCGAGAGGGTCCGGGGTGATGCGTGGGGTCGTCTAGATGCATCAGGGCAGTGGCGGGAAGCAGGACGTGGCATGGCGCATGGTCGCGCGCGTCGAGCACGCGCCTCTCGTCCTTCTGGCGAGAGGAGGGAGATGACTGGCAACGGTGGTGGGCTGGGCCAGCTCCTGGGCTGCACAGTGTTGGGCCTGTGGGCTGTAGGTAAGCGCCAGGTAAGGTCAGGTGAGCTTTCTCTCTCTTTTCTATTTTTTTGTTTCTGTTTTCTAATTTTGCAGTTTGTTTTTCATCTAGTTTTAAAACCCAAATCAATTTTATAAATCCTGAAAATATTCATGAGCACTCTCTGAATTATTTCAGTGTCCCACAAATAATTCCAACATTATTTGAGCATTTAAATTGTTTATAGTGTTTAAATGCCCAAAGTCAAATACAATATGATTTAATTCAAAAATCCAGAAATGATCTAAGAATATATTCATCATTTTTGGCAGATGTTTCCACCTTAACCAGAAATCATGAACTTTTCTTAGGGACATTTTGGGTTTATTGAAAAATATTTAAATCCATCCTAGTTGAGTTGATTTAATGGTAGGGTTTGAACATCCCCATTTCAATCTTAAATAAAATTTAGACATGATGCAACAACCAAGCTAGTCCAAGGGCATAGCAAGGCTAGGGATGTGACACCGTAATAGCCACCCATTTATGGATGATGTTTAACAAACCCCAAAGTCACAAGTATGAAGAAACTCAATACTCTCATGGTCTAAGGAATTATGCAAACATTACCTACCTCTATGTTATTAACCATTAACTTGTGACGAATGTATCTCATAGCAAAACATCAATTCGGGTCGATTCAACACAAATGTTCTTCTAACATTGTGCCCTCAAAGTTGCTGGCATAGACATGCCCATGATTAGGAAAACAGAACCATCATGCAATACTTGAGCTAGTCTTAGAGGCCAGACTAGGAATACATTTTACCGTTTATTATTCCACACGTGCATACGAGTCTTCCTCCGAGCCTCGTGGTTATTGTAGACTCGAGAACCACATCAGTTATATCATGGAACATAAACATAATTATGAACAAGGAGATAACCAATAACATTTATTATTGCCTCTAGGGAATATCTCCTGCAGACTCCCACTTGCACTAGAGTCAATAATCTAGTCAATGCTAATGCACTTTACACCCATGGCACGCTGGTGTAAAATATGCTTCGCATGTGGTATAGCCTGATGTCCAACGGATCTGACAACCTCATCTCCCTGTGTATCTTTGCATATCCTCGTGTTTTCATGCGTCCACAAAATTCATATTTTGTGTGGACTTGGCTTTGTATATATGTGAATCATTAGTCGAAACCTGATTCCTCAGACTGAGCTGTGGAGCAACTATTTGCAATAGTGTCCCATCGACCAAAGCCTTCTTGGAACCATACTAAGTTCATGAATGAACTATATGATTCAACATCTTTGTCTTTGTCGCTTCTAAAGCGGCAACATACTTCGTCTCTATTATAGAATTCACCACAGTAACTTGTTTGGAACAATTTCCAACTAACTGCGTCACCATATTGTGTGTTACACAAAACTCCTTAGTCACTTTGCTTGCAAGTTTCTTGTGATGTGTATTACCGAGAGGGCCCAGAGATACCTCTCTGATACATGGAGTGACAAATCCTAATCTCGATACATGCCAACTCAACAGATACCTTCGGAGATACTTGTAGAGCATCTTTATGATCACCCAGTTACGTTGTGACATTTGATAGCACACAAGGTATTCCTCCGGTATCTGGGAGTTGCATGATCTCATAGTCGAATGAATATGTATTTGACATTAAGAAAGCAATAGCAATAAACTAGATGATCGTATGCTAAGCTAGCGGATGGATCTTGTTCATCACATCATTCTCCTAATGATGTGATCCTATTATCAAATGACAACTCATGTCTATGGTTAGGAAACCTTAACCATCTTTGATCAACGAGCTAGTCTAGTAGAGGCTCACTAGGGACACGGTATTTGTTTATGTATCCACACATGTATTTAAGTTTCCGGTCAATATAATTCCAGCATTAATAATAAACCTTTATCATGATTAAGGAAATATAATAATAACCATTTTATTATTGTCTCTAGGGCATATTTCCATCACGTATATGTCAACTATGGGTGTTGGCTCCAACAATCTCATTGGTCTCAAACCAATGAAGTGCATCAAGATGATCATGAATATGAAGTGGATGAGGAGGGTGAGGGTATGGTCGATGCACCGAAAAGAAGGACGTGCAACTACACCGTGGAGGAAGACATCTTGCTATGCAAGACATGGTTGAATGTGTCTATGGATGCCACTGTTGGGACCGACCAAACTAGAGATACATATTGCTTTAGGATGAAGGAGTACTTTGATACACACAACAAGAGTGCAATTGAGCGCACTGATAGATCTCGTCGCTCCCGGTGGTCAATGATCAACAAAGATTGTCAAAAGTGGGTGGCAGCAATGACGTGGTTGACAAGATAAACCCAAGTGTCACTAATGATAGAGATAGGGTAAGTTCCATTTCCTTATGTTCCATGTTCATGCATCATCTTTTGTGTTTCAAGTGGTAACTAGTTCTTTTGTTTGTAGCTCAATATCGCACAAAACTTGTTTCGAGGAGAAGAGAAGAAGACCAAGAAAGACAAGGTTAAGAAAGGAAGAACATGTGTGTTGCCCCATTGCTACGAAGTGTTGAAGGATGAAGAGAAATGGAAGAACTGTCATGTCCTAGAGGTGCCAAAGAAACGCAAGGCAACTACTGATGTGGATGATGATGATGCATCAAGTGATGGCAGCAAGAGGAGCCCTACACCAAATCCGGTTGCCTACTCCAAGCCAAAAAGACCAAATGAAGATAAACAAGCAAAAGAAAAGAAGGAGATGATGAGATAAAGAATGATATGTAGGCCATTGTGAAGGCAAGAAAGGAAGCAAATGAGGAGAGGAGAGTGGCAAGGATCCAAGAGTCGGTGGCTGAGGAGAGGAGGTTGGTGGACGAGGAAAGGAGTGTGGCGGCCGAGAAGAGGCAGGTGGCATTGGAGGAGAAGAAATTGGCCATGGAGGAGCAAGCTAGATTATTGGAATATGAGAAGTACTTGTTCTTCATGGACACAACTAACTTCGATGATAGGAAAAAGTAGTACATCCAAAAACGATTGATGGGCATGGGATGCATGGGAGCTGCCATGGGAGGCTTGGGAGGCATGGGAGCTACCATGCGAGTCATAGAGCTACCATGGGAGGTTTGGGAGGCATGGGAGCTACCATGGGAGGCATGGGAGCTACCATGGGAGGCATGGGAAAAACCATGGGATCCATGGGCACCATTTGCGGCATTGGAGGCATGGGTTGCTTGGGAACTACCATGGGAGGCATGAGTTTTGGGTCTCTGATGGGAGGAATAGGAGCACCTACGGGTGACATGGGTGGATGCATGGCTTCCGATGTGCCTCACATGCCTTCGCATGATGTCTATGGAGATAGTGCGAACACCGTCCGAGTTTCCAATGACAATGGGGCGCTTCAAGATGGAGAAGAGGAGGACGAAGATGGAGAGTGATTGTTGATGTTTCATTCGTTCGTGTGAACTTGCTTGTGTTTAGGTGATTTTGAGCTATACCATATGAATTTGAACTATGCTATGTTGCTCAACTCACGATTTTGCATATTTTTTAATGTTTGAGATCATCTTGCTTCATATTGTCAAATTGTCATGTGTTATTTCATGTTTGCCAAGCACCAGCTGGACGCGTACGCTAGATTTTACCGCGCCCGGTGGAAGCGCTACAGCAGCGCGCTAAATTTTGCAGCGCCTGAAAAAGCAATCACCCTCCACGCGTGTAAAAACGCAATTTCGGTGTTGTAAAAAAAATGCGCACGTCGAAGATGCTCTAAGGATGTGTCCCCGTCCCACATAGTGTAATAGCATTTGCGGATCTTAATTAGGTGCCCACTTCTTGGGGCAAATGCACATTTTTTTTGTACTAAAAGACATTGACATGCGTAATTGTGAGCATCATGGTTTGAATATGAATGCTAGGTTATCTCGTCCAAGTTCCTCATCATGCATAGGCTTGTACTGACCCCTTGCAACAAAAAAACATACGCCGAGTGATTTATTTATTTTTGCGAGAATTTTTTTGATCTATTCATCTTCAATGAACACCAGAAATAATAAAAATTACATCCAGATTCATAGACATCCAGATTCATAGACACCTAGCGACGACTACAAGCACTGAAGCGAGTCGATGATGCACCGTGTCATCGCCCCACCATCGCTGGAGTCGGGCATAACTTGTTGCGGTAGACAGTCGGGAAGTCGTCGTGCTAAGACCCCATAGGATCAGCGCACCAGAACAGCAACTGCCGGCAATGAAGAATAATGTTGATCCAAAGGATCCAACCTAAAGACAGACGAACGTAGACGAACAACGACGAGATTCGAGCAAATCCACCAAAGATAGATCCACCGGAGACACGCCTCCACGCGCCGACAAACGATGCTAGACGCACCGACGTAACGGGGGCTAGACGGGAAGACGTTTATTCCACCTTCAAGGAGCCGTCGTCGTCTCGTCTTCATGAGCAAGGCATGAACCCAAACAAAACGGAAATGAACGACTAAAAACGGAGCCCTTCCGCCAGCCCTTACCAGGATCCACCGTGCCCCATGGTCCTAGAGCCACCGGAGACGAGGCGAACCCGCGGCGGTGCCGACTAGAGACAGGAACTCTAGTTTTTTCTTGGAGGAGCAGGAGCCGGCCATATCTTGGTGTGCTCCTGCAAACGCAATATATGAGAGGACTGCTAGATGCTAATCAGGGTTGTAGTTAGGACCCAGGCAACAGGGGTCATGGCATGAAGCGTCGCGACACGATCCTTCACTATATATAACTGCAGTTGCACCTTTTGACCATGTAATTCTGAGATTGACCCGGAGCGTGGCTCTGGCCTGGCTGCGCTATTGCTGCTAGTGTGGAGGAGACGGCAGGCCGAGGGAGAATACAATTGACTTTTACTCCCTCCATTCCATAATATAAGACATTTTTTAACACTACATTAATGTTAAAAAACATCTTACATTATGAAACGGAGGGAGTACTAAATAAGAATCATTCTTGGTTAATAGTGAAACTAAGAGTGTCGACCTTATTGTAATTGCCTCTTTGATTAAAGTTAGATTAAGACATGTATTTTGTATCCTTCAGCTAACCTACACATATTAGATTATCTGTAGATGTGGTCGTGGTGACTCACTTGCGCTATCAGAGTTCAAATGTGCACTTTCATACATTTATGGTAATTAACTTGGCACCAAGGAATGATATTATACTCTGTGATGCATTTCACTCTTCTTCTTCTTTTTCTTCTTTTTTGGCGAGGAAAACTTATGATCACGATGCATTTCACTCAACATTGACGATGGTACGGGATGTAGGGTGTGTTTGGTAGCACGTATGGACCTACCCTAGTTGTTCTCCTCTCATATATGCTGAGTGTAGACATGCTGATCCATGCATTGATATTGTTTGGCAGCGGTGTATGCGCTGAGACATGCTGAGATGAGATTTTGTTTGGCAGACTGCATGTGTTTAGACATGCTGAACAAGTTCGAATTCCAAATAATTTTTTTGAGTGGTGAACAAAATTGAAAAAACGTGAACAAAAATTTAAACATATTTGGAAATTCTGAACTTTTATTGAAAATTTAAACAAAATTTAAAATTCTAAACATTTTTTGGAAATTTAAATAAATTTTAAAATTCTGAACATTTTTTGAAAATTTAAACATATTTTTAAAGTCTGAAAATTTTAATTTTTTTAGTTTTTGAATTTTTTCAAAAAATTTAAACCAAATTTGAATTATGAAATTTTCCGAAATTTAAAGAAAAATTGAAATTCTAAACATTTTTAAAAATTCAAATGAAATTTGAAAGATTTTTCAAAAATTGAAACAAAATTTAAAATTCTAAACATTTTTTTGAAAATTTAAACGAATTTGAAAATTTGAAATTTTTTAAAATTTAAACATATCTGGACGTGGTCTGGTGGGTGGGGACGAGGGTCGGGGCCAGCATGGCTGCCTCCATGCATTCTCTCTCGGGTGCATGAGATGGGCATAGCCGAGGGCCCTTTTTTGCATCAGTTGAGCATTTTTTTTATCAAAGAAGGGCTTGCCCCTTCCGATTTTCATTACTGAAAATCACACAGTTCTACAAAGAGCATCAGTTGAGCATAACCCAGATGAACCCATGCACCCTACCAAACAAGCAAAAGCGGGTCGAATTAGGAACTTTTACCCTTATACACCCTCCATGCACCCATGCACTCATGGACCATGCATGGTTTTCCTTGATTAATCCGTTGATCCGACGTGTTAACGAACTTTGCAAAGTTCATTCGCATGCATACGTGTACGGCCAAAAAGGCCAAGAAGGGAACAACCGAAAGCTAGAGCACATGCGCATCACAGGCGAAAAGGCGATCGACGGATAAGATCGCGCGCAGCCAGCCGTGCATGCGCATGCATGCACATCGATGGAGGCCCACGTGTCCACCTGCTGATCGAGCCAGTAGTCGAGACAAGCTGCTGTCGGAACCCTTTTTGCCTTATTATCCATGGGAAGGAAATGGAATGCAGCCGGGTGATTGTAAAAGCTACGATGGTGGAAGCGTATGTCATTTGTGACAGGGACGCGTACGTGTTTATATAATGAACCAAATACAAGATCGGTAGGTTGTTGTTGTGGCTTGACCCCTAGTCCAAGTCTATACACAAGATAGAGATCAATCTACACAACAACCTACTCGGGATACAACTCCACACACGTACACAAGTTATACCGTGACAACTATGTCACGTACACAACTACTAGCCTATCTAACATCCTCCCTCAATCTAAACATGTCAAGGTTGAGATTGTTTCTGAAGGCTTGAAGTTGTCGAGCTTGTAGAGGCTTTGTGAAACCATCAGCAACTTGATCTCCTGTTGGAATAAACCTGATGTCCACTAGCTTCTTTGCAACTCTTTCACGAACAAAGTGAAAATCAATTTCTATATGCTTTGTTCTTGCATGAAATACAGGATTTGCAGAGAGATAAGTTGCCCCCAAATTATCACATCATAAACAAGAGACTCGTGGTCTTGCAATTCCCAATTCATCCAACAGAGTTTCTACCCACATTACCTCGGCTGTTGCATTTGCTAAAGACTTGTATTCTGCTTCGGTGCTAGAATGTGAGACAGTAGCTTGTTTCTTTGCATTCCAAGATATAAGGTTAGAACCAAAGAAAACAGTAAACCCACCAGTAGACCTTCTGTCATCAGGGCACCCTGCCCAATCTGCATCAGAAAAGGCACTTACTGTTGTTGAGGGTGATTTACAGATCCTTAGACCAATTCCAGCACTTCCTTGAATATATCTTAATATCCTTCTAACAGCTGTCCAATGCAAAGATGTAGGAGAATGCAAAAATTGACAAACCTTATTAACAGAGAAAGCTATATCAGGTCTTGTCAAAGTCAAGTATTGTAGTGCCCCAACTACACTTCTGTATTTTGTTCCTTCTTCTGGACTAAGCAATTCTCCTTCATGCAATGACAAATGTTCAGTAGTAGACAGAGGTGTACTAGAGGGTTTACAATCCTTCATGCCTACACGTTTAAGTATTTCTGTTGCATACTTTTTTTGGGTTAGCAGAATACCATCATTCACTTTCTTTACTTCAATGCATAGGAAATAATGCAACTCTCCCAGATCTTTCAAGGCAAACTCACTCTTCAAATTTTTAAGCAAGGCTACGGTGGCCTCTTGAGAGGAGCTAGCAACAATTATGTCATCTACATAAATAAGCATGAAAATGATCACCTTTCCTCTCTTGAAATAAAATAGAGAGGTATCTCCCTTGGATGGCCGAAAACCAAGTTGTTGTAGCTTTGAGTTCAGTCTTGAATACCAGGCTCTAGGTGCTTGTTTTAACCCATACAGAGCCTTGTCCAACCTACACACATATTGTGGTTTAGTATTATCCACAAAACCAGGTGGTTGTCGCATATAGACCTCTTCCTCGAGAACGCCATGTAGAAACGCATTATGTACATCCAATTGACGGAGACTCCACCCCCTGGATACAGCAATAGACAAAACCAGTCTGATAGTAGCAGCTTTAACAACTGGACTAAACGTGTCCTCATAATCAATGCCATAGAGTTGCTTAAAGCCTTTAGCCACTAACCTAGCTTTGTATCTATCTATTGTCCCGTCAGATTTTCTCTTTATTTTATACACCCACTTACAAACTATAATGTTTCTACCTGGCCTAGGTGAAACTAGATGCCAGGTCTTATTCTTCATGAGTGCATCATATTCTACTTCCATAGCATTTTTCTAGTTTTTATTTTGCAAGGCTTCAATTGGACCATGAGGTTCTTGAGTGGCAGCAAAATTTACCACTCTAAAGTTTTTATCATACCTGACTGTTCCATCCTTGGGAACCAAGGGTTTGAAAATACCTCGTTTAGATCGTGTATTAGGACGTCCCGGACTTGTAGCCACAGAGGATCCGGTAGTCGGCGCAGAAGATCCGCTACCTCGTACCGCCAGAGAATCGGCCTCGTCTGCCGCGCGGTCGGGCGTCGGATCCTGCGACTGATCCAGACGGTCGGGCGTCGGGTCCCGCGTCCGCTCCAGGCCCACCAGATCTGGCGAGGACGAATCAGCACCGATGGACCGGCGCGCACCATCATTGCCTGTGGCGGATGGCGACCCAGGCCCACTCAGATGCCGCCTGCTGTCGGTGGGGGACCCACCTGTATTGGTGCTGCCACCCCGCACGGGTGACTCACGCCGCGTGTCACGTGCGGACGGGCTGCCGGCTGGCGCGCCTGGCGATGTCGGGGGCGTGCCCGTGTCAGGCTCCTCTGCGCCGCCGCCGAATCTCTCGGGATTGGCAACTCCAGGAGGATTCGCCTCGTGTCCAGCGCTGGTCCAATTTGGCCTCATGTGCTGCATAAAATGACGATCGGAAGTGCTGTTTTTTTCACTGTTTTGCTCAGCACAGCCTCCATTAGTGGTAGGATTAGGGTTATTAAACACATGATCATCAGCAAAACATTCATCCCCATGATCAGAAGGGTTTAATAACTCCGGAGAAAGTAACAAAATTTTAGCACGGAGCCGTGCACCGGCGTTTGGATGGAGGCTAGCAAACGGAAAAACATTCTCGTCGAAGATGACATCTCTGGATATATAGACACGACCAGTAGATATATCAAGACACTTAAAACCTTTGTGCAAATTGCTGTACCCAAGAAAAGCACATTGCTTAGACCGGAACTGAAGTTTGTGATTGTTATAGGGTCGAAGATTGGGCCAGCAAGCACACCCAAAGATTTGAAGGATAGAATAATTGGGTTTTTCATGGAGTAGTTTTTCATAGGGTGTCTCAAAATTGATATCCTTGCTAGGGATTCGGTTTATCAAATAAGTAGCAGCAATGAAAGCCTCATCCCAAAATTTCAAAGGCATGGAGGCTTGAGCAAGAAGAGATAGCCCTACTTCGACAATGTGTCTATGTTTTCTCTCAGCCGACCCATTTTGTTGGTGAGCGTGAGGACAGGAAACATGGTGAGATATCCCTATCTTGTTGAAGAAGGAGTTTAATTTTTCATACTCCCCTCCCTAGTCTGTTTTTAGAGCAAGTATTTTTTGATCAAATTGTCGTTCTACTAGGTGCTGAAAATCATGGAATTTTTGGAAGACCTCAGACTTGTGTTTGATCAAATAGATCCATGTGAATTTACTGAAATCGTTGATGAAACTCACATAGTACTTCTTTCTTCCTACTGTTTCAACAGCAGGACCCCATACATCAGAAAACACAAGTTCTAAGGGCAATTTTGATTCACTTATTGACTTAGGATAAGGCAACTGGTGACTTTTGCCTTTTTGGCATGCGTCACATACAGAATATTTATTGAAAGAATTTGCACACGGGAGGTTATTCTTGCTAATGATTTTGCTAACAATAAGTGGAGATGGATGGCTTAGACGCCGGTGCCACCTATCCGAGGATAGCTTGATGGCACTGAGCATGTGCTTCTTGGCGTCGGATCCCGTGTGCCTAACTGGGTAGAGTCCTCTTCTACCCCTGCCTCGAAGGAGCACCTTCTTCGTTCCCCGTTCCTTAACAAGAAAAGAGTGAGGATGAATTTCAACGAAAGTATCATTGTCAACAGCAAGGCGGCTAGCAGAGATTAGGCTTTTGGTGGCTTGAGGGACATGAAGTATGTTGTTTAGAAGAAGATCTCGATCAGGAGTATGAATAGCTGAATGACCAATGTGTTTTATAACCATACCTGAACCACTGGCAGTATGAATCTGCTCGTTTCCACTGTAGCGATCGCGTACAGTCAGCTTCTCCAAGTCTCCTGTGATATGATCAGTGGCACCGCTGTCCAGGTACCAGTTTGTGTCAACCCCATATTGCGGTGCAGCTAGGTTGGCCGACTTCTCCTCCACGCCTTGGTAGGATTCGTCGTAGCGCTTCCAGCATTTCCAAGCCGGATGGCCCATCTTGCCGCAAATTTGGCACTGGACTCTAGGGGCGGCAGAGGCATGGTTGTTGTAGTTGCCCCCGCCACCACCGTTGTGTCCACCGCCGCGTCCTCCTGACTTGGAGTAGCCGCCGCCGCGCCCGCCGCGGTCACCACCATTGCCGCCTTGGCGGCGACCGCGATCACCACCGCCACCGTTTCTACGGCCACGAGTAGCGGCGTTGGCAGAGGATTGAGACCCTCCACCCCGAAGATTGAGCCTCGTCTCGAAGCTAAGCAGCTGTGAAAACAGCTCGGCCACGGTCACCGGCTCCACCCGGGAACACATGGCGGACACCATCGGGTCGAAATCTTCATCTAGCCCGGCGAGGATGTGGGAGACGATGTCGTCGTCATCCACCTTCTTCCCTGCAGCGATCAGCTCGTCGCAGAGGGACTTGATCTTCCCGACATAGTCGGTGATGGAGGAGTTGCCCTTCTGCAGGTTGGCGAGGGCAATCCTGACGTTGGTGGTCTGAGAACGGGTGTGAGATGCAAGCATCCCCTCCAACGTGTTCCAGAGTTCAGCCGCGGTGTGACATGATGCAACCTGGATGGCGATCTCACGGGGCAGTGTCGTCAAGAGATAAGAGAAAACTTGCTGATCTTGAGCATACCAGGTTTGGAATTCAGGGTTTGGCGCCTTCGCCGTCGTCTTGCCATCCGATGAAGCGACATCAATCTGCATGGGCGGCGGTGCCTGCTCGACGTCGAGGTACTTGGCCATCTGTGCGCCTCGGATGGCCGAGAGCACCGTCGCCCGCCATAGGGCCTGATTGCCCTTCATGAGCTTCTCGGTGGCAGCATGCGCGAATGGCGAGGATGGGAAGGAACTTGAAGACGACGCCATGGATGTGCTCGAGGATGGCTCTGAGTTACCATGTAAAAGCTACGATGGTGGAAGCGTATGTCATCTGTGATAGGGACGCGTACGTGTTTATATAATGAACCAAATACAAGATCGGTAGGTTGTTGTTGTGGCTTGACCCCTAGTCCAAGTCTATACACAAGATAGAGATCAATCTACACAACAACCTACTCGGGATACAACTCCACACACGTACACAAGTTATACCGTGACAACTATGTCACGTACACAACTACTAGCCTATCTAACAGTGATGGCCCCTTCGGACTGCACAGAAATGATGGAGATGATTAATGTTTCAGTTTGGCTCAAGACTTCACTGGAATCCTCTAGCTAGGACCTCGTTAGCGAAATGCGTAAGCCTGGTCTGCAAAGCGCCGCACCCGTGTTATCATGTTTTTTTTTAGCGAGCGAGAGAACTGGAAGAGCATGTATCGATTTTGTCCTTACTTTTGTCAGGATTTGTAGAACCGGTAGTCGGTGTTTTAATTTGTTAAAGATCGTACATTCACTGGTAAAGTGTCACACATTTTATGATCTAAAGTATCGGCTCTTCTGTGGTCTAAATATATCCAGGCCGCAGAGGCTGCCTGCTGGACTGATAGTGGACGTCTCACCACGGCCATTTAATCCCCGCATGCTTTGGTGGGTGATAGCCATCAATCCCGTAGAACTTATGTGGGTTACCTACTTACCTGGGCATAAGTGGGATCCCACTTCCGAAATGATTCAACTGCAACACGGTAAACAGCAGAACCAAGGTTCCCTCGGACTGAGAGGATGTCCTTCCTCGAGCCCGCATGCGCGTCCTCGTACCACTGCGACGAGAATGCAGTGACCGTCCAATGGTTCACCACGGTCTTACTGGTGAGCTGGCTTCTCTACACCTGCGCCTTCTTGGCCTTGCCGAGGCCGGCCATTATGAGCATCTTCTTGAGGCCTTGTTCGGTTGCGGGTGAATTCGAGTGGATTGAAGGGGTTTGAGGGGGATTTAAACCTCTTTTAAGTCAAAATATGAATCAATCCCTGCCAATCCCCTCCAATCCTCTTGGGAAGAGGATTAACCGAACAAAGCCTGAAGTAGAAGCTAGCGTTAACCAGCGGCTGCATGGACAGGTAGAGTGAGCGTGAAACCCAAGGACACCGTGGCGCCCGCGTCAATCGGGCGGCAGGGGTGGTAATAAGCCTACGCGGCGGCACCTCCTCTGACCTGACGAGAGAAATGTATCGGGGGCAAGGGGATGGTAATTGGGAAAAGTGGGTTCCCGTTGGGTTAGTGTAAGTACAATAGCAGACTTAGAGTCCGTTACTCCGTTTACATGGCAATTTTGTCTATGTGAAGAAGAGAGACATGAAAAATAAGAGGAGTGGACTCTAATGCAAGAGCCTAACTATATGTGTATTCCTAGGCAGATGCAATAAATATGAGGAAAGAGATAGAGATAAGGTGAAAAAAAAGTACTCTTATGGCCAACCTTGTATATGACTAACTATAAGTGTTGACTATATATGACATGACAACTTCATATAGGCAGCAATTGGCTACATAAGCATATAGTTAGGCATCAATTGACATGAAAACTTCATAGAGACAAGGTGAAAAAAAATACTCTTATAGCCCATCTTAGCATGCAGGAAGAGAGAACACCCCAACAGCCGTTCGCTGGTCAGCATGCATGAGCGAAGTGACCGACAATGTGTTTCAAAAACTGTTCAGAATTTCTAAAGAATAATTTAATTTCCGGAAAATGTTGAGAATACCAAAAATTGTTCAAATTTTTGGAAATGTGCAGTTTTTCACAATTTGTAAAAAAATGTCCAAATTTTCAAAATTTGTTCAGATTTTCAAAAAAGTTTGAATTTTAAATTTTGTTACTATTTTTAAAAAAATTGGATTTTTGAAAAAAAAATGATTTTCCAAAATAATTTGAAATTTTCAAATTTTGATTAAATTTTAAAAAAGATCAAACTTTCACATCTGTTTAATTTAAAAAAATCATTTAAATTTTAAAAAAATGTTGTTTTTTCATGTTTCAAAAAATTGTTCACTTATTTGAAAATATCGGTTGTTACAGTGCCGACCGACATGTCTAAACAGATGCAAGCTGCCAAATAGAGTCACAGCTTAGCATGTCTCAGCACATACGCAGCTACCAAACAACAACAAATGCATTTACTCAGCACGTCTACATTGAGCATATATCAGAGGAGAACAACCATGCTGGGTAAGGAATGCTACCAAACACACCCTCTAATTTCTCTGCTTGTCCAATGGGAGCCCAATAAGCAGATTAAGTGGGATGGGCTGGTTAGTCCTACCTAATCCTACTCACACATGCAACCTGAAATGTTTCTAAAAAAAACCTGCAACCTGAAATAATATGATAAAATACGTTGCGGTAAATCTGGTTTAGTAGTTACTTTCTTTTAGTGATCAGAACAATTTTATATCTGTTTACAGAGGACTTAGGGCATGTACAATGGTTGATAAGATAGTCTTATCTTAAGTCTTGCATGTAAATTAGAGATGATAAAATACCATGTCTACAATGGGTCATTTCTTAGCCTTATTTTCAATAATTAGCTGCTCCTAAAAATATGATGAGACAAATTATGCTAAGAGATCATCTCTTGTCTTCTCTTAAATAAGAGAAGACAAGCCTTATCTTATGATTTCTCTCTCCTCCACCTCATCATTTATCCTACATGGCACTCTTAAGATAGAACCATTGTACATGCCCTTAATTGACGGGATTGAATTTCCGCCTAAAGCTAACCAGTTTCTTAACGATAAAACTCTTAACAGTAAGCTCTTCGCGTGAACTATGGTGCAGAATTGATATGTGGCCTTTGGCCTTTGATTTCTTTTGCAAGCATACACTGTTAGCGAAACGCATGATTGATTAGTTTAGTTTTGTAGACAGACGGGTCACTAGAAGGGCGAGCATATCGGTAAAGAAGATTCCGGAAACTTCCAGTGTCATAGCATCGACGTATATGCATGTCAAACAAAGCAAACAGGCCACGCACTGTTAGATCTCGTGGCTTGCTGATTGCAAAGCTTGGCTTTGACCTAAATATCTCTACCTACTTGCTGCCACCTGGCCTCCATGATTACCAGCAAGCCAAAATCAAGCGAAGCTCTTGTAGCTACCACGTATATATATGCACTCAAGTACTCGGACACGTCCTGTGTCAACTCTCTCTATATATATTGGCGTACGTACGTACACGTAACGGAGTGAGAGGGTACTAACTGAGGCTGAGAGCGAATTCCGAGGAGACAAATCATAACATGGCTAATTTGATTGTTCCCTCCTTGGGAACATTTGTACAAGTATAAACTCATAAAAGGAAAAACTTGCCTCCCTTCCCGAGCCCTAGATCGAGTGCCCCCAAGCCGCCCCTCGCCCCCCTTCATCCCCTCGCCGTCATCGGAGGAGGCTCTCACGGGGCGGATGGCGGCGGTGGGGCTTTCTCCTCGTGTGGTGACAGGTTCTCACGGTGGATGGAGCTCATGCCCTTTTGTTATGCAGTGTCGGGGCTTCCTAGGCAGTGTCTCTGGAGGCAGTGACCGTGGTAGCATCGTTGGTGAGCTCACGGGCTTCGGTCCGACGAATCCTTCCAACGACTTGGGAGCGGGGTGGTGGGGCCCCCTCCCTCGCGACTTGGTTATGTGTCGGCCTTTGATGGTTGCGGCGGCGGTGGGACATCATATTTGTCTGTTTCGACTGGATTCAGCTCGTAGCCGTTTATAGGCGGCAAGGTTGGGCCCTTGCGTGGAGGTAGCACCATTGCCACACTAGAGTTGGGCGTTTCGGCGGGCTAGCAACGCTTTTCGGGCCCTGGCTATGTGAGCTTTGAAGACATGCCGCCGTCGGTCGTTGTCCGCTTTGGGGGTCACCGTGGAGCTCTCCTTCTTCCTCCACCATAGCATCCATGTGTGCGTGGCCGGGTTTTTGTTTTTGGCATAGGCCAGCGTGAACCTCATGCGGTTATTTTGGTGACTACCATGTGGATGGTTCGATGCAGCGAAGTCAAAATCGCTTGCTCACAGAGAAGTGACGACAATGACTCTTGCGGGCAACCTTGCTGATGCTCTTCCTCTCGGCGATGTGTGTGGACTGTATGTGGGTGGCCAGATAGGCCGTTGGTGCCTCGTGCTTTGGGGTGTGTGGTGACTGATTTCGCCCGGTTTTTTGTAATTAACTGGGCAATTGTCCTATTCTTAATCGGCCTTTTCTAAAGGAAAAACTAGGCAGTCACATTGGTTCGACACGGTCCATCTGCATTACACTGTGCCTGGTGAAGTACGTATTAATCAACAACATGTGGTGTAGCCATATAACTTCACGTACATTTTGTGAATGATTTGACAATTGTTGACTACGCCTCCTGCGAGGTTAACATCACATACATTGAAGAACGCATAAGCACTATTAATTGGATTCATGCAAGTCGATCAAAATTGCCCTATCAGCATCAACGGACAGGATGATCGAGAGACCCGACACAGTACAAGTTGGTAGGCAACAGAAGGCCTAGGAAGCTAGGAAGAGTGACACGTGTGGCCATGGTGCACATTAGTTTTGATATTTCCCGGCCCAATTATTGATGGGAAAGCTTCAGGACGTACTAGTACATAATGAGTAACATAATGAGAACAAAGGAATTAGGGGATGATTTGATTATTGATGTGATATCAACTGCATATATATACAATATATTTGCATTTGTGGCTAATTATAGTCCAAAATGGTTTCTTTTTGTCTTGTTTGCTCGGCTTGCAATCATTCTGCCAACGCAAACTTAAGTCTTTTCAGCCACTTCCTGTAACAACAAAAAGGGGTTAACATGGGTTTTAATTTGTCCGTAAAAGGTCATGGCCTTTTCTAACCATCGCATCCTGATTTAAATTTTATTTAATTATTTTGGCACAGTTGATACTTTGCAACCATTTCGAAAAACAATATCATCATGTCCAGCTCTGTGATGTGTCGAGTCAATGCAGAAGATAGCGCGTCGCCGCATGCATGCCGCTCCATCATCGGAGCCAACACATCATCGTTGATCGCGGGCGGGAACTTAACAAGGCCGTGGTCGAGCCGATCTAGTGCCTCGGAGAAGATGCTGTCACCACCGGAAAACCCAAACAAGCGTTCATTATTAATCATTGGCCTCACGATGGAACCCAAGGACGACTAATGCGATGAAGATGAGGCTAGAGGACCAAACCGCAGAAGAAAGCCCTAGTCGCCCCCGCGTTGACATACCTTACAAATCATAGCCTTACCGTCTAGAAAGGACAGTAGGAATCTACGCCACCAACCCATCGACACTAATGTAGATGACACCGTCGAGATGTGAACGCTCGAGGAAAACTTATTCACCAATTTGGTGTCGCCGCCATCATCAAGGAAGCGCCACCACATAACCCTAATCTATCTACAGGCTCACGCCGAGGCACCGGGGTTGCCCACCCATCACGGCGCAGCAGTGGCAGGCGAAGGAGAGAGGAATCCTCAGGCTCAACGTCGGCGGCAGTTAAAGGTGGGGAATGGGTCCCCCCCCCCCCCTCCTAATCACCTCTCATGGCAGAGGGGAAAGGGGAGGAGAGTGCCCAATGATTATTTTTTTCAAGGTTCTTCTATATTAATAAGAACATGAGTTCAAGTAGACTTTTCTTGAAATAGTCAGGTCAATCTTCGGTGTTATGTCGGTGCATCAATAAAGGGATTTCGGTAGGAGGTTCTTG
>NC_041389.1:37006243-37006626 GCF_002162155.2 Triticum dicoccoides
TTCACCAATTTGGTGTCGCCGCCATCATCAAGGAAGCGCCACCACATAACCCTAATCTATCTACAGGCTCACGCCGAGGCACCGGGGTTGCCCACCCATCACGGCGCAGCAGTGGCAGGCGAAGGAGAGAGGAATCCTCAGGCTCAACGTCGGCGGCAGTTAAAGGTGGGGAATGGGTCCCCCCCCCCCCCCCCTAATCACCTCTCATGGCAGAGGGGAAAGGGGAGGAGAGTGCCCAATGATTATTTTTTTCAAGGTTCTTCTATATTAATAAGAACATGAGTTCAAGTAGACTTTTCTTGAAATAGTCAGGTCAATCTTCGGTGTTATGTCGGTGCATCAATAAAGGGATTTCGGTAGGAGGTTCTTGGACAGGCTAAGCC